>NC_088684.1:248563904-248866404 GCF_028017835.1 Emys orbicularis
AAAAATTCAATCACATCTATGCCCTTGTCTGCAAAGCTAGAGCAAAATCTACTACCTAATATCCTTAGAAATCTCTGAAACAGCAGCAGTTTATTCAATACTCTTCTGCTAAGAAATGTCACCAAAGACACTTAAGGAAATGTAGTCTCTCTTACCTGAACAGGTTGACTGTATGTAGGTCCTGTCTCAGGAAATGAGTTTTTATCTTCAGATGCTCTTCTCTGTTCATTAATTGTATCACCTATCAAAGCAAAAAAATAAATTTATTTTAGTGAAAGGTTTTCCATTTTCCACACAAACTAGTAAATCAATTTCTAGAGTACTACTCTGTAATTATGAGATTCACTGTACCAGGGAGAATTAAGTCTACATATAATATGTCATTTCCACATTTATATTTTCCAACTTGAAATCAAGGGGAAAAAAACATATACATGCATTTTGGAAAGCAGTCCACACAGTCATAATTAGTGGTGGTCCATGAGACAACAGATTAAGATGAGACCCAAATTATGAAAAAAAATCTAGAACCCTTGTTTTAGACTGTTCTGGGAATATTCCAGCAGAGCCAGTCTGGAAAAAGCAAAAACGCTGTCAGCCTTTGAGAGGCAGCAGCAAAGTGGGGATCTGGAGCCTAAGCACATCACACACACACAGTTAAAAGGCATGCACCAGCCAGTTGTCTTCAAGAAGATGTGGTGGATGCCACAGATGTAGCAGGCAAAATCATAGTAAAATTCTAAAGACTATGAACTTGAATTGATCTTGAGGAGCAAAAGTAAAAATAATAATTTTAATAAACAATATAAGAATGGTGAGGAGATAATTTGGAAAGGTGCAAAAATTATTTTAGTCAGATTATCCTGTATACGCTCAATTATCCAAATAGCATATGAACATAAGAATGGCCATACTGGGTCAGACCAATGGTATATCTAGCCCAGTAACCTGTCTTTCAACAGTGGCCAGTGACGGATGCTTCAGAAGGAATGAACAGAATAGAGCAATTTATCAAGTGATCTATCCCCTGTAGTCAAGTCCCAGCTTCAAGCAGTGGGAGGTTTTGGGGACACCCAGAGCATGGGGTTGCGTCCCTGACCATCTGCGCTAATAACCATTGATGGACCTATCCTGAATGAACTTATCTAATTCTTTTCTTAAACCCAATTGTACTTGCGGCCTTCACAACAAGTTCCACAGGTTGACTGTGTATTGTGGGAAGAAGTACTTCCTTATGTTTGTTTTAAACCTGCTGCCTATTAATTTCTTTGGGCAACTCCTGGTTCACGTGTTACACACTTCCTTATTCACTTTTTCCACACCATTCATGATTTTATAGTCTGCTATCGTTTCCTCCATTAGTTGTCTCTTTTCCAAGTTGAAAAGTCCCAGTCTTATTAGTCTCTCCTCAAATGGAAACTGTTCCATTCCCCTATTCATTTTTATTGCCCTTCTCTGTGCTGCTTCCATTCTAATATATATATTTTGAGATTGGACAACCAGAATTGCACACAGTATTTAAGGTGTGGGCATATCAGGGATTTATATAGTGGCATTATGATATTTTCTGTATTATCTGTCCCTTTCCTAATGGCTCCTAACGTGGTGTAAAATTTTTGGACTACCACTGCACATTGAGCAGATGTTTTCAGAGAACTATCCACAATGACTCCAAGATCTATTTCTTGAGTGGTAACAGCTAATTTAGAGCACATCATTTTGTATGTGTTGTTGGGATTATGTTTTCCAATGCGCATTTCTTTGCATTTATCAACACTGAATTTCATCTGCCATTTTGCTGCCCACTCACCCAGTTTGGTGAGATCCCTCTGTAACTCCTTGCATGTTGGCTACTTTTGGGGGGCTTGTTACGGCTTTTAAAGTAGCTTGTTGCTTTTTTTTTATTGGCTCCCAGGCCCAGCGAATCAGAAAGCTTGAATGGTGATTGGCATTTGGCTCCAGTTGCCGCATCACCTGCGTACCTGTGCGTGGTGATATGAAGATAGGGTGATCTGATGTGCATGTGGACCCTGTGCTTTGTTAAAAAACAATTTAAAGATCCTGCCTGACTCCCGTCCCAGCGCCCGCCACTGTGGGTTGCACAGCGGCTCCGTGCACCATGCCGGACAGTGCTGGGGCAGGGGAAGGGTGAGGCGGGCCAGCTGTGCTTGGGGGGAGGGGGAGGAGAAAGAGCTCAGGGGAGGAGCTGGGCCAGGGGCTGTGGCAACAATTGATGCTGTGCTGCAACTTATCCAGGTCCAGGAGCGAAACTTTCTGCATCATCCATGTGAATGGGGTAGGTGAGGTGGCAGGGAGAGCCAGGCCGGGGCGGCAGGGGGAGACGGGCTGGGAACAGAGCCGGGGGATATCCAGGCTGGGAGAGGGGGGGAGCCGAGCTCCGGGGGTGGGAGGTAGAACAGGGCACAGGACTTCGGGGCAGGGGGTGGAGGAACCAGGCTGGGGGGAGCCGGGCTGGGAAGGGAAAAGAGCGGGAGGGGGGCAGAAGTAGACAGGGATGGCTACGGGGGGGAAGGAGGAGGGAGGGGCAGAGCCAGGCACAGGACTGCTGGGAGGGCAGAGCTGGGCTGAGCTAGGGAGGACTGGAGCCTGGCTCAGGGGGCAGCAGAGGTGGGCAGGGATGGTGGGTAATTGGCAGGGGGATGGGGATTAGCTGGAACACGTCACAGTTCTGTTACCTAAAAATGGCGGCTCAGGTGTGGGAATCTCCCTCACATCCTATTCAGTGAAGACTGATACAGAGAATTCACTTAGCTTCTCTGCAATGGTCTTGTCTTCCTTGAGTACTCCTTTTGCACCTCGATTGTCCAGTGTCCCCACTGATTGTTTGGAAGGCTTCCTGCTTCTGATGTACAGTACTTATATTTTTATTTTTTTGCTATTAGATTGTGTGTCTTTTGCTAGTTGCTCTTCAAATTCTTTTTTGGCCTTTCTAACTATATTTTTACACTTGTCTCACCAGAGTTTATGCTCCTTTATATCTTCCTCAGTAGTATTTGACTTCCAATTTTTAATAATATATTTTTGTTTCTAACCACCTCTTTTACTCATTTTTGGTCCTCTTATTTTTTTTTATTTGGGCTATATACATATAGTTTGAACCTCTGTTATGGCATTTTAAAAAAAAGTTTCCATGCAGTTTGCTGGTATTTCACTATTGTGACTGTTCCTTTTAAATTTCCATTTAACTGGTTTCCTCATTTTTGTGTAGCTCTCCTTTTGAAGTTAAATGCTATTGTATGGGTTTCTTTGGTATCCCCTTCCACTCCCCATGGAAGTTAAACTTAATTAGATTATGGGTGCTACTTATGGTTACTACTTATTACTGCACAGAATCTTATTTTAGTCAGTTGCTCAACTGAATCACTCCCTTCTTCTTCAAGTGCTTTAGGACTGCTCCTTGAACCAAAAGGGCAGGTCTCTCTAGAACTGCTCACTCTGAAGTTCATATTACTAGAGTCAATAACTTCAGCCCAATGCGTGGAGAACTGAGGCACCTTATTATCTTGCCACCATATATGCAGTTTTTCCAGATACTGTTAAGGTTAAATTATTCCTAAAGTGTTTACCGAGTTTTATTATTACGCTAACCTTCTATCCCAACCCTTTAGAATAGGCAACTGAATTATCTGGGTGTGAACTCAAGGTTTTGTTTGTTTGTTTTTTTCCATCTCATTCTCAAGGTTTAGGAAAGTTATTTGTCTGTTGGATAATCACCAATATGGAAAAGCTATTTCTAAGACCCCCATTGATATACAGTCTAAGCATTTGTCTAACCTATGATCAATCTTATTGTCCTTATCACCTGAGTGTCAGGGATCATTCCTCTAGAAGCATTCTCTGGTTCCTGGGCAGTAAGGACTGAGGCATCTGTTGTAGAAATGTGTAAGGTTGTCATGTGGACTTCCCCACACACCATTAAGTCTCATCAGCTGGACCTTCTGTCTGTGCAGGATACCCCCTTTGGGCAAAAGACACTACAAGCAGCACTTTAAGGTAAGCCCTCTTCAATGGATACTGCTTCCTACACCTGTCAATTATCTCTAATTCTTTTCCCTAGGGTTGGAGAGAGGGATACATGATGACTATTTCTCACTGGCAATATATATATATATATATATATATATATATATATATATATATATATATATATATATATATATATATATATATATATATATATATATATATTTTTTTTTTTTAAATAACTCTCCAGCATCCTCTTGATTTTTGATGAAGGGTGACACTGTTTTGCCCTCTCTACTCTCTGATTCTGCTTTGGCAGTACCGTATCTCACAGAAGAGAGGAGGGGTTGATATACTGAGCTCATTGTCACAAAAAACCTTTGCCTCCTTGATTCCAGGTAAGGGGAAAAAAGTTGATGGGAAGAATGGGACTCAATGCTTTACTCTTACTGTCTTCCAGTAGGAGAAATAACAACAGAGTATTATCTGTGAGCAATATCCCCTTGTATTTACTTTTTAGTTTTACCATTTTATGATTTCTCATTTTCTCTAATTCAACATTCTTTGAAATTAGAGTTCTACAGCCCCTACCTTAGTTTACAAGGCACAGATGTTGTTCAGCAAAGAATATAGGTTATCGTCATACAACTCTATATTTCACCACAAGACAACAATTTCTACAAAATTCAACAGTACAGATTTTTTGCTTTTTAATGAAGTCACTTTCTAAGTGATTAATTCAACTGCAAGACAAATCAACTGATCAACCTGCAAGACTTGTATGAGCTATTCCACAGAAACTACATTTTTGTATATTATAACAAGCTGAGACAGCATGGGCTTTGCCAACTCTGCACTAACTGAATTTAATCCTAATGCAGTAGAAAAACTTTCTACTGTGCACATCTTTTGGATCTCTCTTCCCATCTGTGCAAATTGCTGTGTCTCTCCCCATATATACGATGAGTAATTCTCAAAAATTTCATTTTAAAGTTCAACTTAAAACTGTATCCAAAGGACAATGACATATACACATGGAAAGGCTCTCAAAAACTCACTGACATAATATTTATGGATGGCAATATTTGTAAACAAATATACAGTTCAATTTGTGACTCTGAACTCTGAAAGTGGAAATTCTGAGGCTCATAATCATGATATTCTTATCCAAAATTACATCGCTACAGTAAACACTTTCATATGGACGGGATGGTACTTTCCTAGTACCATCTGATCAGATCAGAATTCTTGTACCATCGAAGATCAGAATTCTTGGTTTCTATCCTTGGTTCTGTTATGAGTCACGGTGTTACCGAGGCCAATCATTTAACCTTTCTCTGCTGTTTTCTGTAAATGTGCATAAATATGAGTTACCTATCAAACAACAATGTTCTAAAAATGTTATGTTTATACAGTATTTTAAAATTTTCATATGAAAGGAGCTACGCAAGTGTGAATTATTATGAAGTTAGACATAAATTACAATGCATTTTAAAAACACTTTCCTTGCCTGTGCTACAAATTATGAAGTGCTTAGCTTGTTCATGGATTAGATAGCATCAAAGAAGCAGGAAAATAGGAAGATATATAGTAAAGAGAAAGAAAAAACCACAAGAAGGAACCGCAATGAGTTTAAAGGAAAGAGAAACTAAGAGAGGAAGATTTTTTTTAAAATTAAAAAACAAAAACAAAACCCCCACATCACTAGACAAGAAAACTTAAAGTAGTGGTTCTCAACCTTTTCCAAATCAGGACCTCCCTGGGGTCCTTCTTTTAGCAATATGGGAAGGAAAGGACAGTAGCAACCACGTAACACCTGTTTGTGGTTCCCCAGGTTGACCCATATTCTGAAAAAAAAAAATTAGAAGACAAGAACAAAAGGGAAAAATGTGAGTGTTGTGAACATTGTACAAAATATGGGAAAAAACATGGGCTAATGAAACTGAGGGGATATAACTTTGCTCAAATCAGCTAACTATTTAGACACTAGACAGGTCTTTTTTAAAGCTCTCACTGACCACTTGTACATTCATCCGAACAACAAGCTGGGGCGGCTTTGCAGCACCACAAGGAGATACTTGCACAGCGCCTCATTTGATTTAGTACTAATAGATTAAAAATGACCTATTATACTTGCATGTAGTTGCTTAACTTTTTCCTTTAGATATTTTAAAATTAACAACATAATGATATATCTGGAAGTAAGAGAAGAATATACAATAGCAAAATTCGATCAAACTGAGGGATGAGAATGAAGAATGAATCTTCTAAATAGGCAATATTTTTATACGAAATAACTGTATAAAAGCCTCTCTCCCCACAGTTATTATCCACTATAATTTGAAAAGAACTCTCCTACCCTACAGCTACCTCTCCATACATGCGCCACAAAAAAAAAAAAATAATAACGCAATAAGCTTTAGAAAAAGCAATTTAAAAACTGATACACTATAGCCTGTAAACCAAGTCTATTGTCTACATTTCCCAGGCAAGAATACTTGTAGATCAAGAGATTGTGTCCCTTCCTACCTATTACTTAATACAATCTCTCTCTAAATTGCAGCCTCTTTCAAAATCATAGGATTGCAGTGGTGAATCCAGAGATCTAAGATTCTAATGGAAGGTTTATGTTGCACCCATTGCAGTATTTGCATACCATCACGACTTTCTTTGTGGGAAGATCAATGTTACTCCCAGGTTTAGAACCCTAAGGAAAAGCAGATTCTTTTCCTCTAACATAATATTGCACAATAATCTACTTCTTCCCCCAATAATAATCTCCTGAAAACTCCTGCGTGTCCTAAATGGTATACAGTAACATGAAACCATTACACAATGACAACATATGAAAAAAGGAATTCCGAACCGAAGACAATTTTACTAGACAGAGAGAGGGCATAACCTTTCCGCAGTACCAAAAATATATATATTTCAACAGCTAACAAACACTAGTCTTGGTCTCCACAATAAAATTAACAGTAGTAATACACTTACTAACTTTAGTGACCTGATGTACTTTAATTTGTATGAAAAACTGGCTATTTTTCCCTATTTTCATCACCAAAATTAAACATGTGTGTCTAACCTGTGCTCAGAAACAGTGAAAACATCATCCAAAACCAACAGAATAGCTAATCTCTGGATCAGACTTCTTTCCTGCATAACCAGCCCCATACAACAAAAGATTAAGTGCTACATTTTTTAAAGAGCAAATACGTCAATAATGTGTATTAACTGGGATTAGTGTTATTTTCAGATTACTTTTGTGCTTTAAAATGGTTTAATATTTCTAGGAACTTCACTTTAAGGCCAGTTTTGTAAAGGAGACTCTGAAACAGGGAACTCCTCATTTACTTTTATCCTCTAATATAAATTTATTTCCATATTGTTTATCAATTTAATTTTATAATTAAGGGTTTTTTAAAAAAACATTTAGTAAAATTACTTATGAAAAACCCACAGATTTTTCATATTTATCACTTTGATACATAAGAAACTTGCTAAAAACTGTTGATTCATTCTTTTTATTTTCTTGTTATACTTGGAAATAGAACAGTACAACTTCCTTAGAAAAAACTCTGACCTTTAAAATACTGGGATTTTACGCAAGTCTGCTGATCATTTTAATGGAAATCATACAAAGATAAAAACAAACAGATACTTCTTAACAGAATCAAGGAAAATTTATTATAATTTCTCTGTAACTAGACAATTACCATAGACAAGCTATAATTTAGAGAGAAAATCAAGGTGAATGATCACTAGAAGGCTAGTACACTAAAAATCCATGAAATACAGGCACCTTTTCAGCTGTGTCTTCCAGGTAAATGTGAAACAAAACCACCACAAAATATGAGATGCATTTATTTCATAGCTTTAGCAACACAGAGTTCATACAACAAAACAAATGCATTTATGGATTGTTTGGATACTGCATAAACAGATATAGCAAAGTTACTACCACCAAAAGCTTTATTACTTGTATCATTTGTGGACAAATTGAAAAACTACCATAACCACAAATCATCGAACACATATTACAGTGAAGTATAATGACCACAAAGAGCCTGACCAGAGTCAGTTGGAAATTTTCTGATGGAATACTTTCAGTCGGAAAATGCCAATTCATCAAAATCAAAACATTGCTGGAATGTGCTGATTTCAATTAAACTTACGACAGAAACCTGCCTAATTTCCTGCCAGTTCACCTATCCCACCTTCACAGACTGACAAGACTTCCAAGCTCCTGGCTCCTCAGCAGCATGCTTTGCTGGAAAGCCTGAGCAGCCAGGCTCCACACTCTTTGGACGCATGGGATCCTTTAATTTCCTGGCTCCCAGTCTGTTTGGCAGAATGTCTGGCAGGCTATTGGAGAGTCCAAGTTCCTTTACAACAGTGGCTCTCAAACTTTTTTTTTTTTTACCGGTGACCCCTTCCACATAGCAAGCCTCTGAGTGCAACCCCACTTATAAATTAAAAACACTTTTTATACATTTAACTCCATTATAAATGCTGGAGGCAAAGCGGGGTTTGGGATGGAGGTTGCCAGCTCGCGACCCCCCCATGTAATAACTTTGTGACCCCCTGAGGGGTCCCCGATCCCCAGTTTGAGAACCCCTGCTCTACAAACCACCTGGCAGGCTGCAACTGAGTAGAATCTCCCAGGGCTTTCAGACTCCTGGCTGCTTCATAGCCCATCTGACAAGCTAGCAGGGAGACAGGGCTCCCGGGCTCCATGGCTCTTCAGCAGACTGGGGCTACGAGGGCTTCTAGTTCACCAGGGTCTGCAGCTCCTCAGCAGCCCAAGCAAAGGCTCCCAAACTCCCTGACAGCCTGCCTGTAGGAAACCACTGGGCAGACTCCTGGCTGCCTGGCTCCCAGGCTCTGCTCCTCCACTCTCCAGACTGCTCTTGTCCTAAGATGACCAGCTGGCAGGATGCTATGGAGCTCTGGCTCCCAGATTCCAGGGGCTGCGTTGCAGGCTGGCTGGCCAGCTTCATAGGCTCCCAGCTGGCCAGTTCCCTGGCAGCTAATCTGGTGAAATGCCAGTTAGCCAGGGCTCCCTGAGCAGCCCAAGGAGGAAGCCAAAAGATTTCTGTTTTGGTTCTCCCAAAAGGTAGTAGGTCCTGTTAAAAAAAAAAAAAAAAGAAAAAAAGAAAAAGAAAAAGCTTCCATCACAATTTGGTACAAATGTTTTTTCTTCAAAATATGAATGAGCCTTTTCACACGACAGAAAAATTGTTTCCCTGTCATCTCTAAACCTGATCGCTGGAAGAAAGTCTTCTTCTATATATTTAAATTAGGCCTGATATTAGTTGCAATAATTTCAAGGTTTGATTTTAAACCAGTTCAGTTAAACCAACACAACATTGTCTATGGACAGTCTTAAAGTCCACTTAAACTTGGTTAATAATGATTTAATCTGTGTTAGTAAATTACAAGTACAAACTAAACAGGACACTACCAGTTTTTAAACTAATTTATGTTTAACCATGCAGGCATTTACACCCATTTAACGAAAACTTTTCTTTAAGAAACTTCTACCACCATAACATTCAACAATTTATTTCCTTACTCTCTCAAAAAAGTGAAAGATTAGGTGGTTTCATAGTTTAGAACCATGAAATATGCTACTGGTTTGCATATGACATTATTATATAGTAAATCAGAGGATCTTATAGTATACATCACATCTCATGCCATACATCTTAATACTGGGGATCTGTAATTTGTAACCAAAACTGATGTTGACAGACAATTAACTTGCATGCAACTGAAGGAGAGAGGAAATGCATGATATGAATTAAAGTATTTCACTGCTTCAAATGAGTGCACTGGAAGAAACATTCAGCCCATCATCTATTTGGTGGTATTTAACTTTTAACAGAAATGCAGGGGAGGTTTGGAGTTTCCAGTTCATTCCTCAAATGCAAGGAACAACTGACCAGCTTTAAATTTTGGTTGTTCATTTGGGTGCAAACTAGTATTTTTCTCCTTGCCATGTCTTGTGGGATACTTAACATTGTTCACTTCCTTCTCTGAGTCATTAATAGCATTGAAACTACAGATATGGTAGTACTGGGAATTCAGACTGTGATGAGTTTTAGTAAATTCAAATCATGTTGATTGTTTATTTTTTTTTCTCCCTCTCAACGATATCTTCATTCCTATAAATATATGTCAGAAGATCGAACACACTAAGCCCGAGATTACAGTTCTTCAACCTTAAACCCTTGCTTGTGATTTTTCTTTTTTCATTTTCTCTGCCAGAGACTTTATAGGACGATACCACAAACACATAGCTTGATAGTTATCTTAAACAATATCATCTTTTATTACTAACATTCTAAACAAAACAAGTTTAACAAACTTTTTGTGGTTTATTTTGTATGTGGCTAGACAGCCATTGTTTTAACCCAAGGGTAGGCAACCTATGGCACATGTGCCGAAGGTGGCACACGAGCTGATTTTCAGTGGCACTCACACTGCCTGGGTCCTGGCCACCGGTCCAGGGAGCTCTGCATTTTAATTTAATTTTAAATGAAGCTTCTTAAACATTTTAAAAAACCTTATTTACTTTACATACAACAATAGTTTAGTTATATATTATAGACTTATAGAAAGAGACCTTCTAAAAGGTTAAAATATATTACTGGCATGGCAAACCTTAAATCAGAGTGAATAAATGGAAGACTCGGCACACCACTTCTGAAAGGTTGCCGACCCCTGTTTTAACCACACCTATCATGTTACATAATGAAAATATAATAATAGAATATGCACTACAATGATATTTTTTATATTGATTCATCAGTTTATTTAAACAATTAAAGCTACACTACCAAATGAAACCGCTAACTTTGGAGAAGTGCTCCTGGCCAATTTGTACAAAATGAGATTAAACAGTTGCAATTCTGTTTTACTGTTCACATTACCCAGTACAGCAGTGATCTTTTACTTTTCTTTGTTGACAGAAAAGGTTCTAAGTTTCTCAAATCTCAAAGAGCCCTGCATCCCAAAACTGAAGATTCCATTACTCCATAAAGCTTTTGAATTCTCATATTCTTAGGCCTGGTCTACACTAGGAGTTTATGTCGAATTTAGCAGCGTTACATCGGATTAACTCTGCACCCGTCCACACAACAAAGCTATTTAGTTCGACAGAGGTCTCTTAAATTCGACTTCTGTACTCCTCCCCAACGAGGGGAGTAGCGCTAAATTCGACATGGCCATGTCGAGTTAGGCTAGGTGTGGATGGAAATCGACGGTAATAGCTCCGGGAGCTATCCCACAGTGCACCACTGTGTTGACGCTCTGGACAGCAGTCCAAGCTCGGATGCTCTGACCAGCCACACAGGAAAAGCCCCGGGAAAATTTGAATTCCTTTTCCTGTCTGGCCAGTTTGAATCTCATTTCCTGTTTGGACATCGTGGCGAGCTCAGCAGCACTGGCAACGATGCAGAGCTCTCCAGCAGAGATGGCCATGCAATCTCAGAATAGAAAGAGGGCCCCAGCATGGACTGATCGGGAAGTCTTGGATCTCATCGCTGTGTGGGGCGATGAGTCCGTGCTTTCCGAGCTGCGATCGAAAAGACGGAATGCAAAGATCTACGAGAAGATCTCAAAAGCCATGGCAGAGAGAGGATACAGCCGGGATGCAACGCAGTGCCGCGTGAAAATCAAGGAGCTGAGACAAGGCCAAAGAGGACAAAAGAGGCAAACGGACGCTCCGGATCCCAGCCCCAGACATCCCGTTTCTACGAGGCACTGCATTCCATCCTAGGTGCGGCCGCCACCACTACCCCACCACTGACCGTGGACTCTGAGGATGGGATATTGTCCACGGCCGGTTCCTCGGACATGTTAGCGGACGGGGAAGATGAGGAGGACGAGGCAGTCGACAGCGCTTACAACGCTGATTTCCCCGACAGCCAGGATCTCTTCATCACCCTTACAGAGATCCCCTACCAACCGTCCCCAGGCGTTAACCCGGACACAGAATCAGGGGAAGATCAGTCGGTAAGTGTTTTAAACATGTAAACATTTATTTTGAACAGAACAGGAATATTAACAATATTAACAATGGGTTTTTCATGATTAGTTTGCCCTAGGCGCTTAACGTTTCAGTCCTTGGCAGTGCAACTACTGCAAAAAAAATCGAACAATGTCCGGTTTAGCATGATTGGTTTGCCCTAGGCGCTCTACTGTTTAGTCCTTGCCAGTGCAGCTACAGTAAAATTCGGTCTATATGTCCGGGGATAGAGCTGAAATCCTCATGGGACATCTCCATGAAGCTCTCCTGGAGGTAATTGGAAAGCCTTTGCATGAGGTTCCTTGGGAGAGCGGCCTTATTGTGTCCTCCGTAGTACGAAACGTTTCCGCGCCAGGAGATAAGCAAGTACTCGGGGATCATTGCCTTGCAGAGCATGGCGGCATACGGCCCTGGTCTTTGCAGGCTTTCCCGAAGCATCCTTTCTTTCTCCGTCTCTGAAATCCTCATCAGAGTGATGTCGCTCATGGTGACCTGCTTTGAATGAGGTAGGGGAATGTTAGTATTGGGTCTGCTTGCCTGTTCCTTTACAGAACTGTAACCGGCGGTTTACAGCCACGCGGTGGAGGTGGGAGAGGGGCAGCATACAGGGATCTTTCCCTGGGACAGCCGCGAGGGGGTGGGACAGGGGCAGAGTTCATGCTTGCCGGATTGCTGGCAGCAGGAACTGGCCAACGCTAGGAGCATTGCTTTGAACGTGAAAGGAGGCCAGTGCTATTATTAAAGTTTTAAGCAGCCACAAGTCTACGGCTTACCATGTCTGCCTGCTACACAAATTCCGGTGTCCTGCCCCGCTTCTCAGATCGGCAGTGCAAGACCCCAGGCACTGAAAGCGAAGGCCGAAAATTCGACCTTGTCCTGAGTGCGCATGTGATAGGTGCTGTGCATGGTCTTGTTCACAGAGAAAGACTATGTTCTTTGTTCCCAACAAAATTTATCTTTCTGAGGAATTCACAACCTTTTTCCCATCCCACAGCTGCGACTGTCTCCCGACCTACCCTGGCATCACACTCCCAGAGGCTAGCGCAGATTAGGCGTAGAAAGAAGAGGACACGGGACGACATGTTCTCGGAATTTATGGGCTGCTCCCGAGCCCAGGCAGCCCAGCAGACCCAGTGGAGGGAGAACTTGTCCCAAATCCATCGATCCCACATTGAACGGGAGGAGAGGTGGCGGCAGGAAGACCAGCAGGCAACTCAAACGCTGCTTGGACTAATGAGGGAGCAAATGGACACGCTCCGGCGCCTTGTGGATGTTCTGCAGGACCGGAGGCAGGAGGACAGAGCCCCGCTGCAGTCTATCTGTAACCGCCCTCCCCCGCCACAAAGTCCCATACCCCCCTCACCCAAAGTCACAAGAAGGAGGGGCGGCAGAGTCCGTGAAAACTCTCACTCCACCCCTGCAGACTGCTCAAGTAGCAGAAGGCTGTCATTCCCCCAAATTTGATAAGTCCTTTCCTTCCCGCCTCACCCAAGCCCCCGTCCCAGTTTCATCCCCCAGTTTCATGTGTAGTTGCTAATAAAAAAATACGTTTCTGTTAATTACTGTTTCCATCATGTTCTTTTAGAGGAGAGTCTGTTTGAAGGGGGGGAAGGGGGTTGGTAATTGGATAGGACAGTCACCTTTACCAGGATACAGATGCGGGGGCAGGTTCAGTAGCAGGGCACACACACATTGCAGTCACTAGTTACCCTGGTCAGTCTTGGAGGTGGTTTTCATGTTCTCGGGGGGGGGGGGGGGAGGGCAGGAGCTATGTGACTTTGTGGCGGGGGAGGGCGGTTAGAGATCTTATGCAGCGGTCCTTATCCTGGATCACAGAGCCACGAAGCAGGGGATCTGTAACCGTCCTCCCCCTGGCACAAAGTCACATAGCCCCCACACTCAGAATTCCGAACAGGAGGGGTGGCAGGCTCCGTTGAAACAACCAGTCCACCAGTGCGGACCGCTCTAGGAGCAGGAGCCTGTCATTCCTCGAGTTTAGAAGCGTCCTTTGCATCACTACACTACACCCGCTCCCCACCACAGTCTGCGTCCCAGTTTCAACACTTTACCGCGAAAACAGTAATAAAGAAAACGGTGTTCATTAACAAATTGCCAGTGATTTTATTTTTAAACTTGTGTTGGAAGGGGGTGAACGGGGTATGTGAGAGGATAGTGAACATTCACTGGGTAAAGAAACGGGGGCAGGTTCAGCTTCTCTGTAAACAAACTTCATAGTCACAGGTTACCCTGCTCACTCAGGAACCTAGCTTTCAAAGCCTCCCGGATGCACAGCGCGTCCCGCTGTGCTCTTCTAATCGCACGGCTGTCTGGCTGGGCGTAATCAGCAGCCAGGCTATTTGCCTCAACCTCCCACCCCGCCATAAAGGTCTCCCCCTTGCTCTCACAGAGATTGTGGAGCACACAGCAAGCTGCAATAACAACGGGGACATTGGTTTCGCCAAGATCAGAGCGAATCAGTAAGCTTCTCCATCTCCCCTTGAGACGTCCAAAAGGGCACTCCACCACCATTCTGCACTTGCTCAGCCGGTAGTTGAAGAGTTCTTTTTCACTGTCCAGGGCGCCTGTATAGGGCTTCATGAGCCAGGGCAGTAGCGGGTAGGCTGGGTCCCCGAGGATCACTATAGGCATCTCCACATCCCCAACAGTTATTTTGTGGTCCAGGAAGTAAATACCTTCCTGCAGCCGTCTAAACAGACCAGAGTTCCTGAAAACACGAGCGTCATGAACCTTGCCCGGCCATCCGACGTTGATGTTTGTAAAACGTCCCCTATGGTCCACCAGTGCTTGCAGCACCATTGAAAAGTAGCCCTTTCGGTTAATGTACTGGCTGGCCTGGTGGTCCGGTCCCAGGATAGGGATGTGAGTTCCATCTATAGCCCCACCGCAGTTTGGGAATCCCATCGCGGCGAAGCCATCTATGATGACCTGCACGTTTCCCAGGGTCACTACCTTTGACAGCAGTACCTCAACGATTGCGTTGGCTACTTGCATCACAACAACCCCCACGGTAGATTTGCCCACGCCAAAGTGGTTCGCGACTGACCGGTAGCTGTCTGGCGTTGCAAGCTTCCAGAGGGCTATGGCCACTCGCTTCTGGACACTCAGGGCTGCTCGCATCCGGGTGTCCTTGCGCTTCAGGGCAGGGGACAGCAACTCACAAAGTTCCAGGAAAGTTCCAGGAAAGTCCCCTTCCGCATGCGAAAGTTTCGCAGCCACTGTGATTCATCCCAGACCTGCAGCACTATGCGGTCCCACCAGTCCGTGCTTGTTTCCCGGGCCCAGAATCACCGTTCCACAGCATCAACATGACCCATTGCCACGATGATGTCCTCGGCGCGGGGTCCCGTGCTTTGTGACAGGTCTGTGCCACTCTCAGACTTCAGGTCCTCACCGCGCTGCCGTAGCCTCCTCGCCCGATTTCTCAGCATCTGCCTCTAGGAAAGGTGGATGATAAGGTGCAAGGTGTTGACAACGGCCATAACTGCAGCGATGGTCGCAGCGGGCTCCATGCTCGCAGTGCTGTGGCGTCCGTGCTGTCACTCACCAGAAAAGCGCGCGAAATGAAATGATTGCCCGCCGGCACTTTCAGGGAGGGAGGGCGGGAGTGACGGTTGGATGACGACAGTTACCCAAAACCACCCTCAACACATTTTTTTTCCCAGCAGGCATTGGGGGCTCGACCCAGAATTCCAATGGGCAGCGGGGACTGCGGGAACTGTGGGATAGCTGCCCACAGTGCACCGCTTCCAATGTCGACGCTTGCCCCGTTAGTGTGGACTCACAAAGTCGAATTACTGTCCTTAGTGTGGATACACATGTTCGACTTTGTAATATGGATTCCACATATTCGATTGAAGTAAAATCGAACTACTCTCGTAGTGTAGACATACCCTTAGTCATCCTCCTAAGCATATTTGGTAATATCAAGAAACTGCAATACACCTAGTCAAACCCGCAACCACTACCACATTGAGACAGATCTAAACACTAAAAGGGTTAACTATTTGCACTTTAAGAAAGAACATTAATTTTGAAAAATTTGTTTCAGAACTTCCAGAAGCCTACTGTAAAGGTCACTATAAGCAAAGTCTCAAAGCAAACCAGTTTACCTAGAAGTACCATTTCGTTTGGGTCTGAGTGCAGATGACAACAGAAGGAAGAAAGACAGAAAGAAAGAAAAGGGAGATGACTGACCTTCAGTGCGAAGAGGAGTACCATAAAAGGTACCTACACAGATAGAAATGGATGCACTCAAATGAGTATCTGTAGAGTGGGCACCTTTTACAAGTAAGACTAGAAGGAGAAAGCATGGCCATACATATCTCCCTTCCTTTGTTCTGAACTTAGTATCTAGCTGGACAAAATAGGCCAAAAACTGCCATCCAGTCATGTCTCTCTAGTACAAGCTAAGCTGGGCATCGTGTCCACAACTGAAAGATGGAAGTCTATATAAAATGATATTTGAGACTTGGGGTGCATGTGCATATTCCAGTGCACCTGTTATGGTCCTTTAAAACTGGAAGCTGAAGTTCTAGGTCACATGCCAACTTCTAGTCACATGCCCCAGAGGAAATTACTGTAATGGATGGATATGTCTGTGTCAAATTGTGAACTCTATCTTGTGTTGTGAGTATGATTTTTGTTCAAGGGCTCTACTTTATACTGCAACTTTCATTTGGGGGGTATGACCATAGAATCATAGAACCATAGGGTGGAGAAGGGACCGCAAGGATCATCTAGTCTAGTTGCAATCTCCTTTATGGATTAGAGCAGTGGTTCTCTACCAGTGGTACACATACCCCTAAGGGTACATCAACTCATCTAGATAGTTACCTAGTTTTACAGCAGGCTACATAAAAAGTACTAGCGAAGTCAGTACAAACTAAAATTTAATACAGACAGTGACTCGTTTATACTGCTCTATATACTATACATGTAAGTACAATATTTATATTCCAATTGATTTTTTTTATATAATTCTATGGTCAAAATGAGAAACTAAGCAATCTTTCAGTAATAGTGTGCTGTCACACTTTTGTATTTTTATGTCTGATTTTGTAAGCAAGTAGTTTTTAAGTGAGGTGAAACTTGGGGTATGCAAGAAAAATCAGACTCCTGAAAGGGGTACAGTAGTCTGGAAAGGTTGAGTCTCTCTGGATTGGAACATCTAGTTTGTAGTGGAAACTTAATATCTAGTAGGAAGACTATGTCTGAGAAGATACTGTGACATTGCACCCCATATTCTTCATAGTTGAATGATTATGATATAATTATGGCACAATTATGACACATTTTGTACAAGATGGGTCATATAAGGTGCCATTGGAAAAGTTATGATTTGCTGAATATGATTATCTTATTTGTGTGCATGTATCATTTTTGTATCTAAAGTTATGAATATTGACTAGGTATTTCTGTATTTCAAATGTAGTTATACCGGGGTCACATCCACTAGGCAAGATGCTGCCAGTCTAGATAGCTGGTTGGGAAGGACCTATTCAAGGTAATGGGTTATCAGGGGAAACAACAGGCCTTATAAGAAGCTTATCCCCCACCTGGTGAGCCTTCCTGAGAATGTCCTCCAGACAGCCTGTAAGTAATGGCTGCTATGACTCTGTAGGGCATGCAAGGGCATGTGACCAGACCACATGACACTGATCTCCATTTTGGGTACCTGTATTGTTCCACAAACTGGTCTGGAAACCAAGTTTGAAACAAAGGGTTCCTGCCATATGGAAAAGCTATATAAGGCAGGGAGTGACATCATCTGGGGTTCTTCCCTCCCCACAACTGAACACCTGAGAGAAGCTCCAAAAGAAAAGGACTTGGAACGGGGGTTGGGATCCCAAAATGCAAAGCAAGTGCAGCTTGTGCCTTGAGAATCTGCAAGCCTGCTTGTATCATCAATCAGGGTGAGAAATTGCTAATTCATATCCAATCTTTCTAGTATTGTAGGCTTAGTTTGCAGTTTTGTTTATTTACTAGGTAATCTGCTTTGATCTGTTTATCACTTTTAATCATTTAATCTATCTTTTTGTAGTTAATAAACTTGTTTTATGTTTTAATCTAACCCAGTGTGCCTTTGACGGAAGTGTCTGGGGAAAATCTCGGCTTCGTTTAACACAACATATTGTGCATATTCTTCTCCACACTGAGGGAGAGGTGAACTGAATAATAAATTCATACCGGTTGTGGTTTCCATCAGGGCAGGACAGTACAGCTCTGGGGTCCTAGGCTGGGGGTTATTTTGGCAGTAGCCTCTCTATTGTTGGTTCATGCAAAAGTGGCTGGTCAGCATCATGTAACTGCAGCTGAATGTGTGAATGCTGGTGGAAGTGTAGGACCAGGAGTGGTCTATAGCTTGTCACAGCAGCACAGTGCTGAGAGGGAGCCCAGGCTGGTGAGTCAGAGGGCTCAGTGGTACCCCAGTTCCAGGTGGCACCCTGGGGGAACCCATCACAGCTATAACAGAGCACTCAACCATCAATGTTGAATGACTCTCCCCTACTGGAATAAGGGGTCTTCTACCACTGAAGCCATTGATTTTGAATGACTCTCTACACAGAAGCTGATGGGCAGAGATGGAGACTGGAATTCCCCCAGAGGAGGCACATGGGCTAAAGGGAGACAAGGTGGGTTTTTTTTTTTTTTTAGTTAAAGCAAGGGTGACTACTGCAACATGCAAGAAGACCAAGCTAAAGAAGACAGGAAGGGCTACATAGCATAAGAATGCTGACCAAACTCAGGATTCACAGGAGGGTTTGAGATCAGATTTGTGGGGGGATGGGGAGGTGTGTTCATGATTTGCTGTTTTTCAAAGATCTGTAACCCTCTAGTGTGCTTTGTGGTTAAGAAATTCCTTTGCTAAGCTTGGGTTCCTAGTTGTCCCCGAAGGGTTTACCAGAGAGCTTCCCACTGCTAGCTAGACTCTGGGAAATTATCTAAGCAACTGAGGGATTGGAAGGGGTGTGGTACTAGTTCCAGAGTATAAGGCAACAAAACTTAGACTCTGTTTGTCAGAGGGTGGAGATGGATGGCAGGAGAGAGATCACTTGATCATTACCTGTTAGGTTCACTCCCTCTGGGGCACTTGGCATTGGCCACTGTCAGTAGACAGGATACTGGGCTAGATGGACCTTTGATCTGACCCAGTACGGCCGTTCTTATGTTCTTAACTATGGGAATCCCACTGCCCAAGAAGGATGTCAGACAGGGGATCTGTACTTGGGAGCGTGCCTGAGAGATCCAGAGCATTACTCAGACCCAGGTGGGCTTAGAAGCACGTGGGATCCAGCTGTTAATGGACATACAATGGACTGGTATCCATCCATCTAAAGATGGTGACTGGACCAGGTTGTGAAAACTGCATATATGGCTTTCTGCCTCTTGGGAAGCAGAAAAGACAGGAGAGATCTAAGGGCATGGAAGGATTTGTTTGGGGTACTCTGCATCGGTCAGGCGGAAGACCTGCAGGGAACAGGAGCTGGCTAGGGAGAAGCCTCAGGTGGGGAAAGTCGTGAAGCCGTGGAAGAAGGGCTAAGACAAGACCCTGTGAGATTGCTTTAGTTTGTTTTGATTTTTTGTTTCTAAATTAATAAAGAAAACCCTGAGAAAAGGAAATGGGAATTGTACAATTGCTTGGAGCATGATTTCACCTTCCCTGCATGGTAGATCAGCCCATTGGCCTATAGTCTTAGTCACAACCAATTGTGTACTGAAAGCATAAACCACAGATTAGGGTCTCTGCTTACACTGTCCCAGAATCATGATTTAAAAGCTCAGGAAAGACTAAAATATCAGAAATACCTACCACCATGTCGATACCTGGCCACTGATCTTCTCTGGCGTCACTTTCCCATGCCTTTTGTGATAGAAATATGAGGGGTCTCAACTCCTAATTGGTGCATTATTTAAGCTCTCCAGATGCCTAGCTACAGGCAGTGTTCTTTCATCTTTTAGGTCATAATACATGGCCCTCAGAAGAGGGCATCTAACGTAGTGAGCCATAGAACAGAATACAGAGGACAACCTGGCATACCCCCAACTGACATCTGCCATGTGTGATCAGTTTGAAATTATAACCCAGCACTACCAATCCTCCCAATGAGTCCCTCAGCCTAGAGGTCCAATTAGGGAACAGAATTTCTCTCTCATCTCAACCCACATGACTTAGATCTGTCTTACTTGTATTAATCTGTGATCAGGCTGTTCTAAGTATAAGCCAGCCCTGGCGACCCCTTTAAAATGGGGTTGTGACCCACTTTGGGGTCCCAACCCACAGTTTGAGAACTGCTGTTCTAACCTATAGAGATCAACAGTGGACCCGGCAAATCTGTCATGCATATAAAGATTGCAGAGTTCAGCATGAGGCATACAGCTCCAAGTTCAGAATTGGTATTAGCTTTGACCACAAAATGTTTAAAAAAAAACAAGAAAACCCTTTTAAATGTCCAGACAGCACTTTCTGGATTGTGATTTGTGATGCGAATCAAGGTATTTCTATTCTTAGCTCAGACAAACATTGCTGCTTAGAAAAAAATATACCATTCCCTTCTAAAAACAAACTATCAGTCTGAGGCTTCACATTTTACTAGATGGAATATTTTGCCACATTGTTTACTTACACATGTAGCATTAATTTTTATTAACTCGCAGAGGCACATATAATTTAAGTTACTACTGCTCTGGGAAGCACTATATACTCATATTTAGAAGATAAAACATGCAAGTGTCAGTATAAAAGTTCAGTGTACATCTTTCCCTTAAGATAAATGATGTATCCCAAGTGATTAAAAAAAAAAGAAAAGAAAAGAAAAACAGACTTCCAATATTCTTGTAATTACATATTTTGAGGAAATTGAAACATGTTAATCCATTTCCCAAAATACTGGATTATCAAAAACATTTGTAATAAACTGCTGTCCTGAAAAACTGTTCAAGATAAACAGACCTCTATAAAAATTATTTTACCATCACAGCATAACATTTGTGACAACAGCAAATGCTCACTAGTAAGCTAAATTTATAAGCTTTTCATGTTACAGCTAATTATTTTAAGAATTCATTTACATAGTTTTAGTGAATATTCTGCTTTTCAGAAGTAAATTTATTTTAAAGTATTTAAATTTTCTTTCACATACTCTCTCAATTATACTACAGCTGTCTTGCATGGCCCAACTGACCACTTCCATCATGAAAACAAACTGTACCACAAAATCTGAACTTCTTGATTAAAGAGCAAATGTTTTTGTGAGCCGAGCTAAAACCAGTGCAGCTGCTCCATTTCACTAAGCAAGCACCTCTTCTCCATTCAGCTGTGAAGAATGGCACTGACTGTAAATTGTTCTCCCTGATAGGTTCCACAATAAAAACAAACCACAATACTTTCAATTTTTCAAAGCCATTTTTTTTTAAAAGTCTGCAGTATACTGGAAACAAGTGTTTTCTTTTGATTCACAGCCTTTGATTTCTACATAAACGTTCCTGTATGCATGCAAAAACAGGTCCCTGCAGGATACTCATAGTGACCGTTTATATTAACTTACCAGATGTACGTAACTAGACAGAAACTATACTGGCTAATTTAAAACAGGCTACTATTTAACAACTTAAATAATCTTTGACTAACTGAAAAGTATGATTGTGTTGGCTTATAGGATAACTCATGAAAATGTTACTATGTCACAATTTTTTTGTGTGTGTGTGCAATTTCTCAATTATTCAGGGTTTTGTCCGAAGCATAGGCTCCAATTCTGTAGAGACTTACACACATGCTTAACTTCACACATTGTAGAACAGTCCCACTGAAGTCCATGTGCAGATATGTTTAAATCTTTGCAAGACTGGAGCCATATTTAGTAAAATCTGGAATGAATTACTTTTGTATGTATTTTATTTCACATAAAAATAATTTCATTATGACCTGTGGCAGCACTGATGTGCAGATGCATTTAATAAGTCATCAACAGTAGAACAGAAAGGCATGAAACATGGTGTCTCATAAAAAAAAGTCAATCTACTTGAAAAGTGTTTTCTTAAAACTGATTTCTGCCATTTTAGAGGAATAATGGTTCTCATAGTGGATCTTCATTATCCTATTACCACCTTCTTGTGGAGCAAGGCAATGTATTATCAGGAAATCCTTCACAGCTGGATTCATTTCTATATGCTAAGAACAGTATGAATGGTTATAACAAAATTACAACTAAATGTGTAATCAGAGAGAAAAAAAATAAATAAAAAAGGTAGTGATCAGAAATATTTTTATGTAGCAGAAACACTTTTCATTTTAACATAGTGGAAAGATTTGGTTTTTTTTCTCTGTAAACTAAGATCAACTATAACCCAAAATTTAGGGCCTAGTCCTGCAAGCCACTGAATGCCTTCATCTCCCATGGAAGTCTGAGAAAGTGTTAAGTTCCTTGCAGGATAATGCCCATTAAAAGTAATTATTTTCTCAGTATGCAAATCATTAATTTCTTCCCTTCGTCTACTATAATAGTGACATTTGAGATGGATGATGAATACCAGGTTGCTTACACACTGCCTTGGAACGTTACGTTTTTAGCATTAGACCCTTTTTTCCACTTGACTCCCGAAGTTAGTCTTTTTCCCCCCCATTCTTGATTTTGCACCCCGTTACTGACTAGCATGTTTTAAGTTTTGAACTACCATAATACTTTAAACAGTCTAAAATTAAGTTCTGCAGGAACTGAAAGAACAGTACTTAGTTTGCTCAGCAAAGTGTTTGGGACAGATAATATGTCAAGAAGCAAGCTGTAATTCTATGTACAATGTGAAGTCCATTTTGAAACCAATGTTTTCAATTTAAATTAACATTTACGGACTCTTCTGCTGGAGCCACCCTATAAACTGAGTTGGGCCCGATCCAACTCCCACTGAAGTAAATGGGAGCCTTTTAATTGACTTCAATAGGAGTTGGATCAGGTCCACTGGCACTATGACATGATACTGTCAGATCTGAACCACTTTCCATCCTGATACAATCAAATAAATATTTATTCTAAATATTTTACTTTCTTACATAAATCTTTATTATCTGCAAATAACTGTCTTGGTAACCATTAGAGTCAATTGTGTCAAAGTGGTTTGCCATGCACTAGTACAAATTGCCAAACACAGCCTATCATGTAAGAAGGAACAAGTACCTTAACTTCAAGAGAGCTGCTTCCTCATGTACCATTGGCTAAATTCAGTCCAGCAGCTGCATATTTGTTGTTTTCTCTTTATGCAGTTGAGTTTACTGAGTAAAACATTATCATCTCACCAACATTTGATATCTATTAAAATTAATGTTCATTTGGAAAATATCAAAATATTTTGTCAGAGAAAAAACTATAACGTATACAAAGAAGTCAACTGGAAAACCTCATTATACATGATAATAGGAATTATTTGCTTAATTTCACTTTTAATCTTAAACTGCTTTGATGTAATAAACAAAAACGTTAATATATATAACTTTCAATTTCTTTTCACCTGTATAACTTAAAACCACAAATTTATTTAAATTAGTTAAAAAAAAAAAAAAAGCAACATTGCTGCCACACTGAAACCTTATATTCAAAGTTTCAAGCTCAATCAATTTTTATGGACAATTTCTGAACCCCTGAAAAACAGGATTTACAACAGAAGTGCTGACCTAACTTTAATGACATGAATGGTGCCATTATGCTACTCTCAAAACTCTCTTACACAAAATTAAGTTCATGTCTTGAGACAGTTGATTTAAAGCCTTGCTTTAAGAAATTAAAAAAAACACTTCTACTGGTTTCACCTTTCTTATGCCTCAGAGCAACCTCAGTATAGAATTTTCACATTAATTACCATTATTTTGCACAAGTACTTACGTATGGGAAAGTTTACTTCTAGCAACAAGGGTTAACATTTCAGTTACATTTAATGGTTTGTATATTTTATTTGTATATCTCAAGTACTAGTGACGAGAAAAAAAATTGTTCTCCCCCAGCACATTTAAAACTCTAATATTTTATTTATTTGAAAAAGGAGGGGGAAAAAATACAGACTCTAGACCAGGAATCTGATGCCAAGAGAGACAACTAAAGAGGAGTTACATGAACCTGTAATTCACCTTTCAAAATTCAGGTTGAGAGTATTCTTCTGGTAATTTAATGTAAGCCTTTATTCTTTCTGTACAAGCTACCTATTTTAGCAAGAATGCACTGTATTTTCAGTTCTGTGTACTCAGAACACAAACATGAATGATCAGTTGGGATGGAAATACTTCTTTCTGCAAAAGTTTCTCAGTGGAGCAGAGGAGCAGCCTCTACTTGGCTGCTACTTGACGGAGCCTTGACTCCTCCACCCCCACCCCCCAAATATGCCAGCCAGTGCAGCTTCACTGGCTTTCTATAGTTTCTACTGTTTCCAGTAGTGCAGATTATTTCCTCTCTTTTAGTGGGGTAGAGCGAGGCAAGGAGAAGAGAAGAGAAGAGAAGAGGGAGGAATAGAAAGCAGATGATAGGATGAGGAGCTCCAGCATCTTCTCTGGTTTAATTTTCTACTTTCTGTATTAAGAAAATTTCCTCTGTAAAGTTTAAAAATATTCATGATCCATGTTCAACTGTATGTCACCCAATGGATGTCTGTGTAGTTGAAATTTCCTCTGAGACCAGTACTGGTAGTTTCCAATTCAGAGGTATTCAAGAAATCACCTCTCTTCTATCTCATCAACACATCATTTGGCTTCCAGCATTAGTTTTTTCCTCTTTGTTTGCCCATGGCACTGAAAATATCTCTGGAAAAATCATATATTTGACAAGTCGCTCTTTAGGTCTCTTCGAAATTCTTCCTCAAATCATCCCTTATTTTACAAGTCTCTTGATATTCATATTGTCATTGCTTCCCACGTTGGCTACAAGTAGAAATTCTGCTGAATTCTTCAGACTACCATTGGCCATTTTGTCATTTCTCATTCTGTCATCTGAGAAAGTAATATTTTTTTTTCAAATAGTCCAATACACATTTTTTACTAGCAAATCACCATTTAAGACCACTGTCAATCACTGATGGGACTACTGTCCATCTACACCTTTTCTTAGTGTGATAAAACAAAGTTACTTACTTGTAACCAGAAGTTCTTTGAGACATGTGGTACCTCTCTGTATTCCAAGGAGGATTGTGTGCATGCACCATGCACCCTGAGTCAGAACTTTTGACAGTAGTACTCTTTGGCAGTCCATGCATGCATCCCTGCTTTGCCTCATGGTTTTGCCCGACAGGATAAAGGGTCGGGCGGGCCGTTGAGGTCTCCAGTGTCTTCTCCACTACAGACCTATCAGATCCACATCAGAGGGTAAGGAGGGTGGGTTTGGAATACAGATAGGGATCACACATCTCAAAGAACTTCCAGTTATAGGTAAGTAACTTCATTTTCTTCTTCGAGTGATGGTCTCTACTGTATTCCACTGAGGGTGATTAACAAGCAGAACCTATGTAGGAGAAGGGTGCAAGGAGAATGACGGGACTGTGGATCGGAGGACTGCTGCTCCGAATGAGGCATCTGTCATGGAATCACGCACTAGAGCACAGTGTAAGGAAAAGATGTGTACTGAACTCCACATGGTCACCTTGCATATGTCTGCAAGGGGCACGCTATGGAGTGCAGCTGTGGAGTGGGCCCAAATCCCGTCTGGTGGGGATGTTCCTGACAATTGGTAGCCGCGCATAATGTACCTTGAGACCCATTTAGCGATTTTCTGGGTAGAAATCACTTGTCCTTTAATTCTCTCTGCTATGGCTATGAATAGTCTGGGAGATTTCTGGAACAGCTTTGTCCATTCTAGATAGAAGATCTGCAAATATCTAGCGAGCAGGACCAGCTCTAGGCACCAGCAAAGCAAGCACGTGCTTGGGGTGGCACATTTCCAGTGGCAGCATTCCGGCCATCCTTTTTTTCCGGGGCAGTTGTGCTCTCGGAGCTGCGCCACTTAGACAGGGCGAGGGCGCTGCGCCCCCGTCCGCTGCGGGAAGGGGAAGCCCCAGCCCTGGGATGCTGAGCTGCCAGGGCCCAGCCACTACCTGGGGAGGAGAGGGCGAGTCCTGTCGGGGAGCTGGGGCTCCGCCGCCTCATCTGTGCACTGGCTGCTGCACTGCCTTGTGCCACCCCTTATATCGGGGCTTCTCTGCGCAGCCAGGCGGGGGAGGGGGTAAAGCCCCTGCAGGCGCTGGGAGAAGGTGACATCACTCCCTCCGCTTCCAGCACCGCCTGCGAGCCCCAACCCCACCTGAGCTTGGGGCGGCAAAATTTTTGCTTGGGGCAGCAAAAAAACCTAGAGCCAGCCCTGCTAGCGAGTGAAGTCATCGTTCCTCATTAGAGCCGTGAGGCTTGGGGAAGAAGGCAGAATGTATGGATTGATTGAGGTGGAATGGGGAAACCACCTTTGGTAAGAACTTGGGGTGCAGCCGTAATAAGACCGTGTCTTTATGAAAGGTCGTGAAAGGGGAGTTAGTCATCATGGTTCCCAGTTCACCAATCCTCCTTGCTTATGTAATGGCAACGAGGAAAGCAACTTTCATGGAGAGTAGGGACAGAGAGCAGGAGGCTAGAGGTTCAAAGGGAGCGTTCATTAATGAGGTGAGAACTAGGCTGAGGTCCCACTGGGGAGCGATAGGCTGAATGGGTGGGTATTTCTATAGAAGGCCCTTCCAGAACTTACGTCAAGGGGTGGGTAAAAATCAAATGGCCTTCCACTGGAGGGTGGAAAGTGCTAATGGCAACTGCATGCACTTTGATGGAGCTGAGAGCAAGTCCCGAATTTCTTTAGATAGAGGAAATAGTGTAAGAGCATTGGGATGCTCACAGTTTCAGAGATGAGGCCTTGTTCAGCCCAGGAAGTGCAGCATGTCCATTTGGCTCGATACAAGGCTCTTGTGGAGTCTTTTCTGCTGTTTGAAAGGACATCTCACACTGCTAGTGAGTACTGTAGTGCTAGTGGAGGTGTCTATCCAAAAACAAAGCTGTCAGTTAAAGTGTGCATGGATTGGGGTAACTGAGTCTGCCCTTGTGTTGAGGCAGCAGCTCTGGAAACATCCAAAGTCTGAGTGGAGGGTGCTGCAACATGAAGAGGAAACCAGAAATGGCAAGGCCAGAAAGGGGCAATTAGGATGGTTGTTGCTCTTTCCCACCTGACTTTGTGGATGACCCATGGTATGAGAGGTATGGGGGGGGAGGGGGCAGAAGAGTAGTTCATCTGGTCTGACCAGTCAACGACCAGAGTGTCGCCCTGCAAGCGAGCCTCAAGTCTTCCCCTTGAGCAATACTGGGTGCATTTGGTGTTGGTGTGTGGTGTGAAAAGATCTCTTATTGGGGTCCATCATTGACCGAAGATGTCCCCGATTACCATTTCATGCAACTCCCATTCATGGCCGGTTGCAAAGTTCCTGCTGAGAGTATCAGCAATTACGTTCTGGATGCCTGGTAGGTAGGCTGCTGTCAAAAGGATATCATGTGCAATGCACCATTCCCAGAGGCATACAGGGCTTGGGACCTCATGCCGCCTTTTTTTTTTTTTTTTTTTTTTTTAATGTAGTAGACCATGGTAGTATTGTCTGATATGTTCAGGACGTGGCGGCCATGAATGGCTGGTGGGAACATGCAGCAAGCTCTGCACACCGACCAGAGTTCCAATATGTTTATGTGCATCCTGGCCTCTTGTGGGGTCCAGGTGCCTTGTATCATGCGGTCTCCCATGTGGGTGCCCTAGCTCGTGACAGACACTTCCGTTATGATCATCACGCTCAGCAAGGACGGAAGGAAGATCATCCCTGAGCAGATTTGTAGTGGGTCTGTCTGCCATTTTAGTGAAGAGATAACTTTTGGCGGGATGCTAAACAAGATGTGCATAGGTTGGTGCCTAAGGAAGTAGACTCTTTATAGTCATAGTTGTAGACAATGCAGGTATAGTTGAGTGAAGGGCATGACATATGTGCATGCCGCCATGTGCCCCAAGAGGGAAAGGCAGGTCCTGGCTGAGACCAGAGGGTTGGCAGTCAATAAAGTTACTGTTTCTCGCAGTGTCTGGAATCTGTCCCATGTCAAATAAGCTCGAGCGGATGCTGCATCGATGTGAGCTCCTATGAACTCCAGGACTGTGCAGGGCGTAGTTGATTTTTTGACATTGATGCTGACTCCTAGGGAGAAGAGGAGTAGAAGCAGCTGGGACATCGATTCCTGGGCCTCTTCTTTGGATTGTGTTGCTAGCAGCCACTCATCTAGATAGGGAAAAATGAGGATACTCTGATGTCAGAGATGAGCTGCCACCACGGAGAAAAAAAAACTTTTGTGAATACTCGTGCGGCAGTGGTAAGTCTGAATGGGAGAACCCTGTATTGGAAATGTCAAGGTCCTGCCTTGAACTTCAGGAACCTTTTGTGAGTCGGGTGCATGTCAATATGGAACTAGGCATCTTGCATATTGAGAGCCATAAACCACATGCCTTTTTTGAGGGAGGGAATGATTGCCGCAAGCATGACCATGAGGAACCTTGGTTTGCAAATTGAATGGTTGAGGCATTGGAGATCCAAGATAAGTCTCCATCCTCCTTTCTTCTTCGGTACTAGGAAAAAGTTTGAATAGAACCCTGTGCCTTGAAAGGGTACAGGGACTGGCTCCTCTCCAAAAGAGGGACTCCACCTCTAGGTGGAGAATCTTGCAATGGAGCACTCCCACAACATGTGGATTGTGGTAGAGGGTGTGTGTGGGAGGGAGGTGGGGTGGGGTATCGCCAAAAACTCTAAGGCATAGCTGCTTTGGGTAACATCTAGGACCCAGTTGTCCATTGTTATAGCTTTTCATGCTGGCAGAAAGAGTTTGAGGTGGCCACCAAAGGGGGTAGCCAGTAGGGGCATTGGTGTATGGAGTGGGTGACTGCTCTTTCTTGACTCAGAAATACCGTTTACACGATAATTGGGTGTGTCGCGTGGATGACTTAGTTGTTGATGCAGACGGATGGGTCTTGTGTACCAGGAGTTCTCTCAACAAATTTTTGGGTGGCCTCCGAGTGCGGCCACCAACTCTTGCTGGTGGCTGCTCTGACAATTTTTCCTAAAATACTTAATTAACTTTAGGAAAAACAAATAAATATGCGCATATACACATGTGCAAATCCTCAATTGTGTTCTCCACCTCTGGGGAAACCTGAGGAGTGTAACCAGGATTCCCTACTCATGACAATTCCTGTTGCCATCAAATGCGAGGTTGTGTCTACTGAATGCACTGCAGCTTGAAGCATGGACCTGGCAAGCAGCGTGCCTTGCTGTAAAACTGCCTGGAACTGGTTGCGATCTTGAAGGGGTAATTGCTGGTGAACTCAGCCTCTGTCCATAGCTGATAAAGTCAAAACTTGGCCATTAAGGCTAAGTAGTTGGAGATATGGAATTGGAGTCCAGCCAAGGAGAAGACCTTTCTGTCCAAGAGGTCCAGTATCTTGCCCTCCCTATCTGTAGGGGTAGAGCGCAGGTGTTGTTGTTGACTGCTCTGATGCCGCCTGGATGATTAGTGAGTTGGATGGAGGATGAGAGAATAGAAACCATATGGCCAAGGTGTGCTATACAGTGCATGCCAGTTGAAAGATGGCATTGTTAATTGGTAGTGCCAACCTCTCTGGTACTGATGTGTGTAGGATGTCAAGTAGCTGGTGTTGACACTTCTGTACCTCTTCTAATGGGATCTCAAAAGTGTTGGCTATTCTCCACAGTAGCTCCTGGAACTGGTGAAGTCATCTGGGGGAGAAGAAGGGGCTGATGAGATGTCCACATCTGGGAAAAAATGATGGGAGTCTCTCCGGATCAGTCAGAGATGGGCTGATTGGTGAATCATCATCTAATGCTATGTCTGAGCATCTATCTGACGAGGATTGTGGGTGGTGACGTGGAGGACTCTTCCTGAACCAAGTAGGACCATTCCAGAAGTGACTACTGTGTCCATGAGCTCCAGTATGACCAACCCGGTTGATCCTGCTGTTGTTGAGCATGTGTCCAGGGGGCCGGGTACCAGCTTTGCTGGTAAGGCAAGGTGGGGAACTGCCACAGTGCAGTCGGAACCATGCAGTAGTTGTGCTTCCGGAATGGGAACAGTGGGCTGTGTCGAACAGCCGTGTCATCCAAATCGGAGGAGTCAGAGTCTTCCATGAATGGTAGAGCCACCGGAATGGGGGGTGGCAGGAACATAGAAGGAGACCCTGGTGGAGCCAAAGTAGGCAGAGTACCAGGATCTGTGTTCAGTATTGATGGATCTGGTGATCGGTGCGGCCTTTTCTCACTCTTGTGGGGCTTGGAACATGTAGTTCCTTCATGGCTGGAACTTGTGGATGGTGCCAAGTCCTTCTTGGACTTGGAGGAAGACTTACTGCCATGCTTATGCGTATGCTTCCTTGGCCCATGGCTAGGCTCTGGCACGGGGTCCTTAACATTGGTACTGGCGGAACCTGATGGAGGCTCTGTGGTAGGGTGAGAGCTCTTCACTTGCTCAGGCTAATGTACAGGGGGTGAGGGAGTTCCCCGGGCAGGATCTGATGCCAGTCCCATGGCATCCTCTATGAGTTGCTTCTTGAGACGGAAAGCACAGTTTTCTCATGTATGGGCAGGAAGGAGAGGCAGATACTGCACCTAGACATGATGTGGAATTCCCCCAAGCAGTACAAACAGTGCTGGTGGTCGTCACTAATGGAAAACAAGCCAGGGCAGGAAGCACAGATTTTGAATACCAGCATTTTCGGCATGATCCAGTACCCAGGCCCGGGTACTGGTGGGGGAACGTTTGGAAGGAAAACCGCTGAAGTGGAATCCCAAGCCCTTAATCCTATAAAAACAACTTGAAACTAGAAAATTTAGAACAAAAGCAATACAATCTTAACTATCAACAATAATAAAAACAGGTTTCTAAAAGATTTGGAAAATGAGTCACCAAGGACAAGAGGATAGTAGAAGCTCCAACTCGAATCACGCGAAGGTGAGAAAGAACTGGAGACACCTCTGGCCCGGCCCGCCTTTTATCGCCTCGGACGAAACTACAAGCCAATGCAGGGACGCATGTGCAGACCATCCAACAGTACTACTTTCAAAAGCTCCGGCTCCAGGCTCATGGCACATAACTGTCAGTGGAATGCAACAGGGACCATCACTCAAAGAAGAATCTTTTAATTCATCAACAATAGAAAAATCTATACATACGTATATATCTATAATCTAGATTTTGATTTAAAGACTCATCTGAGTCAAATTCTGTCTCTCTGTAATCAATGTCAATTTTTATACAGGAGGAACTGTTCTTTTGGAGGTTGGACACTTTTGATTTGAAGGGAAGGAAAAGGTTAAGCTATCACTCTATACTTTAATATCGTAATGGCTGTCTTTTACTCATATCCCTCTCCCCCCGGAGATTTTGAGTACAAGTGCAGAATCATCACGAGGATGTAAATTAAACAAGCTCTCTGTAGCTTTAAGCATTGCACAGTATTAGGAAATAGCCTTTTCAGAATTTTTTTCATTTGATAAGTTTTCAATTAACCCACATATGAGATCCAGGCACTAGAGCAATACTAGTAAGAAAAGTCAGGTGACATTCCTTAAAGGCTCAGAAAGGAAGCTTATAAAGAGCATTTAAAATGAGGTCAAGAGTCACAAAATAAGTTCTTCATGAAATAACTGTATCAATGAAAGCATTTCATATTTTGCTGACTTGCTTCAGACATAGGGAAGAAATTAATACTGAAAATTGGTAAGGCTCAATATACCTACTGGAACACCAAAATGTACCACGTACAATAGTCAGTTGTGGGGTATGAAGAAGTTTTATTTATCTTGGATGTCACAAGGACATAAAATACTTTTTCTGAAATCTCATCTATTTCAGATTGATATGGATTTGTTAAAGTACAAGGCACAACATGCTGAAGTCTAGATGCTAAGTCAGAAATAAGCAGAGCTGGCAGAAAGTATTTCAACAAGATAAAATGTCTTTGGATTCAACTTCCACTGAGATAAAATACCCAGGCTGTCAATTGGATACTCTGATGAGCTTTCATATGAAGTAAATCCTGAAGGCATACCTAACCACTGTAAAGCATTCGTTGTTTATGAGGAAAATTTCTGCTTTTCAGGGTCCCATCCTCTGCTTATTGATGCTATATTACCAAATGGTCTCATTTTGATTTTTTTTTTTTTAAAGGGTCCAGAATTGTTAAACATGGTTATTTAAAGCACATGGAAGACTTTTTTCTCCATAATCTGCACTTTGCCTTTTACCTCTAATTTGAATGCATATAATGCTGGCATCTGTTATTTGACAAAGTATAACAGTCTCACAAATTCAAATGTCAGAATGTAATTTTCCATTATAAAAATCCCTTATAACTTTACAAAAATATTTCTATGTTGGACCAATTGAGAGAAGACCATAATTTCATGAGGTGATAGTTTGTCTTAAAACTACTGAAGCTAATGCAATTAGACTGAAGTAATGACAAATATAGTAAAAGAAGTTCTGCGACAAGAGAAGTTATGACACTGTGTAATTGTTATCTAAATCCCTACCCCCCATCGCCTGGTTTGTTATTATCACCAGTGTATTCAGTATTGTATGGTTGAAGCCCCAAGTTTACAGCCTAAAGCAATAATCAGTTGGAGACTCAGAGGGAGGCAGCAGTGGGGGAACAGAAAGATGGGGCCCAGTTCAGCTTTTTATTGTGAGCCCTCTGCCCCCAAACATTAGTGAGTATAACACTTATAGAAAAGCATGCCAATTCAATTGTTCAATACTTAATATTTAATTTTCAAAATGTTCGCATGTGAAACAGTATATGACAACATATAACATTAAAGTTTTCTACTTGAATCACCTTTTGCATGCCTTTTGTTCTTCCAGTCTTTTTTTTTTTTTTTTTTTTTTTTTTTTTTAATATGTACCTCAGATGCAGGAAGCCTCCCAAACAGTCATTTTCTGGGGAGCCATGTCAACTGGGGACATTCACACCCTTCTCCCATTCCTCTCTCTGTGGGAATCAAACCTATCCAATGAGTTCCCCAGACATTTAGGGCATATAGGGGGTCCAAATGATCAGACTATGTTTCACAACTCTTTGACTTGATGGGCAATCAACCACCTACAGTTGTCCAAGTGTTCTCAACCAGACCTAAGGCAGCTTCCATAGTATGCCTTCAACACAGATTGATGCACTGATGCATAACTGTTACTTGCAATTCTGTACATTCTTTCGCCAAATTTCTCTGAGTCTTGATTCAGGAGAGAAAGAGGTGTGGTCACTTCTAATATGCTGTTGACATGGCATCCAGAGTACATAATTTTGGCAGCTCTGCTGTCCTTATTCATCTGCGCCTCCTCAGTGTACCTCCCTGGTGTTGTAGTGCATGCTAAACTAATATGTAGAGGCTGCTGAAAGAGAATGGTTATTTATCATTAACTGGAGTGGTTAGAAAATAGCCTCTGCATATTCATGCTTCTCAACACTTTCCCCATTACTTCAGAGTCTTTTGTTAAAACTTCCCAAACCAGTTAAAGGCTCAGAAGGGCATGTTGGGCTACTCCCCTTTTATGTCCTCAGAACTCTCCATGAGGGGATGGAGAGAAAGGGTGAAAGGCCCCCAATGACACTACTCACCAGAAGATCAGGCCACTTGAAGAACCACCAAGCCAGATCTGGAAAAAGCAGAAGGTTTTTTTGCAGCTCAATATACAAGTATGTTTGTAAACTTATGTAGATGGAATCTTGCCCAAGACATGTTCACAGCATTAGAAAGAGCCAAGCATGCTATCAGTCACTCAGCACTTTCATAATAACAAAAATGAGTTTGGGGATAAGGGTTGGGGTAATAAGAGAACAAAACTAATCTTAGTCCATAGAATCACTAACTGGCTGCAGGCTTCCTCTTAACTAACAAAACATTTATCCAGTGAGCCATCTATGTGTAAGTACTCTAAATCCAGTGGAAGTTATGCAAACACCCACACCCTATTTCAAGGTCACCAAACTTCACATTAAAGGACAGCAAATTCTGCCAATGTAAATGAGATTGTAATCTCAATTTTTTAAGTTCCAGAAACATAACATTTAACAAAGTAGAGAACGTACCATACATAGCACTACTAGAGTCCATTGAGGATATTTTTAATTGGGAACTTTCTCCTACTAATGATGGGGACAAAAAAAAAAAAAAGGAATAAACATTCAGAAAGGTCATACCCCATCACTTCTCACTAATCAACTGGCTTTTCCTAAAGGCAGTACTACTCGTCTTTGATGAGAGGTACTGTTTGCAGCTGAACAAGTCATTTCTTGTGGTTGTTAGTTATCTACTTCTCAGATTACCGTCTTCTCTTCTCAGTTTCCCCTTCATCTGTCTCTCACTTTCTCTACACCATGGCCAGTTTCTAATACACCCTCTCTCCCAATGACACTGCTACTTCCCACTCTGAAGTTTCATTAGTACTTTACGTCTCCCACTGTTACTCATCTAATAGCAGTAAAATTACTGAGTTCTCCTAATATAACTCTAGAAATACAAGCACTTCATGGTATCTCCCTTTCATTTCACATTATACCAAGTTTTTTCCCCCCTGGAGTTGCATGGCTTTTACTTTTATTTCTACAAGTTATTTATTTCTGCAAGTTGTGTGTTATGCAGTCATTCCTAAGTGGCAAACCTTTGGAGTTAAACACACTAGGTCACTCTCTGTGTTATTCATAAATTATCCTTCTTCCCTTCACACATGAAGAAGAATGTCATATGAGTGGACAATGTATACAACATCACACTCAATTAGACAAAATGTATTCAACTTAATATTCAAGTACTCAAGTCACAAAGGTCCTTTTTTTGGTATTGGAGGTCAGTCATTTTATACTGTGTATATATATAAACATTGGAGTGGATTTTCAAAATCACCTAGATATTTAAAATTTAGGTGCTTTTGAAAATCCCACCCTTTATTTTTTAATCATCTAAAAAACTGACACTTTCCTTAAATAGCTCTACAGCATTTAAAAGCTGATTTCTGATATAGAAATAGCCTGTACTGAGAAGTAACTAAGAGGTAGAGAAGTACCTTTAAATATGCTTTGCTTTGTTTATGTTCAGTGGATTCTGTATTACTTTTCTCAAACTCAAAAGCCACACAACTAAGAACAGGAGCATTGCACATGTGCACACAATGTAATTTAGCTACTATTTCATTTAATAATTTCCTGAATTATTACAAAAGATCTGATAAAGAGATGTTCCTACTGCCCTTCTGCTAATTAAGATGGGGGGTGGCGGGGAATGGAGCAGGGAGTTACGCATTTAAGAACTGTGCATGCAAAGTACAGATAACGCACAACAAAATTACATCAGTTCTAAGAACCAGGCCATATACTCTGCTGCAACAGATCTAAAATATAAAACAGTTATCTACCTTTCGTAACTGCTATTCTTCGAGATGTGTTGCTCATATCCATTCCATTCTAGATGTGTGCACACCCACATGCACAGTTGTCGGAGATTTTTGCCTTAGCAGTATCTGTAGGGTCGGCTGTGGCGCCCCCTTGAGTGCCGCACTCATGTGTCGGTATATCAGGCACCGTCGGCCCTACACCCTCTCAGTTCCTTCTTGCCGGCAACTCCAACAGAGGGTAGTGGAATGGACATGAGCAACAGATCTCAAAGAACAACTGTTACAAAAGGTAGGTAATCGTTTTTTCTTTGAGTGCTTGCTCATGTCGATTCCATTCTAGGTGACTCACAAGCAGTAGCCAAGAAGGTTGGCTCAGAATTCACAGACATGCGCCTTGTAACACTGCTCTACTGAAGCCAGCATTGTCTCGGGCTTGCTGGGTAAGCACATAGTGAGACATGAATGTATGGATGGACAACCAGGTGGCAGCCCTGCATATATCAGGAATTGGCACATGGGTTGGGAAGGCTGCCACCAAGGCTTGCACTCTAGTTGAGTGGGCGGTTACAACCGCTGGTGGAGGCACCTTTGCCTGATCATAGCAGAATCAGATGCAGGCGGTGATGAAAGTCTCTTGGTGGACAACGGATGACCTTTCATCTTATCTGCTACCGCGACGAACAACTGCGTCGACCTGTGAAATGGCTTGGTCCTCTCGATGTAGAAGGCTAGCGCTCTCCTGACATCCAGGGAGTGCAACCTATGTTCCTCCTCAGACTTATGAGGTTCTGGGAGGAATATGTCCTGTCTCATGTGAAATTATGAAACCACCTTGGACTGGAAAGCCAGATGCGGCTGCAGCTGGACCTTGTCCATGAAGAACACTGTATAGGGCGGCTCCAATGTAAGTGCCCTAATCTCAGAGACCCTTCGGGCAGAAGTTATTTCCACCAGGCATAACACCTTTCAGGAGAGCAGAAGGGAACAGGACGCCAAGGGCTTGAAGGGGGCTTTCATGAGCCGCGCGAGCACCAGATTCAGGTCCCATGGAGGGACCGGGTCCCGGACTCGGGGGTAGAGCCGCTCCAGACCTTTTAAGAACTGGACCGTCATGTTCTGAGCGAAGACCGACCTGCCCTGGAACGGAGGGTGAAAGGTTGATATAGTGGCCAAGTGGACGTTAATTGATAAAACGGACAAGCTCTGGAGCTTGAGACGCATAAGGTAATCCAGGATCAACAACATCGAGGCCTGTTCAGGTCTAACCTCTTGGGCTGAGGCCCACCACATAAATCGTTTTCATTTGGCCAGGTAGGTTGCTCCAGTGGAGGGCTTTCTATTACCCAGTAGGACATGCTGGACTCAGGCCAAGCACTCCTGCTCCTCAGTAGTTAACCATGGAGCAACCAAGCTGTGAGGTGCAGCTCTGCCAGATTTGGATGCAGGAGCCTGCCGTGATTCAGCAAGAGGAGATCCAGCCAGAAGGGCAGCTGCATTGGAGTCGTCACCAACAGGTCCATCAGCATGCCTAACCAGTGCTGGTGAGGCCAAGCCGAGACTATCAGGATAACCCTGGCCCTGTCCTGCTTGAACTTCATGAGGACTCTGTGAAGCAATGGCACCGGCAGGAAAGCATACATCTGAGCCCCCAACTATGGAAGTAGGAAGGTCTCCAACAAGGAGCCCCTATGGACCCCTCAAAATGAGCAGAAAAGATGACATTTCCTGTTCTGATGAGTCACAAACAAGTCCACCTGGGGAGACAACCACCTTCGGAAGATCTCGTTGACCACCTCAGGGTGTAGTGACCATTTGTGGCGAGACAAGAAGGCTCTGCTGAAGTGATTTGCCAATACGTTCCTGGTTCCAGGAAGGTGCGCTGCCAAGAGACGAATGGCATGCTGCACACACAACTCCCAGCGCCGGAGGGCTTCCTGGCAGAGGGCTGATGACCTGGCTCCACCTTGTTTGTTGATATAAAACATCGTGGCAGTCATAGGCGCCTTCCTCCTGCTCAACCCCCCGCTCCGCCCCCACCCATCCTGTCCCGCCTCTTCCCTCACCGCCCAAGGCCCCACCCCACCCTTTCTCCCAAGTCTTCCCCTTTCCCGCCCAGTTTCACCCCCTTCCCAGAGCACGTCCCATCTCAGCTCCTCCCCCTTCCTCCTAGAGCCTCTTGCACACCACAAAACAGCTGATTGCAGTGGTCGGGAGGCACTGGAAGGGATGGGGAGGAGTGGAGCTGGTTGCCAGTGGGTGCTAAGCACCCGCTAATTTTTTTCCATGGGTGCTCCAGCCCTGGAGCACCCACGGAGTCAGCGCCTATGGTAGCAGTGCTGTCCGTCAGGACTTTAACCACTCTGCCTTGCAAGTGGGACCGAAAAGGCTGACAGGCCAGATGAACTGCCCTGAGCTCCCTGAGATTTATATGGAGGGAGTGGTCAACCCCCGACCAACGGTCTTGGGTACTGAGCTTGCCCAGGTGGGCTCCCCAGCCCAGGTCCAAGGCAGACAACACCAGAGTTAGCGAGAGGGACGGAGCCGCGAAAGGGACTGCAACACCGATGCGGGGTCCAACCACCACTCCAGTGATGACCAGATGTAGTCCGGCACCTTGACTACCAGTTCCAAGTTGTGCCTATTGGGGGATGTAGACCGACGCCAACCACGCCTGCAGCGGCCGGAAGCGAAGCCGGGCATGCCAGGCCATGTAAGTACAGGCAGCTATGTGGCCTAGCAACCTTAGGCAAGTGAGGGTGGTGGTGGTGAGCAGATGACCCCTTACATGGGAGATTATGTCCAACATGGCTCGGAAATGGGCCCTGGAAGGAATGCCCTTGCCCATGTTGAACCCCGATGAACTCTAATTGTTGTACTGGTATGAGGGTCAATTTCTTTTCGTTCACTAACAGGCCCAGGTCACAGCATGTATAATGCACCAGATTGAGGCTTGGCTACTTGCTCCAACGCGCACACAGTCTCTTCACCTCAGCTTCACTCCACGCCTACCCCTACAATCCTCTTTTCTCCTGCCCTGTCCCTCTTCTTCCCGTTTAGCTAACTAACTGCTAACTAAACCCACCTTTAAAAAATTCATTTCGGAAAAGACGGTTACTCACCGTTGTAACTGTTGTTCTTCGAGATGTGTTGCTCATATCCATTCCAGTTAGGTGTGCGCGCGCCGCGTGCACGATCGTCGGAAAACTTTTACCCTAGCAACACCCGGTGGGTCGGCTGTGGAGCCCCCTGGAGTGGCGCCCTCATGGCGCTGGATATATACCCCAGCCGACCCAGCGCCCCCTCAGTTCCTTCTTGCCGGCTACTCCGACAGTGGGGAAGGGGGGCGGGTTTGGAATGGATATGAGCAACACATCTCGAAGAACAACAGTTACAACGGTGAGTAACCGTCTTTTCTTCTTCGAGTGCTTGCTCATATCCATTCCAGTTAGGTGACTCCCAAGCCCCACCTAGGTGGCGGGGTCGGAGTGAGACGTCGCTGCGTGCAGAACCGCTGACCCGAAAGCAGCATCGTCCCTGGATTGTTGCACCAGCGCGTAGTGAGCAGCGAATGTGTGTACGGAAGACCAAACTGCAGCTCTACAAATGTCCTGGATCGGGACTTGAGCCAGGAAGGCAGTCGAGGAGGCCTGGGCCCTTGTGGAGTGAGCGGTGAGGCGTGGCGTCGGGACACCGGCCAGGTCGTAGCAAGCACGAATGCAGGACGTGATCCAAGAGGACAGGCACTGTGAAGAGACCGGTGAGCCTTTCATCCGGTCGGCCACCGCAATGAAGAGTTGCGTCATCTTCCTAAATGGCTTTGTACGGTCAATGTAGAAAGCCAGGGCCCTGCGTACGTCCAAAGAATGCAAACGCTGGTCTTGACCAGTAGCGTGTGGCTTTGGATGGAAGACCGGGAGAAAGATATTCTGGTTTACGTGGAAAGGTGAAACCACCTTTGGAAGAAAGGCAGGGTGGGGGCGAAGCTGCACCTTGTCCTTGTGGAACACCGTGTATGGGGGTTCGGACGTGAGCGCTCTGAGTTCAGAAACGCGCCGTGCTGAGGTGATGGCTACGAGGAAGGCCGTCTTCCAGGATAAGTAAAGGAGCGAACAGGTCGCCAATGGTTCAAACGGAGGCCCTGTGAGCCTGGAGAGAACGAGGTTGAGGTCCCACGTCGGAACCGGCTGGCGTTGTTGTGGGTACAGCCGGTCTAGGCCCTTGAGGAATCTAACGACCATCGGGTTAGAGAAGACCAAGGACGCGAGTTCCCCTGGGTGGAAAGCCGAAATAGCGGCGAGGTGAACCCTGATTGAAGATATCGCCAAGCCCTGCTGTCTTAGGGACAGGAGATATTCCAGTATGAGAGGGATAGGTGCCTGCAAGGGGGACGTAGCTCGTTGCTCACACCAACAGGAGAACCGCTTCCACTTGGCTAAGTAAGTGGACCACGTCGAGGGCTTTCTACTTCCCATCAGGATCTGCTGGACGGACTGCGAGCATTGCCGCTCTGTCTGACTCAGCCATGGAGCATCCACGCTGTGAGGTGGAGCGATTGCAGGTCGGGGTGACACAGTCGGCCGTGGTCCTGAGAGACGAGATCCGGAGTCAAGGGGAGCGTGATCTGCGCTTGAACCGACAGCTCCAACAGTGTGGTGTACCAGTGCTGCCTCGGCCAAGCGGGAGCTACTAGAATTACTCGTGCATGGTCTGTGCGGATCTTGAGTGGTCCCTGTGGACCAGCGGAAACGGGGGAAAGGCGTAGAACAGGTGGTCCTTCCACGTTAGAAGGAAGGCGTCCGACAGAGAGCCTGGGGCTCGCCCGTATAGGGAGCAGAACGCCTGGCACTTCCTGTTGGCTCGAGAAGCGAACAGGTCGACCTGGGGAAATCCCCACCTCTGGAAGACGGAATAGATGATGTCCGGGCGAATCGACCACTCGTGCGTCTGGAAGGACCTACTGAGACAGTCCGCCAGCGTATTCTGGACTCCAGGAAGGAACGATGCCGTGAGATGGATCAAGTGGGCGATACAGAGGTCCCACAGGCGAATGGCTTCCTTGCAGAGGAGCGATGAGTGGGCTCCGCCTTGCTTGTTGATGTAAAACATGGCCGTGGTGTTGTCGGTGAGGACCAACACAGAACGGCCCTGTAGGAAATTGAGGAATGCCTGGCAGGCTAGTCGCACCGCCATCAGTTCTCGGACGTTGATGTGCAGGGCTAGTTCGGACGCGGACCACCGGCCCTGGGTATGGTGCTCCCCGAGGTGAGCGCCCCATCCTAGAGATGAGGCGTCCGTGACTAGGTGGAGGGAGGGTTATGGGGCGTGAAAAGGTACTCCTGCACAGACCGCCGCGCGGTCCAACCACCAGGTGAGGGAGGCCAAGACCGAGGACGGAACCGTGACCAGCATGTTCAGGTCGTCCCGGTGAGGACGGTACACCGATGACACCCAAGCCTGTAGTGGGCGAAGCCGTAGTCTGGCATGCCTGGTTATGTAGGTGCACGAGGCCATGTGACCCAACAGGGCAAGGCATGTTCTTATGATGGTAATCGGAAATGCCCGAAGTCCTTGAATGACGCTTGCGATGGTCTGAAATCGGCTGTCTGGCAGAATGGCTCGGGCACGTCTGGAGTCTAGGATTGCTCCAATGAACTCTATTCTCTGGGTTGGCACTAGAGTGGACTTCTCTCTGTTGAGTAGAATGCCCAGCTCGTGGAAAGTGTGTGTCACTATGTGGACGTGAGCCTGAACTTGGTCCCTGGTGCGACCGCGCACCAGCCAGTCGTCCAAATATGGGAACACCTGTACCCCTTGTCGACAAAGGTATGCCGCGACGACTGCCAGACACTTTGTGAACACTCTGGGAGCCGAGGACAAGCCGAAGGGAAGGACTGCGAATTGGTAGTGCACCTTGTTTACTACAAACCGCAGGAAGCGCCTGTGAGGCGGATAAATTGCTATATGGAAATATGCGTCCTTCATGTCGAGGGCGGCGAACCAGTCTCCAGGATCCAGTGAAGGAATAATGGTCCCCAATGATACCATGCGGAACTTCAACTTTACTATGAATTCGTTGAGTCCGCGCAAGTCTAAGATGGGCCGTAGACCCCCTTTCGACTTGGGGATCAGGAAGTAACGGGAATAAAACCCCCTGCCCCTTAACTCCGGTGGAACCTCCTCTATGGCCCCCATAGCCAGGAGCCCAAAAACCTCCTGTGTAAGGAGTTGCTCGTGAGAAGGGTCCCTGAAGAGGGACGGGGAGGGGGAGTGGGAGGGGGGGGGGGCGAGGAAAACTGGAGGGCGTATCCCCTCTCCACCGTGCGAAGGACCCAACGGCCCGAGGTTAATAAGGGACCAAGCACGGTGGAAACGGGAGAGGCGATCCCGGAAGGGGGGAGTTGAATCCTGGGTGCTGGTTATGGTGCCGTCCTCGACCGCACCTTCAAAAGGTTTGCCTAGGCCCTGAAGGTGGCCTAGGCTGGCCCTGGTTCTGACCGGGTTGAGGGCCGGTCGACCTTCGCCTACCGCCTCGACCCCGCCTCCTGGCAAATTCCTGTCTCGGGCGAGGCGGGGGAGGGTAGAACCTCTGAGGCTGGGGCCTGAAGGTTCTGCGCTGTGGCCCTGGGACATGCATCCCCAGGGAGCGCATCATTGTCCGAGAGTCTTTGAGGTTTTGGAGCCTAGAGTCCGTCTTCTCAGAAAACAGGCCCTGGCCCTCAAAGGGTAAGTCCTGGAGGGTCTGCTGCAGTTCTGGCGGCAAGCCTGACACCTGGAGCCAGGAGATTCGCCTCATGGCTATACCCGAAGCCAGGGTTCTAGCGGCCGAGTCAGCTATATCCAGGGAGGCCTGTAGGGAGGTGCGTGCCACCCGCTTACCCTCCTCTACCAAAGTCCCGAACTCTTCCCTAGATTCCTGGGGAACCAGTTCTTTAAACTTCCCCATTGAGGACCAGGTGTTAAAGTTATACCGGCTTAAGAGCGCCTGTTGGTTGGCCGCTCTAAGTTGAAGCCCCCCCGCCGAATAGACCTTGCGCCCGAACAAATCGAAGCGCTTAGCGTCCTTCGATTTTGGCGCTGCCGCCTGCTGGCCATGGCGCTCCCGTGCATTCACTGATGACACCACCAGTGAGCACGGTTGGGGATGGGTATACAAATACTCGTGGTCCTTGGAGGGAACAAAGTACTTCCTCTCCACGCCTCTGGCCGTGGGTGGAATAGAGGCCGGGGTTTGCCAGATCGAGGTGGCATTAGCCTGTATGGAGCGAATAAGCGGTAACGCCACTCTGGATGGGGCGTCCACTGAGAGGATGTTCACTATCGGGTCGTGAACCTCCACGATCTCCTCCATCTGGAGGTCCATATTGCGCGCCACCCGGCGCAACAGGTCCTGATGGGCCCGAAGGTCTATAGGGGGCGGGCCCATGGCGGATGTCCCCGCTACCGCCTCATCGGGGGAGGAGGAGGAGGATGCCCCCGGTGGCAAGGGGTCCGATGGCAGATCCTGCTCTAGGTGCTCCTGGAGCTGGGCCTCACTCGCCCCAGGGTCCAGGGCCTCCGCAGGCGTGGGCACTGGAGCCTCCATGCCCCCGGGGGGGGGGCGGGAGATGGTGGCCTCCGGGGCTCTGGGCTCAGAACGTGCCGAGTGGGAGGCAGACGGCGGAGCCCCTTGGGCTTGGTGGTAGGCCCATGGGGTCCAAAAGGACCAGTGCGCAGGTCCCTGCGTAGGGTCCTCTGCTGTGTCCTGCGAATGGCCGAAGTCTGCCGAAGCCGCCTGCCCCTGGGGAGGGTAGGCCGATCTAGAGGCCCCCTCAGAGGAGTGGGATGCAGATCTCGACGGCCACGGCGGTGCCGAGTGCGATGCATCCGGCCCCGGCTGGTGCGGTGCCGGTCGGTGCGGCGATCTGTCCCAGCGCGGTGCCGGAGAGTGGTGCCGGGATCGGGATCGGTGCCGGTAGCCCTGCCGGTGCCGCGATCCGGATCTGGAGCGGGACGACGACCGCGACGATACCTGGTACCGGGAGCGGTCCCTCGAGCGGCGCTCATACCGGTGCCGGGAGGTACGCCTCGAGTCCGATCGGCGCCGGCAGTCGCGACGGTGCCGAGATGTAGAGTGGCGTCGCGAAGAGGATCTCGACCGCGAGTACGACCGGTGCCGAGGTGATAGTCGGCGCCGGGACTCCGAGCGGCGTCGGGACCTGCTCCGAGACCTGGAGCGGTGCCGAGAGTCTACGGCTGGAGACGGTGGGCGCAACAGTGCAGGCTTGCCTCTGGACTGCACTATGCGTGGAGCCACCGGTGCCGGAAGTTGCGACGGTGCCGGCTCCGAGAGGGCAATCAGGTCCCTCGCGGTCGCAAATGTCTCCGGGGTTGAAGGGAGACAAGGTTCTACCACCAGCCTAGGTGGTGAAACAGTCCGCACCAGACTCAACGGCCTCGGTGCCGGAGTCGACGGTGTGGCCGCCTGCTTCTGGCGGTCCAAAGGCGGACGCGGCTCTACCCCCGGCACCGGGGGAGCCGGCGTCTTCAGGGCAGCAATGTCCTGTGCCTTGCGGGCCTTCTTATGGCCCGGAGATAGGGATCGGCGCCGAGTCCCCTGAGGCGGGCGCGGTGCCGAAGTCGGCCGGTGCCGAGAGGACTTGTCCGCGGCACCGGTCGGAGCCGCTGGGGCGCTGCGCACCGAGGCGCTCGGTGCCGGGGCTGGGCGCGCCGAGGGAGGATCCGGGCTGAGTGCCGCCTCCATTAGGAGCTGCCGAAGCCGAAAGTCCCGCTCCTTCCTTGTTCGAGGCTTGAAGGCCTTGCAGATCTGGCACTTATCTGCTTGATGGGATTCCCCGAGGCACTTCAAGCAGGAGGTGTGCGGGTCGCTCGTTGGCATAGGCTTCGCGCAGGACGCGCACGGCTTAAAGCCAGGAGCCTTGGGCATGAGCCCGGTATGCTCCGGGGGGAAAAGGGGGGAGAACAACCCCCTTAACCCCCGCTAACAATTTACAACAACTACAAAACTAAATAAACAACTATCTAAAGAACTTTAACTACTATACACAACTATCTACAGAAATGAGAACTATAAGCTAGGGAGTGTGGAGACCAGCTATGCCGTGCTCCACAGTTCCAACGACCGTCAGGGGCGGTAAGAAGGAACTGAGGGGGCGCTGGGTCGGCTGGGGTATATATCCAGCGCCATGAGGGTGCCACTCCAGGGGGCTCCACAGCCGACCCACCGGGTGTTGCTAGGGTAAAAGTTTTCCGATGATCGTGCACGCGGCGCGCACACACCTAACTGGAATGGATATGAGCAAGCACTCGAAGAAGAACTAATAGTTGTTGCTGTTTGCTGGCATCACATTGTGTACTCTGTGTGTTCTTCACCCTCCCTGTGTTTGTCCTGTCTACTTAGATTGTAAGCTCTTAAGTAAAGGGACTGTGTACTACTCTATGTTTGCCTAGAACAATGGGGTTCCATTCTTGGTTGATTAGGCAGTATTGCAACAAAAACTTTATTAATAATAAAAGGAAGGAACCACTTTCCTGTGGCATTCTGGAAACTGGTATCATTTTAATACACTTCTACTTGATCTGAGTTGTACGGGAAAGCACTCCAACAACATAGCCTAAAAAAAAGCCCAACATATTCTTCAAATAGTCTTTCTACCTAATAGTTTTTCATAATTTTTAACTAATGATGCATCGTTTCTAACGCACTGTTGCACTTTAAAATGGTGTCATATTAAAAAGAAAAATCAACTGGAAAATAAACATTTGAACAGAGGTTCTGAAACTTCATTGCACCATGACCCCCTTCTGAGAACACAAAATTACTACACGACCCCAGGAGGGGGGACTGAAGCCTGAGTCCACCCTAGCCCCGCGTGGCGGGGCCAAAGCCTGCACTCCACTGCTCCAGACAGGGGGGACCGAAGCTGAAGCCCCAGGGCTTCAGCCCCAGGCAGGGGGCCTCTAACCTGAGACCCGCCACCCATGGCTAAAGCCCTTGAGCTTCGGCTTCAGCCCCAGATGGTGCAGCTTGGGCTTCAGCCCCGGGACTTAACAAGTCTAAGCCAGCCCTGGCGACCCCATTAAAATGGGGTCCCGACCCACAGTTTGAGAACCACTGCATTAGAAGATTCAAAACCAGAAAGGAAAACAAAATAAATCAGATGAACGTATTTCTGCCCCCATTCCTCCCCGACACTACCCTTAACAACAATGATATACAAGACATGGATATCCTCTCATTGAGCTTGACCCTGTTCCCATTCAACTCATTAACTTTCAAGGTGCAAGATCTATATAATATAGTGCTGCATTATCTTCCTGCATCTACAGTGGACCTGATCTTGCACCTTTAAAGTTAATGAGTTAATATATATATATATATATATCCAAAAGATCTTTAGACAAGGTGTCTAGATTAGTAAGGACTGCAAGTGCAAAGCCACCCAAGCACAGGCCTTTTGTGTTGGCAACGCTACTTTTGACACTAGATAGTTTCTCTTGTTTGTTTGTCTCATGTGTTTCTGATTCTTCCTCCAAGGAAGTAAAAGGCTTTTATCTTTGTTGTTGTATTTCACTGTAGCTCTGGTAACTGCTTTACAAGATTGTAACCATTCACACAAGACTTTGACTAGCTTACTTGAGTATTTCAATTTGACTCTAGCAAATAGCACACAGATGTGAACTGAAATTATCTAAAATTTATGTGAGGGGGGAGGAGATATGCATGAAAATATATGCCTTTTAAAAATCCTATGGAAAATATTACAGCCACCAAACTTAGAAGAAAGGAAGGTGGAAGTGTTCAGTGTCTCCTTGCTTACTAACTATGAAATGGCACAATTGGGACCCTGTGGTTAGTGTGGAACAGAGATATAGGTTGTTCCATGAATATCCAAGACTAGGATTTCATTCTCTACATTGTGCGCCATGACATGCATATTTGGCTATTCCTTTTTAACCTCCAGGATTGTCCCTTACAACTGATACTTGTTTTTTAAATGTTGCTGTTTCTTTTATAACACAAAATTATTAGGATTAAAGTTTAAACATTGATTTTTACATCTGACACTTCCCTTCTCACAAAAATTGAAGTTTTGTGGATGAAAGGCTATTCCTTCTTCAAGGAGTTTCCAAAAATATGTGAATCCTGGAACAAACATTCACGGAGCATCCAGACTAGCATGAACTCAACTTCACAAATCAGTTAACTCAGGTTAAAAACCTCTAGCATACACATATCCTAAGAGAGTGTATTATCACACAGATGGAAAATCTCCCTCATTTTCTTTTGAAATGAACAGTCTAATATTTAAAAAAAATTAGAAATTTTGTAACTATTTTTTTTCTATATATTCAAATATGTATAATATACTCATCTAACCTCATAGGCCACACAGAGCGCTGGCCAAAACTGATTTAATGCACTGTTAATAAAACAAGTACTTCACTAAAACATGAGATGTGTTTGTAAATGACTCAGACAGTCAGTTGCAAAGCAATACAAACCAACAGTCACCTCTACTGTTGTGTAGGTTTTTAATTCATGAATTACACTCCATGAATTGCTTCAGTTTTGTGATTCTTTGTATAGTCTTCATACTGTAGTTGACAGACGATGTTCCTTTGTTAACTACTTTGCTGTTTCCCGTTGTGAGAAATTAATTGACTGTTACTATTCAGGTCTTAACAAATGGCATTTCTACAGTCCTTTGCTAATTATGCTGTGCCTGTGTTTTACATAACATTTCACACTACATTTATTTTTCCACTTTGTATTTTAGGGCAGCTTATTTGTAAGAATGTGCATTTGTGCTCATATTATCTTAACCTAACAGAGCAGATATGATTGTGTTGTTTCCAAGCCAATTATTCACATACATTTAACAAGCATATATGCAGTACTGCATGTTGGTATGAAGCATGAAAAATTAAACTGGACTGACACTTAAATATTCACAACTTTCTAACTTGTTTTCAAGTGTAAAAACAGGTATTTTAATGCACATTGCATGTGGGGCTCATTAGTGACATAATTGGGACTAATGCCCATGGGATATTTTAATTCACGATATTACTTCAACTAGTTTGGTTAAAAACAAGTTCAATGTGATAGGGAGAACAAGTACCAGAATTGTGTTACAGAAAATGGTCATTCAATATCATGATGTGGGGTGCAAAATAAAAATAATCATTTACAGTTAATTTTTCCTGTATATATTCAAGTGATCCAACTTCAATGTATTTAACAAAAATATATGAATAAGTCTGGAGTCTATTAATTCTACTTATCTTATTCTCTGTTAATCTGTATATTCATTGTACATTTCTTGTTTTATTAAAAATATGGGGCTGGAGACGAGGTATCTGGAATTGCTGAGACTAGGAAATAAGTTCTTACAAAGAAGTGAGAAGGAAGAAAGAGGGATCCAGGCTTGTTTCCAGGGTAAAATGCCAGGAAGAGCAGGGAGGAAAGATTATAACTTGAGGAGGAATACATGTATCCGGGAGAAGAGAATATTAGTTGTCCCATGAGAGGAAAAGATTATTAGGACATTGTGAAGGGTAGAAGTCAGAAAAAGAAGGAGCAGAATTTAGACTTGCTGGAGGAATTGTTTAAAGCATGCAACAGAAACTGGAGGTGGGCATATTCAGATTCCAAAGTGTATGTCTACACAGCACCTGGGAGGGTGCATCACAGCATAGGTAGATGGATGTGGTAACTTTGCTCAAGCTAGCACACTAAAAATAGCAGTGTGAGCACAGCAGCGTAGGCAGTGGCTCAGGCTGACCACCTGAGTATGTATTCAGGGGTCAGGGAGGTTTGTATTTGGGTGGGTAGTCCAAGCTGCAACTTATGTTGCTGTGACCACACTGCTCTTTTTAGCATGCTAGCTCAAGCTAAACTAGTGCACGTCTGTCTACCCGCGCTGGAAGGAACGCTCCCAGCTGCTATGTAGACATACCCAAAAGGAATAACCACAGGTGAGACATGCTGCTAGATTGTTGAAAGATGGACTGGAGTCTTGTTTTTTATTGTTGTTTCACCTGGGTGAGGAAAGGGGGGGGGGAGGAAGAGGTGGAAGCTCTGACTAGAGTCCTGTGTGGGAAATACAAAAGGATTTGTTAACTACAGAAAGGCAAATGAGTGCATAGTGGAAGTGTAGACAAATAATATGAAACTGATTTAAGCCATTTTACTAACACCACACATACACTACATTAAACAAAAGCATGAAAACAAAGTGGGACTCCCCCTGCTAATGGACCAGAAAACTAGGAGATGGTTCTGAAGTACAACCTTCCAAACCGGATAAAGATAATAAAGGAGGGAGAGGTGGCCTGATGATTACATAAGTGGCATACAGTTAAGGCTGCCACTGCAACTCCATCCAACAGTGTTCCTTTGAGAGGTGGAGGGAAGACATAGCATAGGGTAATGCATGAGCATGATTACGTCAGCATGCTGGCAAACATGAACACTCAATGCACAAGCTAGAGTGCCTCCATTTTTATACATGTTCAGTTAGAAAAAGACAAACTTTGAACTAAATATTGCACAAAGACTATCTGCTTTGAAAATATTTTTACAACCGTACGTACAAGGGCGTCACAAAACAAACAACCCAGAAGTAGGGGAGACTATGTACCAGCAGGGAAACTGAGGCACAGCAACATGCTGACACTGGAAAGGTAAGAAACCTTTTCTCACACCGAGATAACCTGTGAACATGAATTAGAGTCTCTGCTGTAATGTGTATGGAGAAAAGGCAGCATTAACATTGTGCATTCAAGACTTAAGTTTTGCATTTCTAAATCCAGTCCTCTGTTCTACAACAGGAACCAGTTGACAAAGGCCAAGAAATGCCTAGCAATGATATGAGTAACCTGTGCACTTAAAAATTAACAGACACCCATCAGCCAAAGTTCAACTAGAGTCTGATAGTAGTACAGTCTAAACACACTTTCCCACAGATATACTTGAAGTGTTAAGTTAAAGAAATCCTTATGGTAGCATAACTTTGCACTCCCTATTTGTACCCATTTGCTAAACTGGTTTGGTTTTTGTGTGCATTTGTTTTCTGCAATTTAAGCCTAAGGCTTTAGTCACTTAATCTGAGACTGATTTAAGGCATTAAAGCAGTTTGTCACTTTTAAACCCAAGAAAATATTATCTAAAAATCTCCACAATACAGGAACACAAGGGAAGATGGCTAGGTGCAAGAAGCAGCAGGTTAAATGTCACCTAAAAAGTATGTGTGTGTGGGAGGGGGGGGGGGGGACACAAAATGCCTTTTTGCTCCTGTTTATTGTATAAAAAACAAACGTCTCAGAGGTTTTTAGGCCAAGAGGAGCCACTTTTCATGAGCTCAAAAGGTGCTGCTCCCCCTTTGTCCCTTATGTGATGGATGTTAAAATGGCTCTCTCCTTCTGTCTCTGTTTCAAGAGTCAGGAAGGCTTCATCCCGTCATGATTGTTAAGTGGTCTTCTCCTCCCTCTCTTGTTTAGCTTGATAGCTGGGTTTACCTTATATGTAAATGTATTTTTCAACTGTCCTCTGAGGTATTACCTGGCTCCATTTACACTGCAGATACAGGAAAACAGACAACATTCCTTTGCTTAGGACAAGCTGAGCTTATGCACTGTTTGCAAGATACCCTTTAAGAACATATTTCCAGCACATCTATAATTCTTCATACACCACCCTTACAAAAATCATGTTACTAGTTTGCATAGGATACCTTACACGATCCCTTTGAGATACAGATTATGACAGAGTGTATTGGGGCAATGAGTGTGACAGGCCTGATGTGAGTTATGGTATTGTGTAGTGTGCCCTCTGCCACTGGGCACTGAGGGACTCCCTGGCTCACACTAACACAACGGGGCCCTGACTTGGCTGGCCTCTAGGCACTATCACTATATAAATGTTAAACAATAGCAGCAGCAAGCATAGCACTGACTACCATGAGCAATCCTGCTGAAGTGAAGGTTGACAAATAGCTTTTATTACACACAGGGGTTGAGGGTGAAGGGGAGGGGAAGAGGAATGCAATTATTGTAATAAAGATTTTGCAACACATTTTCTGAATCCTATTTGTTGCCTTTAGAAAACTGCCATTCAGGTAACTGTCCTGCTTAGGGCTCTAATATAACAATGTCCATAGAAAGAAATAATATCAGGTTGTTACTTTTTACCTCCATTTCTCACTAATGGACTGTTTCCACCACAGACCAGGTCCTCTAAGACACAAAATCCTGAACAGGTGTTTTACTTCAGTAAGTATTTCAGGACTGGGCTTTCAAAGTAATCCAATGTCAATGCTTCTATTGACTACCCAGCAGGAGTACTCATGTTAGGCGTACATGGTCTACTTCTGGGAGTAATTTAATATGCCATCAATTCTGTGGATAGTGATAGTGCCATAATTGAAACTATAAAGACAAATGATTATGAACTGGGCATATGTTTACAAAACTTTGACACAAAATAAACATCAAGATTTATTGTTTGACCTATGCCATGCAAGGACATTGCATATACAGTTAAGGTTCTGAACAATGCAAGCAACTTAAAAGATTTCTTAAAGCATGCATCTTTCAAATATACTGTTTTATATTTCTTAATGAGCTAACAATTTTTTCAGGTTTTCAAAAACAAAAAAGGAAAAATCACAATAATTGATTATTAGAGAGAAGCTGGATAAGGTAGTATCTTCTATTGGACCAACTTTGGTTGGTGAGAGAGACAAGCTTTCGAGCTTACACAGAGCTCTTCTTCAGGTCTAGATTTGTGTGTAATGGCCAGAGAGTTACAGATAGTGAGACGTCAGGGGACGATGTTTTATTTCTTGCATTTGTTCAGGAAGTAGATGTTGCTGTTAAGTTTTGCTTCCTTTTTCTTTATGTTGTGGAGTTTCCATTTCAGATGGCAAAGTTTGAGATCGTCCATTGTTATATGCAGCATTGTTGTAGCTCTGTTGGTCCTAGGATATTAGAGAGACCAGGTGGGTGAAGTAATACCTGAAGAGCTCTTCTTCAGGTCTAGGCTCTGTGTAAGCTCAAAAGCTTGTCTCTCGCACGAGCAGAAATTGGTACAATAAAAGATATTACCTTATCCATCTTGTCTCTCTAATATCCTAGGACCAACATGGCTACAACAACAATGCATAGAATAACGGATTATGGTGGTTGGATAAACACCATTTCTATATATCAAATGGTGATGATGCAAGGGAAATAAAACTGCCTGAAATTATTTTGAACTGGCACGTGGATGTTCCCCCTTGAAACATTTATGAACGGAGTTTTGTGAAATCTGGAATTTGAATACAAGCCTGGACTGAAGCCCAGAGATTTATATTGATTCATTAAAGTAGCACATTACATATATGTCACCTCAAAAGAAAAAAATTTGAGGAATGATAATTTTCACCCTATCCAGTGCTGTAGACTCAAAAATATTAAAGATAGAAGTCCACATAAATTAGCACATCCCACAATTGTTCTCACTACCATAACCAAATCAAAATTAACCAGGCAGAATATTAATCAATTAAAAAATAAAAAAGAATGGCCTGCAACATAAACATACACCAGCTCTCATCACGTTTCCCCCAAAGTCCCCTGTTTACACTGCAACATAAATAATACATTAAAAAACTAAAATGAACATACGAGTTACATCCTTAGACAAAGAAAGCATCTTTCCTGGCAGTTCAGGAACATTTACATTAATTTGTGTTTTCTTTTTCATTCATTTTCTAATCTACTGCAGTTATGCATTTACTTGTAAAATTTAAATTCTTGCTCAGTTTTCTTTACTGTGTGCTTTTATTTAAAAGTATAAGTTAATGTGCAAGTTAATAATGAAGAATGGTAAAAAAAATGTGTATTTTAAACAGGTGTGCACAACTCTTACAGATGACTAAGTGGTTTTGGAATTAATTCTGCGTCAGAGAGTTAAAATTATATTATATTAGAGAAGAAGCCCTGCTAAAGTGAAGATTGAGAGTCACTTACTCTTTAAAAGTGCTCTAACATCCACATGCTGACTTGGATTGTCTTGAAATATGCTGTGCCTCATGGGAGCGCAGGGTAGGGATTAGTGGTCCAAATTTGGGCTCATTTGAGCCAGGAGTTCCCAAGAAGCATTTTACAAAATCACTTTGCTCTTCTGACTTTTTTGTGTACACCTGGCGCTCAAACTATGGCTCTGATCCTCCCAAAACCTCTCTCAGGTGCTTAGGACTTATATTCGTTGGTGCGCGGCACCCATTGCCCCCTTTGGGGGAGGGGCATTACATGGCAGAAGTTATTCATGGTTATGTTTAGAACTCCACATGAGCTTTAGCCAAAGAGAGAATGAAATATGAATGGGCAGTAAGACTAAGGGGCCATTAACAGTCTATATTTCCTGGTTTTCAGAGGTTTGAGCATAGCTGAATTTGACATTCTAGAACAGTGGTTCTCAAAAACTTTTGTACTGGTGACCCCTTTCACATAGCAAGCCTCTGAGTGTGACTCCCCTTATAAATTAAAAACACTTTTAAATATATTTAACAGCATTATAAATGCTGGAGGTAAAGCGGGGTTTGGGACGGAGGCTGACAGCTCACGACCGACCCATCATGTAATAACCTCGCAACCCCCTGAGGGGTCCCAAACCCCAGTTTGAGAACCCAGGGGTTCCAGAAAGACCATGAGACACCACGGGGCACCCTTAACTCTGCATTAATGAAGTTTTGGGGCATTTCATTATGATTAAAAACAGTTGAATTATTAGCAAATTTATTTAAAAATTAACACTAAACAAGTTATTTAAACATCTATTGTAAAAAAATCTGCACACAAGATATTGCTAATTATTCACATTCTAAACTACCTTAATCTACCTTATGAGTCAAGGAATTGGACTAGATGACTCAAGAGGACTTTTCAGCCCCCGTACTATTTTATGAAGGAATCAAAACTCTCTTCAGATTCACCACCTCACTATTAGTCATTTGTTCAAAATGTGATACTTTTTAAATCTTGCAACAAAGGGGAAGATCTTGCCCTATTTGGTGCATGGACAGATCCTTGCACCTGTACAGAACCCCAATGAAGTCAATGGGCTCCACATGAGCACAGGGATCCATCTGTGCACTGTTTACTGCAGGATCCTGATTTAAGTTTCCTCTTTAGTTTTGCCTGCTGGTTCTACTGAAATAAAAGTCAGACTAGCAAACTAGATCACAACAGTGTTAGCTTTACTGAGCCACTGTACTGTATCAAGTCCATGAAACCAATGCTGCCATTATACATGCAAAACATAACTCAAACTTCATTTCCCTCCCCCCATATATGCATGCTATTTTGCAATTGTGTGTTTATTAACAGTAATTCTTAAAATTGCTGCTACTAAATGTACAGAAATAGTAAGCATAAGTTCCAGTTTATAGTAAAACAGGCATCCAATCCCTCAAATACAGTATCTGCATATTCTTGAACATTTAAATATTCCAGTAGTGATTCTCTGAGGTCTTAATTTCTGCTCTCAATGACATCTTAATCTTTGTCATTTCAGTTAAATGTAGATTTTATTGACCTTTTATGGACGTACACAGGAGAACATTAAAAAGAATAAGTGAATTAGAGATTATTTAAAAAAAAAAAAAATTACCTTAATTCTGTTTTACAAATGACAAGATCCGTTATACAAATAAAACACATCAGCAAATAGTACTCATCTCCATGCAAGTGTAATTCACTATTATTTTTATTACTGCTGAAGCACGACAGTAAGACTCTGCCAGCTATACTATACCATGCACAATAAAGTTAGGTTTTGCACTCCATGTGATAATGCAAATACTAATGAAGATTTTATTTGCAACCTCCATTTAGGGTGACCAGATAGCAAGTGTCAAAAATTGGGATGGGGGTGGAGGGTAACGTTCTTATGTAATAAGGGCCTCTATAACAAAAAGCCCCAAATATCGGGACTGTCCCTATAAAAATTGGGACATCTGGTCACCCTACCTCCATTTCAGTTTATCTACAAACATTAGCAGACTTCAAAGGAAGCAACAAAAACATACCTTTATCCAATATGTTACGGTTACACAAAAACAGCAGCAAAAATGACAGTTATGAAAAAGAAACGAAAGGGTCTAAGGCTCTTATCTCTCTCATGTACCAAATTCATGCACAGGCATGCATAACAGTGTTTTAGTAACTGTAGAAAAACCCATTCATTAATTACTATTTTTAGAAAGGTACATCTCCAATCCAACAATGACTGCACTAGTCATCTTAGTCTTGTTAAAAAAAACCTGCATGCTTGTTTTTATACTACTTACACACACACATGTACGTTAGGGCATCTTAACACATTCCACTGTAAGACCCTGTTTTCACTTGCTTACAAAGCTTAGCCAAATTTCAACTGTTGAGGCTGAAATTTTCCATGCCAGGTGTCTGCCTCAGTATGAGGGTTTTGGTTTTTTTTGAAAGTTTCAGTAAAAACATTTCAGCTGTTTCACAAAATGAGGTCTAGAGAGATGCACTGTTTTGCGCACGTTAAAAAATACTTACAAAAAGTTCATTGATGAGCTATAGTGCCTCCATGTGCTGAAGCAGGGACTTGAAATTAGGTAAAGGTGTTCTCTTACCATCAGGGAGGTGCCTTTTGTCATCCCCATGAAAACCTGCCCAAATCTGGCCATGTTATAAATTTATGAAAAATCTCAGTTTTCATCTGCTCAGTAGAGATTTGTTAGAGGCTGGCAGCATTACTCTCTAAAGATTCAATTTGCACTGGGCATACTCCATCCTCACAGATCTTATCACTGACGAGACCACACATACATCATTCTCACTGACCAATCCTATCCCCATGTTGCAAGGTTCGAGCAAGACTTTTCCCACAATTTCTCCTCCTGACTGCCAGTGGCACCAAGCACTGTCACTGAGACCAGGGAGACTGTCTCTCCTGTACTCTCCATTACCCCACTGCTAACACCCAGGCAACATGGAGGATAAAGAGGAAGCTGCTTGACTGGAATGGAAAGAGGAAAGGATCTATAGCTACCTGAGAACATTCCTCTCCAAAACCTCAAACTGAACCCAGGATTCATGAGTCCCAACATTCTTCTACAGCAGGGGTGGGCAAACTACAGGCCGCAGGCCACATCCGGCCTGCCAGCCGTTTTAATCCAGCCCTTGAGCTCCTTCTGGGGAGCGGGGTCTGAGGCTTGCCCCGCTCTGGCGCTTCAGCCGTGGAGTCAGGTCTGGGGCTGCTCTGCGTGGCTCCCAGAAGCAGCGGCATGTCCCCCCTCCGGCTCCTAACATGGGGCAGCCAGGGGGCTCCACTCCGCACCCTGCCCCCACCCCAAGTGCTGCCCCCACAGCTCCCATTGGCCGGGAATCACAGATAATGGAAGCTGCAGGAGCGGTGCCTGCACACAGGGCAGCGCCTGCACACAGGGCAGCAAGCAATAGAGCTGCCTGGCTGCGCCTCCGCGTAGAAGCTGGAGGGGGGACAAGCCGCTGCTTCCAGGATCCGCTTGAGGTAAGCGCCACTCAGGGTACGTCTACACTTACCGGAGGGTCTGGCGGCAGGCAATCGATGTTCTGGGATCGATTTATCACGTCTGGTTTAGACGTGATAAATCGATTCCGGAAGTGCTCGCCGTCGACGCCGGTACTCCAGCTCGGCGAGAGGAGTACGCGGCATCGACGGGGGAGCCTCCCTGCCGCGTCTGGACCCGCGGTAAGTTCGGACTAAGGTACTTCGAATTCAGCTACGTTATTAACGTAGCTGAATTTGCGTACCTTAGTCCGAAGTGGGGGGTTAGTGGGGACCAGGCCTCAGAGCCTGCACCCCTGAGCCCCAACCCCCTGCCCCAGCCCTGATCCTCCTCCCACCCTCCGAACCCCTCGGTCCCAGCCTGGAGCACCCTCCTGCACCCCAAACTCATCCCCAGCCCCACCCAAAAGTCTGCACCCGCAGCCGAAGCCGTCACCCCCTCCCACATCCTGAACTCCTCATTTCTGCCACACCCCGGAGCCCACACCCACACCCCTCCCACAACCCAACCCCAATTTTGTGAGCATTCATGGCCTGCCATACAATTTCCATCCCAGATGTGGCTCTCGAGTCAAAAAGTTTGCACACCCCTGTTCTACAGGCTAATATTTGTGAAGCCAACTGGCAAAAATGTTTGTTTCCACCCCCACCCCCTCACTCCCGTAGTGGTTGGTCCACAAAGAGGATACATTATTACCACCAGTTACTCAATTAGCTCAAAGGGTCGAGCTCCATGCTGTGGATCTAAAAGTCCTAAGCCCCGTTAATGACTTATGTAGGAATTAGTATGGTTCCACATCATAGAATTGCTGTTTTTTTCAGTTTGCTTTTTTAAAAACTTGGCAAATTTTATAAAAACTATATTAAGAATATTAAGGTGAAAAGTCAAACACTCTAAAGGTAAGGAAATGCCAGCAGTAAGGTTGCATCTGTGTGCATTCGCATATTCTCTCTCTCTCTCACACACACACACACACACAAATTGCACAGATTGAACTTTCAACTGTGACAGAACTTTGTCAATGCATACTGTGTGAAAAGAAGTAACCTCACTTGTATAAAACAACTGTGGATAAAAACAAACAAAAAACTGATTTTTTAAATTTAAACTGGATTTTTTTATTTAAATTAAATACAAGTTTATCTTTAAAATTAAATAAAAAAATAATATTAAGCAGTACATGTTTGCTGCCAAATATTAAAGAAAGTCAAACCACTGAACTCATGGAAGTCAGTGGTTAAGCACCTGGAACCAGAGTGCACTGACGTGCTAAACCAGCTTTTGACAGTAGCAGCCTCTTCCACAGATGCGGAGAGAATGTGTTCTTCATTTCAGTTTATTCAGCTACTTAAGCTGAATGACTAATTCAACGTTAAGAAGCCAACTGGAGTTGATTAACCAGGAAAGCTAATTCCCCTCATCCAGTCTAGAAATACAAACGAGGTGTGAGAAAATCAGATGTGGAGATTACTCTCTTTACTCCTGGGGGAATTCTGTGCTACTGCGTGTGCACATAATTAGTGAGCCATGCATATTTTTATTTTTTTGTGCAGAAAAAAAGCTTCTGCTGAAATGTTGCTGTAGTTCCACCTTTTAACCACCAGAGGGTGCTGTGGAGCAAGAACAGCAGCAGCTCCCAGCAGAAAATAACTTATGAAGTTCTGCCTTTTGCCCACCAGAGGGCACTGTGGTGATAGAAAACAGCAGCGGCTCCCAGCCAGCGAGGGAAGAGAACGAGCCTGCCTTTTTCACAGCGCCTGTCAGGCCAGGCCAGGAGACAGGAGCTACGGGGAGACCAACAGTGTGGGATACTGGGGAGGGGGGAAGATGTCAGACAGGGGCTCATAAGGGCTAGTGTGGGAGGACAGACAGGGGTAGGGGCTGAATGGGAGTGGAGGCACAAGGCCACAGGGAGGAGGGAGGGGCAGGGCCACATGGTGATTGGGGAGGGAATGCAGAGCTACATTGGGGTAGGGGAGTGGCTGGGTGGGGGCACAGACACCTGGGGACAGGAGGAGGGGGTACAGGGACACATAGGGAAAGAGGAGTGGGTGTCAGGGGGGGTGGAGGGGCACATGTGGACAGGGAGTGCAAGGACATATAGGGGTGCAGGAACACCTGGGGACAGGGGCAGATGGGCCTGACTAAATGGGAGAGGCTAGGGGTCAGCCAGGGTCTACATGGGGATGCTCCCTAACAATCCCTCCCCGCCCCCTCAAAAAAAACCTGTTTCATACTTTCTACACCCATACCCAACAACCCTCCAAGTTCACACCCAGGCTCCTTCCCAGCAATTACTTCCCATTCCCTCAGCTCATCCATTACCCCAGACTCCCCCAAGCCTTTACACTGCTTCTGAGGGGTGCAGGAAGTACAGTTCTGTATTGTGGATTAAATTAATTATTATTCAGAGTTCTGAATTAATATGCCTAGTAAGGAGTCTATTTGTCAAAAAACATTTCCTGAATCTTTTTTGTTGTCTTTATTCTTACAGGTATACTTGCTGACAATTATTTTGAAATAAATGACCAAAAATAAATAAAACGGGTGTGATTATATTGTGTTATTTTGACAAATAAAATATGCAGAATTTTAAAATATTGTATGCAGATTTTTTAATTTTTTTGGTGCAGAATTTCCCCAGGAGTATCACTTGTAACTGGAAGTTCTTACAAATATGGTCCCTATCTATATTCCAGATGTGGGTACACATGAACACCATGCGCCTGAGATCAGAGATTTCTAGCTAGGAGTGCTTGTTGGTCCGCACCTGCACAGTTGCTCTCCTCATGATCCAAACAGGGATAGTATAAGGGGTAGTGCAGACTGTTGCCTCTCCAGTTCCTCTTCTTATCATGAATCAAATAAGATCCAAAGCAGAGGGAAAGGAGGGCAGATAGTGGAATACAAATAGCGACCACATATCTCACAGAGCTTCCAGTTACAGGTGAGTAACTTTGAGTGCTGGTGCCTGTAAATGTTTCATATATAAAAGTGACAGGAAGAGGGGGTGGGAGGATGCTGTTGGTATAGAGGCTGATAATTCTCCTGTCTCCATCACTGCATCTGTAGAAGAGGTCTGGACTAACGTATAATGCTTTGTGAAAGTATGGATAAAGCTCAAGGTAGCCACCTTACGTAAAACTCAGAAATGACCTTAGGGATCATTTTCAGGAGGAGGCGAAGGGAAACCTTCTCCTTATGAAATGTGTTCTATGGCAGATCTTCCATAAATGCTCCATTCACTCACCCTTCTAGCTGATTTGATGGTGACTAGGAAGGCAACCTCCATGGAGAGGCAGGACATGGAGCAGGTGGCTAACAGTTCAAGGGAAGTCTGATAAGTATTGAAAGAACAAGATTAAGAGCCCAATGCACTGTTGGTTTCACCACCAGTGGGAAAATTCTAGTGAGGACCTTCAGGAATTTAATGGTCATTGGATGAGTAAAAACAGTATATCTTCAACTGGAGGATGGAGAGTGCTGACTGCTGCAAGGTGGACCCGGAGAAAGCTTATGGAAAGGCTTGACAGGTGAGGAGGTAGTCTAAAATAAGGAATTCCTGTGGAATTTAGGGATAATTTATTCTATACCGTCTATGTTAAGAAACATCTCTATTTGGTCAGATAGCATTTTCTGGTGAAGTTCTTTCTGCTCTGCGTGAGAATAGATTGAGCAGCCTCTGAACAGGAATGCTCTGGGTCTAAAGCCCATCCAAATACCAGGCCATGAGATGAAGAGGGCCTGGATTGGGATGTCTGGTCAAGCTGCTCTCCAGACTTAGTGACTCAAAAAAGGGTTGTATGCTGATAGGTCAGGTTGGCATTCACAGAAAGTCTGAAAACCAAAGTCACCCGGGCCAGTTGTGCAGGATGAGAATGACCTGACCTTTGTTGTTTTGAGTAATTCGTAGAACTTATGGTATCAGTGGGATGGAAGGACAGGCAAACCTGAAGTAATGTGTCCAGGACAGCAGAAGGGCATCACCCTTGGAGTCCCGGCCCAGAGATGCTCTGGAGAAGTACAGGGGAAACATCTTGTTCATCTGGGAAGCGAACTGGTCCCAGGATGTTGTTCACCACTGGATGAAGCTCTCATTCAGGAGAAAATTGGGTGTCTCGCATTTGTGGTCTGTGGAAAAGTGTCTGTTAAGATTGTCCACCAAAGAGTTCTGCACACCTGGTAGGTATGTTGCTGAGAGTGCTGTATGTTTCTGATGCACCAGTTCCATATGTGCACTGCTACTGCAGAGAAAGGATTTTGCTCCACCATGTTTATTTATGGAGAAAACAGACATTGGTTTTATCTAGATATGCAGTGATGTTGTGGTTGTGTCAGTCCTAGGATATGAGAGACAAGGTGGGTGAGACAATACCTTTCACTGGACCAACTTCTGTTGGTGTGACAGAAGATTTCGAGCTTACACAGACCTGAAGAAGAGCTCTGTGTAAGATTTCAAGATCTCTGTGTAAGATTCTGTTATCCATGAAAACAGTTGCGTCAAGCGGGGGTGTAAAAGAAAGTGACTCTCACATGCACTTGTTCTGGGTTCATCCCCCAAACAAGAGAAGCCGTGACCTTGGTGGGAATTGTTACCCTGGTATTCATGTTGTCTCTGCCTGGTGAGTAAACAGGCCAGAACCAGGCCTGTAGACAACAGAGGTGGAGCTTGGTAAATAGTGTTATGTAAGTACAGGAGGCCATGCAGACTACTAGGGAAAGACAGACTGTGGTCTGAGGGTGATTTGTTCATAGCATGGAATCTTTCCATAGGGAGGTAAAGCCCTTGCTGCGGTTGAGTCTAACGTCACTCTGATTAGTCTATGGCCTGTGGTCACTGGGAGCTGCGGGCGGCCGTGCCTGCGGATGGTCAATGTAAACAAACTGTCTCACGGCCCACCAGCGGATTACCCTGTTGGGCCACAGGTTGCCCACCACTGATCTATGCCAATGAGACCATACAGAATTTTGATTTTCAAATAAAGACATTAAATTGATGTAAATTGAGGATTGGTCTCCATCCTGTTTTTCTTGGGAACTAAGAAACATGAGGAGTAGAAACCTTTCCCTTGATGTTGAGGTGGCACATGCTCTATAGCCCCTCACTGAAGAGTTTCTACCTCCTGATGGAGAACTCCTTGTGAAAGTGGTCCCTGAAAAAGGGTTGGGAAGAGGGTTTGTGATAGGGAAGTGACAGACTTGATCACGTAGCCAGAGTGAATGATCTTGAGCACCCATTTGTTTATTGTTATTGCCCTCCAGTTGTGAGTAAAGTGAATGAGGTGGATATCAAAAGTTTAGGGGACAATGTAAGATGGCATCACTAGAGAAACACAGTTCTCCAATAAAAGTTCTCCAAAAGAAACACAGTGAAACCAAGACTTGTTCTTAAAGAGGGACAGCTACAGCTGTTGTCATGAAGCAGTGTCAGTGGCATCAACTGCAGCCTAAAGAGAGATGTTTTAGCTACCAGTTTGCCTTCGATGAGGCCTTGGAATCAGGTGCTGTCCTTCTGAGGGAGCTTGTTCTTAAAGTCCAACAATGTGAAGCAACTGGTGAAATCATACTTTGCCAACTAATAGGCTTTGTTAGCAATTCAAAACTGACGGTTGGTAGAAAAATATCTTTTTCCCTAGGAAATCCAGCTGTTTAGTACCATTATCAGTGGGTGTTGCCATGGGATGCTGAAATCTAGACTTCACAATGGCTGCTTGCACCATCAGAGAAGTGTATACTGGATGTGTCAACAGAAACTCCGCTCCCTTGGCTGGTAAAAATAATGCTTATTAGCCCTTTCTGGGTGGGGTGCAGGAAGAAGGAAGTATGCTAAAGTATCCTGCTTGTTTCCATAATGGCCTCGTTCATAGGAAGGACCTCCCAATCTGGAACACAAGGTTGCAGAATGTTCAGGAGCCTAGTCTGACTATCCTGTATCTCCCTGAGTTGGATCTGGAACTCAGTCACCACCCTCTTCAGGGGCTCTTGATACTTCCTGTAGTCATCGGGTGGGGAAGGTGAAGATGGGGCAATCACCTCATCTGGCGAGGAGGATACACCCATCGGAACCATTGGTCCCAGCAGGCCTGGCTCAATTTCTTCTCCCTCATACTTCGATGGAGCTAGTTGGTGTCTACTAGGAGAGGGTAGGTGGCATTCATGCACAGATCCAGGGTGTTTTGTATAGAGATCCCAAGTATTGCTACAATGCCAGTATGAAGAGTTGACTGGTAGAGGGGAACCCGATGGCACTGGGTACCATCAGCCCCCCGGATAGTCATAATGACGGATGCCAGACCTTCAGGCGCCTCTGCTGGGCTAGCCTCCTTGTGATGGTTACCAGGTGATGTTCTATCCGGAGCCTCTAACTTGGCAGTCAAGAAGGTAGGCTCCCATTCAATCATCAGAGCTGTCGGTACCGGTGAACAAATGCTCCAGCTAGATGAAACAGGGGAATATTCCCTCCTACTCAAGGAGGTTTCTTTCTCTGAAATCATGTCATCTCAGTAGGGTTGGACCAAAAATGAGCAGAGACTGTGGATAAGGTAAGGTAAAGAGATCCTCTGGGGAGATGTAAACTTTTGGCCTTCCCCAGAGCTCAGGGTGTTCCCATGGTCAGGACTGATGGTGCATCTCTATTTACGGTGGATGGCAGATCCTTGAGGGGGCGGGCCATTACTGAAGCAGGGTCTATATTTGAGCTCCTACACAGCATCAATCCTTTAGCTTATGATTTCAAATGATCCTTAATTCTTCACACCACACCTTCATGTTCAAGGAGTTTGAGCAAACCTAAATCCTTAGACTCTGTGCGCCAGGAGTCGCCTGGACTTGGACAGAGCCAGGGAGGGATCTTATAATTTAGGAGCAGACTAGTCCTCATGTTTGTGAGAGTGCACAATATTCTCTTGAGAAACCCCCGTATCAATTCTTTGGACTTGACAGCTATGGTAGCAGCAGCTGAGCTCATACTCAGAGGGGTGCTGTCCACTGAGTGTGACTGTTCTGCCAGGGGTGGGGTTCCTCCCTGGCCCAGGTCCAACTGAGGTCTCATGACCTTATACATGAAATGCTCCTTTAGTCAGAGCTCTTGTCCATCATGCATATGGGGAGGAGCGACAAATGCTGCATTTTGCAGAGCTGTGAGCCTCTGCAAGGCAGTATAGGCAGAACTGGCGCTCATCACTCACAGAGAGGGAAAAGGGACAGGAGATGTTCTTAAACCCTGGGCATAGCCCTTGTCTCTGGGGAAAGTCTCCTCAAGGCAGGGAGAACTAAACTAAACTACACTAAGTAGACTAAAACACTACTAAAAATAATATAAAAGAAACTCTTTACAAATATATTTAAAGGTTACATCAGACACAGAATTCCTACTCAGGCCACATGGCAGTAAGAAGGAAATGGAGAGGCGTCAGTACCGACCACCCCTTATACCACTAGTTCAGAGCACAATGAGCGCCAGTGCACAGGTGCGGACCAATGGACATTTCTTGTTAGAAATCTCATCTCAGGTGGTTGGTGCACATGTGTACCCATGTACGACATACACAAGGACAAGAACTCAAAGAAGAGCTACAATTTCAAAAATCTTGAAAGACATCATGGGATCAGAACAATCAGTCCAATTCACTAATTACAACTAATGCTCTCTTTGTTTAATAAATCAATTAGTTTTAAATGCAAAAACATGTTTTGATAACATTTGTTATTTTATTCTTATATATCTGCACATTTAAGGTATTTTTATATCATAAAATTTAAAATGCTGTTTTATACATTTTTAATTGCATTTGAATTTCCATCAAAACAGACTGACACAAACAAGTAAATAATTAATCTTCTAGTACAGTGGTTCTCAACTTTTTTTTATTTGTGGGCCCCCTAAAAAATTTTAAATGAAGATGTGGACCCCTTTAGAAATTTTGAATGGAGGTACAGACCCCTTTGGAAATCTGTTATTATCTGTATATAGAGTTGAATTCTGATAAGTCATTTTTCCAGTTTAAGTCTTTTGTGGACCCTTAAGACACAGCCCGACCACAGGTGGAGAACCACTGTTCTAATAAATAAGAAATGCATCATTCATCTTTTACTGACATGATAAAAAATGTAAACATTAAGTATCTGAATAAATGTAAGTTAAGCTATATAATTGTTTAAATAAAAAAAAGTGTATAGATATAGTGTATTCTCCTGGTTAGTAAGAAGAACCACCAAATTTAACATAAAGGCTATAATTAGTTCCAAATCAGCATGTTTTGATGGTTACCAACCAATGAAAAAAAAAAAAATCAACTTTTCTTTAGTACAAATGCAAAACAATTAAAATTGATTATTTAAATAATGGTTTTCTGCTTGCTGATTTAAATCATGATTAAAATCAGTTATTTAAAATTCTTTGATTTAAAATCAATCCCGCTGATCTCTTCACTGCCTAAAATTATGTCTTCCGATGTAACCTAGATTAATAGAACTAATTGGAAATTTTCAAAAATTTTGAAATTGTGATGAAAAATAGCAATGTTTCCCATGGAAGTTTTTTGACCAAAACCTTGCATTATCTCTAAATTTGCCATTCTATTGCATTTGAAAACAACAAACAATAAAAATATTTGAGATTAACAATTAAGAGTCAGATAAGGCTACATTTTACTAAAAATACCTGTGACTAAAAGTCATGGACAGGTCACGAGCAGTAAACAAAAATTCACGGCCCGTGAGCTTTCCATGACTTGTACTATATACAAGTAACTAAACCTTGGGTGCTCTGGTGCCGGGGGCAGCCCAGGGGCATGGTGGGTGCTCTGGGAGGGATGGCCTGAGACCCCCCCCGCTGCTGCTAGGAGAGGAGCGGGGGTCATGGTGGCCCAAGACCCCTGCTGCTGGTGGCCGGGGCGGTGCAGCAGCCCACGACTACTGCTGCTGCTGCGGTGCACAGCGGCCTGAGACTGCCCCAGCAACAGCCCAGGGAGCTGACCCAGGGGCTGCCCGAGGTGCTCATGCAGCCCCCAGGCCAGCTGCCCAGGCCGCTGCAGAAGTCACGGAATCCGTGACACACTCATAGCCTTATCTATCATATACAGATGCTCTCCGACTTATGCAAGCGTTCCGTTCCGGAAAGCCTTACGTAACTCGCATTTTGCGTAAGTCGGAAACGTATACCCAACCATTACGCAAATAAACCAACCCCTTCTATTTCTAGCTTACGGAACTTTTTCCGTAAGTGCGGATTTGCATAAGTTGGGTTTGCGTAACCTGGGGGGCATCTGTATGTTAGCATTTGTGTATAGCTACGAACAATGTAGAAACTGTTAACAATAAACCTACAAAGGGGACAACAGCAGAAAGTTATAATCTCATTACAGCTGAGCCATATCTACTTATTCACATATTATGCATAAGCCTTACAATCATCCTGTGAAAACTTCCCAGTCCTGGCACAAAAATCTATTTGGTTATAGAATTGTTGGTCTAATAAATGTTTTTTTTCTTATCTTTTCAAAACACCATTAAATTATAAATGTTTTTGTATATCAGAGATTAATACTGGTTCATGAATTTTTTTATTTTTTTTTATTTGCCTTTCTGGGTCACCATTTTCCAAGCAAAAGGTTAACACTTTCTGAGCAGATGTTTGCTCTATCTGAAATCAGGTGATGCAAGTCCAGATCCCAAGTGTCTGCTTCTCAGGAGGCACCTTCTCAACTGGCATGCTTCCTGACAATAATGTTAATCTAGTAAGAAAGTATCCACCCAGACCAACCCAAACTAAGTTTACTGCATCTTTATGTCTTGAACCTACCAAACACAAATAGGATGAATTTGAAAAGTAGTTAAGAGAGCCACACTGTGTGCAGACATTTATCAATATGGCAAAACATAGGTACCAAACTTACTGAAGTTTAAATCTGCAGAATAGTTGTAAAAGTGTAAGATCAGGTTGTAAGACAGCAACATTCTGAAGTTAAAAGATTGATCATCCCCATCAAGTATTTTGTCACTCTTCCTCCTGTATTCAGCCCCCAAAAAGCTTACATGGTATTTCATAGTAAGGAAATCTTTGGAGAAAGTGGATGAAATCTGAAAAAAATTCCATTTGAATCTACATAAAATATTTGAAGTCTGATTCTGTTAAATTGGTTAAAAATTCAATTACTTGCTACTAAGAAGATAATGCCATAGATGTCTCCACAGGAACCATGATCCAAATTTGAATGAGTTCCTAATCAAAGAGGATTACCCAAGAATGACTAGTGAAACACCGTGTCAGCAACAGATTTTAATAAAGCAAATTACTCTCAGTATCTTTGTTTTTCAGGAGTAGCTGAACACAAAAATGACAACTAAAAAGATCAAAAGCAGGACCCTTTGCTAACTAAACATGCTTAAAACAGGACATCACTGTCTGAGAACGAAGTGCATTCTGAGATGTAGCCTCAATATTTGAGTATCACAGCACACATCAGAGAATACTATACAATACCTGGCTTATTAAACAAGTCTACACATTTCAAAGAAAACTGCATCAACTTAAAGAACAAACAACTAATAAAGAAAGACTGAAGCAAAGCATTTAACAATAAGGGTCTGGCCCTCAGTATCAGTGGGTTTTTAAAAAAAAAAAAAAATTAGACCACATTTGATCAAATACATGCTGTACTCTAAAATACAAAATGTAAATGATTTGGATAATGACGTGAGAGTACACTTTCAAAGTTTGTGGATGATATTAAATTGGTAGGGTTGCAAACAGTTTGGAAGATAGGTTTAAAATTCAAAATGATTCTTACAAACTGATGAAGTGGTCTGAAATAAACACGGTGAAATTCAATAAGGACACTGCAAAGTACTACACTTAGGAAGGAATAATCAATTGCACAAATACAAAATGGGAAATGACTGCACAGGAACGAGTACTACAGAAAAAAAAAACACCCAAACATCATTCTGGGATATATTAGCTGCAGTATTGTAAACAAGACATGAGCGGTAATTTTACCACTCTCCTCAGCACTGAAAGCCTCAACTGGAGTATTGTGTCCAGTTCTGGGCACCACACTTTGGGAAAGTGGGACAAATTGGAGAGAGTCCAGAGGAGAGCAACAAAAATAACTATATAAAATATGACCTATGAGGAAAGATTGAAAAAACTGGGTGTGTTTAGTGTCAAGAAGAGAAGGCTGAGGAGGGACATGATAATAGTCTTAAAGCATGTAAAAGATTGTTATATATTATTCTCCTTAACCACCGAGGGCAGGACAAGAAGTAATGGAGCTTAAAATTACAGCAAGGAAGATTTAGGTTAGACATTAGGAAAAACTTCCTAACTGTAAGGGTAATTAAAGCACTGGAACAAGTTACCTAGGGAAGTGGTGGAATCTCTGTCATTGGAGCTTTTTAAGAACACGTTAGACAAAAACATCTAGATCAGTGGCTTTCAAACTTTTTTTCTGGGGACCCAGTTGAATAAAACTGTTGATGCCCATGACCCAGTGGAGCTGGGGATGAGGGGTTTGGGGTGTGGGAGGGGGCTCTGGGCTGGGGCAGGGGTGCGGGAGGGGATCAGGACTCTGGGCTGGGGGTGCAGACTCTGGGGTGGGGCCAGGGATGAGGAGTTTGGGGTGCAGGAAGGGGCTCCAGGTTTGGGGGGCTCAGGGCTGGGGCAGGGGATTGGGGTTGGGGCACTGACTTACCTCCGGTGACTCCTGGTCAGCAGCGCAGCCGCGGTGCAGAGGCAGACTGCCCGCCTGTCCTGGCACCACGGACTGCACTGTGCCCCAGAAACGGCCAGCAGCAGGTCCGGCTCCTAGGCAGAGGTGCACAAGTGGCTCCGCCTGGCTCTTGCTTGCAGGCACCGCCCCCCTCTCCCCCCAACTCCCATTGGCCGGGAACGGTGCTCAGGGTGGGGGCAGCATGTGGAGCCTTGTGGCCCCCCTGCATAGTAGACGTACCCGCTGCTGGCCGCTTCCAGTGTTAGAACAGGTAGGCACTAGCCTGCCTTAGCTTGGCAGCACTGCCAACGGGAATTTTAATGTCCCAGTCAGTGGTGCTGACCAGAGCGACCCAGTGCCTTACATGCCGCGACCCAGTACTGGATCGCGACCCGAACTTTGAAAACCCTGAACTAGATAATACTTAGTCCTGCCTCAGCACAAGAGACTAGACTAGATCAGTGGTTCTCAACGAGGGGTATGTGTACCCCTGGGGGTACTCCAAGGTCTTCCAGGGGGTATACCAACTCATTTAGTTATTTGTCTAGTTTTACAAACAGACAACGTAAAAAGCACTAGCGAAGTCAGTACAAACTAAAATTTCATACAGGCAATGACTTGTTTATACTGCTCTATATACACTATACTCCGAAATGTAAGTACAGTTGATTTATTTTATAATTATAAGGTAAAATGAGAAAGTAAGCAATTTTGCAGTAATAGTGTGCTGTGATACTTTGGTATTTTTATGTCTGATTTTGTAAGCAAGTATTTTTAAGTGAGGTGAAACTTGGGGGTATGCAAGACAAATCAGACTACTGAAAGGGATATAGTAGTCTGGAAAGGTTGAGAAGCACTGGACTAGATAACCTACTGAGGTCCCTTCCAATCCTACATTTCTATGATTCTGCAGTATACAGGCTAGGTTTCAATTACCGTTAATTCAAGCTCTTAAATATTTATTGTACAATATCTTCACTACAGTATGCCCATGCCATTTGTCTGTGAAAAAATATTTGTTTACCAAGAGATGAAAAAATAAGAAATATCTTTTAGGATCTCCCATATGCCTAATCAAACTTCAGTAAGCCTCCTCCAGCCACAGCCAGACACATTTACTGATAAAGTCAAATATACAGAAATCTGAAACCTAACCACCCAGCCACAAAATTTAACCACCAAGAATGGCATTTTTAAAAATAGACACACTATATGTAGTATTTTTAAGCTAACAGCTATAGCCCTAAATATTACTGAACTTCAGAACATCTTAATTTTCTAAACTAGTACATTTCTCCACTCACATAAAATCTAGTTAGCCTGTCATGTTTTTGTTTTATTTTTTAAATGGGACGGGGCAGGGAAGAAAACTGACCAAATTCCTGGACTGACACTGGCTGTCTATTTTCAGCATGTAATAACTTGCATATTAGGATCAAAATGGATGCAGCCAAAGCCCTAATGTCAATAACTTTTAAAGTGTCCTCATTACAATACAGCAATAAAAACCTCTCATCCTTTTACAGACTATGATAGTAATAGAAAAATGTATCCGTGCAAACCTGAAAATTTCCTCTTTGGTAACAAGGGCCACAGATCAATTACAATGCCTACTTGCAGCTTGGGAGCAGAACTAGACCTGTTAGTCCTGGGGTCTGGGGGATGTCCTGCCTCCTGAAGTTCCCTCCAGGTGAACTTCTATTATAAGGATAATTCAAAACTATTTTCTTAATTACAGATTGTATTATGGATTTTTAGAAGAAAAAACAATTTCTCCTATTGCAGAGCATGGTAAATTCCATCTACTGCCAAGACAAATCTTTGGATGTTAATTTCGGCTTCTATTCTGGATGAACCAGGGACCTTATCACTCAAAGAAAGGAAATGTTCATGGAAAGCATGGATAAATTTGCCAATTCTTGTTAATGTTAAGCTCCAAACATCCATTACAATGAGATTTTTGTAGCAATGTGCCTCCAGGGTGTGAAACAGAGATGACCTATGACAGATATAGCTCTCTCCTATCATGCTTTAGCACAGGTTGAATCTGAGAAAACTACAGCACACAGAATTTAAGTCCCATGCCATAACTATCCAGGAAATCAGGAAATGTTTTAAAACACAATTCCAATTGTTTCTATCATCTTTTGTCTTTCTACTGAAGGAACAAAACTTGAAAGTTTCAGCACATTGGCTAAGTGGTTCTGGAGACTTCAATCTTTCATTTCTACAGGGAAGATGTTAATCTAGATCAGGTGGAGCAGGCACACAGGTGGAGAGGGGAGAGAAAGCTTGCAGTGCCACTAACCATAGTACACCTGTTCCGTATATAGAGGCATGTGCTCCTGTGATATTCTGAGATGTAATGGGATTTATGGTCTGGTGTGGCAATCCAGTATTTTTCTTGGGAGACAGCACCTCTCTAGATACCCTTTTCATCCTGCATATAGCATGGATATGCTAATAATGCTGCTCCCAGTCCAATAGTACTCCTCCTATATCACATGGAAAAGGAGAAGCAGGAATATTAATCTAATGACAGGAATACCATGACAAGAGCCTTCAACACAAAGAAGTTTGGAGAAGAAAAGGGAGCTACACAAGTTCAAAGTTATATAAAGTAACATGTGTCGCCCACACACAAGAAAAATTAAAACACTGGCATACCAATAAAAAAAGCACATGCTCAACTGACCCACGTGTTCATATTTAAGAAAGTTATTCCAAGCAACAGAGAAAGAATGATAAAGTGAACTGATGAAAGGCATGATGTGTTCCATTCAGTGTATTTCTTAATCTCTTCCCTCCAAAATAACTTCATTGCTTTCTTCTTAATACACAAAAAATTTCTTAAAAAAAAAAAAAAAAAAAGCATACCACATGAGAAACATTTTATAGGGAAATGTAAAAAGAAGAATCAGAAGAAGACTATTCAGGGAGAAAAGTTACAAAAAACACCAAAAAGAGAACATTCATATTCTATATGACTATATTTTTCTTTTAAAGAAAAGTTTCTCCTTTCAGAAGTAGTATGAGTTATGCATCACTGCATCCTACACCTCGAAGATTTACTTTTTACTGAGTACCAGAATTATTCATCTTGTAAAAGTGTGTAAAATGCACCGATTGAATAGATGTGATCTTCAAGTACCACATCATCTATATGGAGCTTTTTGCCAATGGGTCATCTGAGTTACATGCTTAACGAATTACGGTATTGCAAAATCCTTTTTAGTTGACATCTGATCAACTTCTACAAAAATGAAAAAATAAATAAGGGTGATTATTTTAAATATCCCACACATTAAATGCAGAAACTTTATATCTTAGTCTCTTCACTACAGAGGATGCTTAAATTTCATACCACTCTAAATATCTGAATTTAATAAATCTGATTTATCTTGGACAAGATGGACATTTATTTCTTCAGCACAATGCCTGAGCCACTACAGCCACTTCAGTACTTTGAATTTGTTGCATAGAATATAAAATTTAGTTTTTACTACATCCTATAACATTTGCATCATCTGTACTGATCCATTCTCAATAGCCAGTTAGAGGGCACAATTAAGGTTGTGTTGTGGAGATGGTGTGTAGTATAACTTTGTATTTCCTGGTTTTAAGTTTAACCACTCACCACATTCTTCGTTGTTTTTAAGGGCCCTTCCAGAAAGACTGGTCATCAAAAAATAATGTAGATTAGAAAGTTCAGAATACAGGGAAGTTAAAAGGTATTTTCCTGAATTATCTGGAATGGTTCAGTCACACTAAATTCAATACTATGGTTTTTGGTTTTCATTTTAAGCATTGAGATGCATACAGCAGTGTATAGAATAGATTTAATCACCTTTGGATTCACAGTAATGCAGAAATTAAACACATACAAGCTGTTTTCTCCCAACAATTTCTTCACTAATGTTGATGAGTTTACTTTGAGAAGGGAAGTTTTATCAAGATCTAATCCTGAAATTGTTTCAATTGTCAACAACCATATATTTGCAGAATATGTCCCTGCACAAAAAGTGTCCGAAGATTGAACTCAGATATTTTAAAGCAAAATTTTCACACTGTATCCAATTGGTATCACTTAAAATACTACCAAAACCAAGATAAATTAATAGCAACATAAAAATGATAAATGAAACTGAAATTCTGCTTTGACTTTTAATTAAGCCAAAACTGTAATCACAACAGAATATTTTTGCGGAGGGATCTAGAAGGTCTAAGAATTTACCCAGATTTATTGTTTCCTTTAAGGTCTGAGATATTACCAAGAAGGAAATGTAAAGATGTGACTACAGGTTACCTAATCTGCAAATTATCTTCTGCTTTGATGCATGACTACACAATATTCTTCTCTCTCTCTACACACAGAGACCCCAAAACTAGCATAATTTACAGGAGCCTAACCACGGCTCCGATGTAAGTAGGAGACTAGTTCAGTGCACAGACAGTCCAGAAACATGAAGCAATAAGTTGCTGTGAACATATCTAGTTCAACTTCTGTCCCCAGTGCCACCCCAACCACCCCACCAAGTTCCTTGGATACAGACTACAAAAGTATAAATATAATAAAATAAAGAAAAATAAAGTCAGAATGTGTTTCCAAGAAATAAAAATTCAAAAAGCACAAAACTTTGTTAATATGGAATTCAGGTTGCTAAACTCCTAGAAGGAGTGAAGACGACTGCAGGATTCATAACCATCTCCCAGGGCCGGCTCCAGGGTTTTGGCCGCCCCAAGTGGCGCAAAAAAAAAAAAAAAAAAAAAAAAGCCGCAATTGCGATCTGCGGCGGCAATTTGGCGGGAGGTCTTTCGCTCCAAGCGGGAGTGAGGGACCATCCACCGAATTGCCGCCGAATTGCTGGACGTGCCACCCCTCTCCGGAATGGCCGCCCCAAGCACCTGCTTGGCAAGCTGGTGCCTGGAGCCGGCCCTGCTATCTCCTATAAATTGAATTTGCCTGCATTACATAGATGCACAATTTGTCTTAGGTATCAAACCCAGTCTGCTTTTATACAATGCAACATGAGAATCTGTCAAGTTATCCTTGTCACCTCCACACATGTCTACAATTCAGCATTAACAGCATTTCTCAGGGTCTACTCTGGCTCTCAATTTATTTCTGGGTGCAATATAGAAGAGCTTTATAGAATAAAGCTAGCAGTTTTATGGTTTTGGTTCTTGCTACTTTAGAGAGTACATGCAAAATCCTGGACCCCTACTCTTGTCTTTCTGATGCTTGAAAGACAAGGACAGAGGGCTGGTTTAAACAACAAGGCGAAAATTCCCTTTGTATAAGTGAATCTTCACATGGCATAAAGCCAACATAGACAGCTCTATGCCACTTGTTCCTGGCCTCCAAGTGTAGTGGCTGTTTTGGGGTCACGTCAAGGTGAGGAAGGGTAAGGCTAGAGCACACTGCACTCCAGCAATTCTGGGTCAATGGAACAGTCCTTCGAAAGCCATTCCAGATAGCACAAGTCAAAACAGTCTTATGCTTCTCTAGCTCGCATAGAGCCAAGCCAGCTCCAGAGTTTTTTTACTCTGAGTTTATTTTTATTTTTTTAGCCTCTCTAATCTCCCTGAGCATTTCACAGTCACCATCACCATCCTGGTCAGGTGGTCGGTAATATATTCCTATTATTAGAGCATGGAATTACTATCCATAGAGATTCTATGGTACAGTTTGGTTCATTTAAGATTTTTACTTCATTTGATTCTACGCTTTCTTTCACATATAGTGCCAGAAAGAGAAGGTTAGAAAAATCTGACCAAAAATACAAACGTGAATTTAAATGTAATTTAGAAAATAAAACTATAAACCAAAAAGAAATTATATTTGTAATTTCTTAATGGAGGAAAGAACAATCACCTCCCAGGATTTTTTTGTCACACTTCCAGGTAGTTACAGCTGGAAATAGGACTTGAGTACTTCATCATTTCTAGTTTATAGAGGTTTAGAAGTGGAAATAGTTACCAACAGGAAACTGAAGAATTATAACATACATAACATTAGAGAGAGAGCAAGATGTAAACAATCTCTATGGGGAATCCACACAAAAGCAGTACAAATGAGAACTCTAGTTCTGAAGATCTACATTGATGCCCATTAAAATAGCTAACACTAAATTCTGCCACAACTTGTGTAGGTATAAGACAAGTAAGTATTCCAGCAGTCCTGACAACCACCTATGAAGACAGAGTTAAGTAGAATCAAAAGGAAAAGTGATTTAGTGTTCAAAGACACAGCAGTGGGAGTCAGCTCTGGCATGTTTCATGGGTGCCTTCAGATAAGTCAGTTAATCTGACTTAATTTCCTTATTTGTAAAATAGATATAATGCTTACCTACCTCACATGATTGATATAAAGGTGTGTTTTGGGGCTAAAGTCAATGGTTGTAAAATGCACTGAGAAATCCTTAATTGGAAGCATGACTTCTTTAAGAAGTCTATCACAGTACTTCCTAACCTAAGTGGAAGAAATGCTCCATACATTCAAGTACTATTCACACTGAGGATACACAGAAAACTAGCTCTCTCTTTACTCTGGATCTCACTGGTCCTTTCTTTTTCCTGGAGTCAGTATCAGCAACTGTATATATCACAGCCACTAGGGTCAGGCAGGTTGAAGAGCAATGGTTTCTTGCTCTAGACTAGACATTTAAAAAACTGTGTATATAATGTAACCCTGAAAGAAACAATCACTTCAATAAGTTTGGGCATGCTTAATGACTTGTTTAATGGACAAAAGGAATCTGAAGACTAGTTCTGTAGAAAAATTCTTTCAATTCCAGAAAGAGGAACAAACGTGCAATTTTATAAAAGTGTATTTTTCACTTCCTTTCTTTTAAAATACATAGTTTTATATGTAAAATATATGCAGAAGGACATGGGTATGAAGAGAATAAAGAGGTTAACAAACAAACAAACACCACAGCCACCCTATTACATGTGGTAGGCTTATGGTAAAGTTACCAAGACAGTACTTGAACTCTGGAGTTAAATTCACATGACTGTTTCATTGCTGAAGCTTCTGACGATATTAAGATGACATTTTTACAGACTTTCAAGTATTCATGGTTTGTAGCAATCTTAAAAACCCAGAATTAAGATGTGCCTTCCAAGGTTATCCTTTTTTGTAACAGGAAAGGATCTGGGTCCTTTTTTTACGAGCCAGTGTTATCAATGATAGCAGCTCCCTCTAGGACTGGCATGTGCCAATTATGTCACAGAGGCAGCAGAGGAAGCATGAGACTAAGGGTATGTCTACACTACCCGCCAGATCGGCAGGCAGCGATTGATCCAGCGGGGGTCGATTTATCATGTCTAGTCTAGACGTAATAAATCTACCCCCAAGCGCTCTCCTGTCGACTCCTGTACTCCACCACCATGAAAGGTGCAGGCGGAGTCGACGGGGGAGCGGCAGCAGTTGACTCACCACGGTGAAGACGCCGCAGTAAGTTGATCTAAGTACGTTGACTTCAGCTACGTTATTCACGTAGCTGAAGTTGCGTAACTTAGATCGATCCCCCGCCCTAGGGTAGACCAGGCCTAAAACAACTTTTGTTTATGTCCCTCCGAACTAATGGCTCCCCTCTCCAACATACACTTCTCAGCAGCAAAGCAGGAATTTTTTTTAGATATTTAGAATCCGTTGAATAGTCAAAAATAAGTTTAAAAGAAATTATCCTCCTCAACCATTTTTCATGATGTTTTTTTCCCCCTTGTTTCTTGAAGGAAATTTATCTATTTAGGAAGTGTAAAACTAATGTAAAAGAACCACAAAGAAAATTTAGTACTGTTGACGAAAAATCTATTCCATGAAAAAAGTGTCATGTTGCTACTAAACAAACTTAACATTGTATCAAGTGTTCGTTAGATATACTGTATTATCAGCAAGATTAGTGGATCTACAAGATATGTGGTTCACAGACTAACCAAGACTAGGATTTTATGAAGCAAATAAAAATCAGAATGTTTTCAACTGAAGACAGAGGCGACACAACTGTTGCCTGGGGAGGAGAGCCACAATTTAAAGGTTCTGGGGGGGGCATGTGACCGCCCCACACGTCACCTCTGGATCAAAGTGGTTGCGAAATGGAAGACAGGGAAAGCCCTGCTGCTGTGTGAGGGGAGCAGTTTCCCCTGCATAGACCCCCTGCTATAGGAGTGGGAGAGCAGCCTCTGCCCTAGGAACAGGAAAATGGCATTCACCCCACGGCGGTCTGCAAAGCACTGGGACTCCAGCAGCGGAGAAGGAGAAGCAGCCCCATGTATTGAGGAGGTGGGGGTTCAGCCCACAGCCAGCCATCCTGCTGCTTTCTCCCTCCCCGTGCTGCATGGGCACACGAGTGTGGCCGCCATGGGGAACTGCTGCCTTCTCGCTGCTGGGCATCCCAGAGAGAGGTGGCCCAAGGCCTTGCCCACGCCCACTGCCTTTGGGGCAGAGTCTGCAGTGGCTCCTCTGGATAGGTCACCTTGGAACATTTAACTGTTGCTAAATGGTAGGCAAATCGGGGGTGGGGGGGGGTAGAACACATGTGGATCCTCCCCAACACATCACCTCTGACTGAAGATACCACTTCCTTTAAAATAAGCAAGATTTAATCTATTATGTTACTCAATTTGTAAAGAATTTTATTTCTTAGGTTGAATGCATCTCACCTAATGATGGGATTAACAGAATGTTTTCATGAACTGTAGCAACACCCCTCAGACCTCTAAAAACATTTTTTCTGATTAAAAGGCATGTAACAGCTTATTCTAATATTTTTTAAATTACATGACAGGAAGCAGCAGGTATTAGCTATGCAAATGCACCAAATAAATCAAAACTTTCCCATTCCCACCTTGTCCCTCCCCATCAAAACATCTCAGTATGGAGACACCTGGTAGTGACTACGTAGATAAGGTTGTATTCCAAAACGAGGCATACATTCACTTTCAGAGAGAAAAATATAAGTTTTCAATTGGTGTGAAATTTTACCCTAGGTTAGAAAATTCAAAAGACATAAAAGCTATGTTGTTTTTCTTCAGTTTCTCATTAAAGTTTTAATATATCTTTGAACTTGGGTTCAAACTGAAGTTTTTCTTTGGCAGTCCTATTTTTATTGTTGACCAATATCTCTTGAATGCATTGTCTATCTGCATAAAACATGGGGGGAAAGGGAGGTGGATCCTAAGAAGATTTGATATGGTGGAAAGATGTTTTAAAATGTTGATACAAGGTAATTTTTTAGCCATTTTTCATGTTATAACTGAAAGTTTATGCATTGTGCATACAAGCCAGTTTGACTGATGGGGGTAGGCTCACGAAAGTTTCCCAGATCAATGAGTTTCTCAGATCTTCTGTTGGAAGAAACGGGTTGAATAAGAGACTGATTTTAGAATTGACGTCAATATTTTGGAGTGCTGTTGTAAGGAGCCCAAGAAGTTAGAAAAAATATCAATTGGACAAACTGAAACAATACTAACGGGTGTGAGGGGAGACCAGAAAGGTCTCATCTTTGACAACCACTAGGAGTGTACTTTAGTAGCAATGGAACAAATATCACTCAAGAGAATGATTGACTGGATAGCAAATCTTCCCTGTTGGTGCTTTTTCTTCAAGCTTGGATGGAAAGATTTTGGCTTGCATACAAGGAAAATAGTGACTGCAAACAAGGCTGGCTGTTCAAAATAAAAACACATTTTATAGATTAGAAAAAAGTATGCCAATTTTATATAAAAGGAATGTTGGGTACCCAGACTCCTGAAATGAGCTTGATTTTTAGAGGGTGGATGCTCAGCATGTCCCCCCCCCCCCCCAAAACCAGGCTTCTTTTAGGTGTATAGCTACATGAGGCAATCAAGGCTCCAGCAGGAGGCAATGGGGAAAGGCTCCAGCAGCTCCTCCCTGCCAGAGCTGTTCTTCACTGCCTCCTCTCAGCTAGAAACTTTCTGTCATAGGTTTCACCCCCACTCTAAACTTTAGGGTACAGATGTGGGGACCTGCATGAGAACCCCAAGCTTAATTACCAGCTTAGATCAGTATGCTGCCACCACCCAAATCGTTTAAAACAGCTGTTTATGAGTCATTTGGGAAACTCTGTCTTCCCCCCAAAAATCTCTCCCTCCCAAGTACTGTAACTCTTCCCTGGGTAACCTTGAGAGACTTCTCCACCAATTTCCTGGGGAACACCGATCCAAACCCTTGGGTCTTAAAACAAGGAGAAATTAATCATTCCCCCCCTTTCCTGGCAGGATTTGAGTTAATTTCCCTTTCCCCCACCAATTCCTGGTGAGTCCAGATCCAACCCCCTTGGATCTTAAAACAAGGGGAAAAAATCAATCAGGTTCTTAAAATAAGACTTTTAATTAAAGAAAAGAAGTAAAAGAAATACCTCTGTGAGATTAGCATACAAGCTACTCTCACAGACAACAGATGCAAAACACAGAGGATGTTCCCCCGGGCAAAACCTTAGTTACACAAAAGAAGACCCAATTTGATTATCCCTCTATTTTCTTTTGTCTTGTGCATTAAACAAACTAATTTATTCCTTCTCTAATACTCACTACTCTGATAAGAGGCTGATTCCTGGATCTTTTCCTCTCTGGCACAAAACTGAAACTAACACTGAGACAAAGGAAAACTTCCCTCCTTCCTCTTGAAACATCTTGTCCCCCCATTGGTTCCTCTGGTCAGGTGTCAGCTAGGCTATGTGAACTTCTTAACCCTTTACAGGTAAAAGAGGCATTAACCCTTAACTGTCTGTTTATGACACTTTCCCAGCTGCCATAGTCTTTCACCATAGTCCTTCCCATGGCAAGGAAAAGCTCCAGTAGTGAGCAGGCAGCCAGAGTCTAAAAATAGCAGTGGGCGCTTCCATGGGGCCTGTAGAGAGCTGTGTAAGGTATATAGGTGTGGAGGCCACTCAACTCAACCTCCCCAAGCAGTGCCTTACCATCTACATTGCTAGTTGGACGTACAGTGACTGCCCTCTACACGCCATCATTAAATGTACACCTATCCTAAATGTTATGAACGATACTCTGACATAATGCCAACACCTATACAATAGCTGAGCTGAATGCTAATAAGTTATAGCATTAGTGAATCACAGAATCTTGCTTACACCTTCATGGTCATTTTCTTCAAGTGCATGATAGGTTGTCTTTTCCTCAAGTATACACCATGTTTTTAAGAGTATGAATAATTAAATCAAAGATTCATTTTATGCAGGACAAGTGGGCTCATGGTATTTTAAACCCAAATACACTTGTTCTATAATCAAAACAAGTTTACATAGTGCCACTGAGATTCAGTGGACCATACATTAAATGGAAAAAATATTACAGACCATATTTATCCCTTCTCCACCCCCACCCACCCCGAAAATACAAACAAAACACATTACACTTACATTAGTCTAAATTCTGCTCGTCTCATTCTCACTGTAATGACTTGCTCCATAAACAGGACTACTTCTTACTATAACTCTCCTTTCTATAATGCTTTGAGATGCACTGATAAGTGCTATATATGAGCTAGATGATATTACTTGGGGAGTAAGATACTACTGAATGTGAATAAAGCTAGCAGAATATAGCTGTTGATAGACCATTTGAACACTACAAGCAGAAGAGAAAGAAATCAGAACAAGAAACTAAGATAAATAAAAATACATAAAGTGTAGAATAACCAACGTTGCAGAATACACCCATTATGACCAAGGAATTCTTTATCATTTATTTTTGAAAAACGGTTTTGATAATAACTATTCAACATTATTTACTTTCATCACTTCTTATTTGCAGGACTTAGAAGAGCAAGGTCAAATGTGGGCATGTCAATTAAGCAATGTTTATAGATGTTTCAATATATAAATTCTCCAACATGAGAACTGTAAAGATGCATTCTGTAATAACTCAATTCTGGAAAATGCTTGCGGCATCTACTATTTTATTCTTAGGAGGATGACCTCTCTTTCTTTCAAAGTGGGGGTGAACAGTCAAATACTTTGGTGACCTCAAAACAATTTTTTTGTCAGATGACAAATTTATTTCAAAAAGCTTAACAGCCATACAATCTTGAAAAAGATGCTACTCCAATTTTAGCAATTTTTCTTTCAATCAGACAACATAAATACAAGACCATGCTTAACATAAATGTTTTGAATAACATGTTAAAATGTTTATTACATTGGATGGACCAAGGAGAATTTTCAATGGGACAGTGAAAGAAAAGTACACACATTTGCTTGAAAGTCCTAAAACAACTTATTCTCTTGGGTTCCAACATGTTACATTACATTCTTCTGAAATTAAAATCACAAGCAGTTAAAAATAGGAGTCCTCGTTGGTACAGTTAATATTCAAAAACTGGTATATTTTTTGAAACATAATTAGGATTAAGGGCTAACCAGCTACATCTAGTCCACCCAGCACTATAAACAACAGCTGTTCTTTACAATATATTGTTTATATTATGTTACAATCATTAGGAGCTACTACAGACATGTCAAATAAACTTGATTATGCACATTAACATTTTAACAGGAACATTTTAAAGCTAAAAAACAATTATGAAGCTTACATGTTACAAGGTATGTTGAAATATGACCTGACAGATCGAACCCTAGAAAGTAAGAGGCAGGGGGACTATAATATACATGACTAAGTAATATTTTTCAAGAGCTAAAAAGCTTTCAGGGTTTGAATTTTGACTGAGGAGGAATTTTTTTTTTTTTTTTTTTTTAAATACTACCCTAAAGATATACAAGAAATTTTCCTAGCGTGCAGGCCACAGCCAATGAAGTGATATGTTCTGATCACAGACATTAAAAGTCAAACACATTTGAGTTACAGTGAAATGTAGATCTCTATTTCCTGTGCTATATGAAATCTAGAAAGAAAGAAAACATATATACTGCTTTTAAGAAATACACCTGCTTATACTGCAAAACAATGAATTTCTGTTGTTCTGTAACCTAATTCCTTTAATCTACATAAGAGATGCTGACCAAGTTCACTCAACCAAAACACAACTGGCTTTTAGAGTACAATCAACACATGCTTTTCAACAGTATTAATATAGCATGAAGCTTGTGCTCCCAATTATTCATGTTGTTGCATTGTTATTTTCTGCTATAAAAATATGCAAATTCATTCCTTTGTGTTATGTAGGTCTCGTGGCCCTCAACAGATCTCTCTTGGAAGGAATTACAAGCCAACATCTAGATAATAGCTATTAACATTTCAGATTTCATTTTTTACTATTAAAGTGCCACTTCAGTGATAAATTTAATGTTACAAAATGTTTGAAATAAAGCTTTGAAATTATGATTAAAAACTAGTCTAATAAAAATGGCATACTATAATTACTGTACTCCACTCCACTGATTTTTTACGGTAGCAGCAGAATGCAAGGAAAAAACTACCACCTAGTGATACAAGTGCAAACTGCAGTTTGTTTTTGTGTGAAACAAGTACCCAAGAGGATTACTTTGACTTCATTACTGAATGAGGAGGTAGCCATTATCTCCTTATGGTGACTAGAAAGACAGAGGAGAGGGCTGTTATTTTCCTGGGCCGGTTCCCTCCTCCTTGCTCAGTAAACTCAGACTGTAGTATTAGACACCTAACAGGATTAGTAGCTTAATTTCGCTTATGCATAAAAGACAGAAAGCAATACACTTTTTTTCAGATGTAGGTTAATGACACATCAAGAGATTAAAAAACTTCTATTGTCAGAAATTTTGACCAGACTTTGCATGGGCACAGGCTTTTTTACTTAATGGTGTACTATTCAGATAGTGTTTTTTACTTTGAAGACTACACCACTCATTTTATTGTAAAACAATTTTATGGAGATGAAGCAGTTTGCTTTTTTTGGGAGGGCAGTAGTGGAAACATGAACCACATGATGGATGCTGCAGCTTCATTATGGGGAAAGTCACAAGGGACTTTGGATGAGAGAAGCACAAGCCCAACTGGCATCCTGCCTAGTGTATTTAATGTACTTTTGCTTAAAATACAATAAACCAGTACCACTAACCCTTGCTTATTAGCCCCATTCAGAGCCCCTTTAGTATTAAGGAAGAAAACATTGTCGACATTGACATGGTTCTTCTGCACATATATTAGCAAGTCCCAAAAAACAAGCAACAGCATCAAGAGCTAACACTTCTATCGCCATGCCATTGATCTTCCAAGTAAAAACACAGTTGCACTAATAAATCCAATTGTACAAATATTGAGAAATGATCAATTATGCTGCTGTACTAGAACTATTACTAGAACAGAAGTAATTTTATTTATGGACTTGTACTTTTCATAATACATTTGTTTGAACAAAAGGATATTTAAAATGCATGTATTTTCTTCTCATTGGCAAATTTTGATCAAAATAAACATATCTGGGAAATGGGGTCCCATTATATATTGGTGGTTTCAAGCAAACACTACAGAATAGTTTAAAAAGTTTTGTAAACAAAATCTACTTCTATCACTTTCCGATTGCCTTCATCGTTTTGGGTCTTTAATGTTGCAAGGAATATAATACACTTCTGGCTTTGTGTAAATCTTGATTTCAGGAAGGGCATGGAAATCATGAAAATGCCCAAACTGTGATCTTTTAAATAGTTTTTAAAAAAGAAAAATGTCTATTAAGTCTTTAATACAAAAAGTTACCTTAGCTTACAGTGCTGTTTCCAAATTTTGGGGACAAGTAGACTGCTGCGTGCATGCAACACAACTCAGCTACACAACACAATGAATTTTACAGCTAAATTTAGTTTACTGAACTCATTCTATCCTGGGAGTATATTAACCTGTAAAATTCAAACCGTGCAAACTCTGTGAAATTCAATACTTTGCCCTTTACACTATTATGAATGTTATAAAAATAAATATTAAAAAACCAATCATGATTTACACCGGGCCCTAATTATACTCTATTTATAACGGAAAGCTACACAGCCCCACTAATTCCAATTTGTAGTGTATCCAATATTTCCTTTCACTGCAAACAATACTTCAGGCACTTGTATATCTAGAATACGCTGTAGGAAAATAAAGGTGAGAAAAAATACTTAGCTTTTTTGAAGGACAAAGTCAATATTTTCTGGACAGAAAACTGACTCATGTTGCATTGTTTTTTCCTCATATGGAAGAACTTCAGTGGATTCAAGAGATTATTTTAAAATGTTTTCTGCAACAAAACTGCAATTCTCAAAAAAACTAAATATTAAATCTGCTGTAAACCATTGTAGACAAACCAGTTCCTGTATGCTAGGATACCAACGACTGAAGTGAACTACATATGACCTTTAACATAGGAATTACCATAGTGAATCAGACTCATGGTTAAGGCTATGATTTAGTCACAGAGATCACGACAGTCACGAATTTCGTGACTTTACCAAACCTCAGTGACTTCTTCCGCTTCAGCTGTCAGCAGCTGAAGTGGGGGCTGGAGGCAGGACTGTGCACCCCTGCCCTGCTGCAACTGGGGTTGGATGGCTGGAATCAGGACCCTGCAGCCCCTGGTTTTCGGGCAGTGGGGGGATTGCAGCTGGGCTGTGCACCCCTGTCCCCAGCCAGCTCTAGAGTGGGGGCTGCTCCCCCTGCTGCGCCCCAGTCCCACAGCTTCCGCCAGGAGCTGCGGCCAGGGCAGTGTGCCCCCTTTTGGCTGCGGCCAGGACTTAGCGGGGCCATAGCTGGGGCCACATACCCCTGTCCTGCAGCTGCGGCCAGCTCCAGAGCAGAGGGCTGCACGCCACCACCACCCCCCGCCCTCCCCCATGGCTGCGCCCGCCGCTGAAGCCAGGGCTGTGTCCCCAGCCATGGCGGGGGTCTTGGCCTGTCAGTTACCCACCCACCCACGGGACTCCATTCCTCCACCCTATTTAGCCCTGCCCCTGGTTATTTTTAGTAAAGTCACAGATAAGTACGGGGTCCATGAATTTTTGTTTATTGCCCGTGACCTGTCAGTGACTTTTACTAAAAATAACCTTGACAAAAATCTTAGCCTTACTCATGGTCCATCCAGTCCAGTATCCTGCACAAGATACAATCACAGTTGGCAGATGCGGGATGATGTGTTACGTCCTTTGACCCCAACAAAGATCTCATCCCTAGCAGAGATTGGCTTAAAGCCTGAAAACAGGAAGTTTTCTCTCTTTCAAGATTTTGAAACATTCACTATTATAACTCTGGATATTCTTGCTATTTAATACACATCTAATCCCTCTTCGCATCTTGGTAAGTTATTGGCCTTAACATGTTGCAGAAATGAATTCCACAGTCTGATTATGCATTGTATGAAAAAGAATGTCCTTTTTATTAGTTTTGAATTTGCCACCATTCTGTTTAATTGAATATTCCCTTGTTCTTGTATTACGAAACAGGGAGAATAGAACTATTGGCATAAAACAGCTTCCAAACACTTAGGGAATGCTAGCAAGTAGCATTCCATATCTTTACTGTGATCCTTTAGTGTTCATTTAACAATTTTATTGTGAGAGATCACCACAATATAGAAGTGTGTGCGCAAAGGTGGTGTTCTTAGCACAAGACAACACACAGCAACAAAATATACTTTTTTGTTGTTTTAATTCCACAGAGAATAGACTTCTCACTCTTTATCCAGAGATAAAAACACTATTGGCTTGTGGCGGTGATGCATACATATACAGCAATGGGCCTCATGGGAAGGAGTGTTGAGGACTTCTTTAACCTGCTAGCTAACAAATCTCACATTTACAACTACCTGTGGAAGGTGCTTACCTCTAGAGGTAATGCAATGGACGAAACAGAGAGATGGAAACTCTCAATTACGACCCAACAAGGAGTCTAATGATATCCATGTGTTTACATTCACCCACAATTTATTTTCTAACTTTGTTTGGCCTTTAGGAAAGCATGGCGAGAGGAGGAGGAATGAGGGAAGGGGGTGGGGTTTATTTGGTGATTCCCAATAACTGGTTTTCCCTGAACCCAATCGACATGGTGAAAGCTTATGCTATGTTGCCACGCATTCCTTTGTAGCACTGTTTAGAATCCTGCACCCACCTATTTCTTCTAGGGTACTCTTCATCTTTTGTAAAAATCCCTTATCAGGGCAACTGAACCTCAGCAAAAGCCCTGCAGAAGAGAGCCAAACTCAGCTCTGAGACACAGATCAGAATTAGAGACAGACAAAGAGCCAAAAATATTAGTGTAAAAATTTGAAATCAAGTTTGGAATTTCCCTCAGAAAAGCTATGCAACAGAGAAGGCTGGCTGAGCCACTGGCCACTATGGAAGTAGAGAAGACTGGAGGGGAACTTCAGGTCAGGCATTCCCTTGCAGCCAGTAACTGACAAGTCTGTTTCTGCCTCCAACTCGCAAACAGACGAAGTATCTCTTGCAACAGATCTGTGGACTTTAGCACAAAGAACAATGAATAATTCCCTCTATAAATTTGTGTACTGGGATCACCCTTTCCTTATAAAACCCCACTCAGAAGTACTTTATGAGGATGTCTGAATTCTCACATGCCACAGAATTTAGCTGAAGACTTATAGTGACAGAAACTCTCCTGACCACAGTATCACATTTGACCTGGGGCTCTCCCTCCTTTTTCCCAGTACAGAAAGAACTATCCTTCCTCCCTTGGCTAAGGAGTTGGAAAGAGACTCGGTTTCTTAAGTTATTTACTCTTGTATGCCTTTGTTAAAATCCAGACTCCACTGACAAAAAAACCCCCCACAACAACAACAACAAAATACACCAGGTTTTAAGGCTCTGAAGTACTTTACCATCAAATCTGAAAAATAATTTTAAGAAAAATCACCAAATTAAAACCACACAGGTAGCTAAAGTTTCTAAACTGCTGCTGCTCTGGGATAAATGGAGACAGAACTGCTAATGACTTCCTGAAGAAGGCATTCCTTCCTGTGACAGCTTCCCCTGAAGTTGACAGTTTTGTACCTGCTTCCATCTATAAGGGAATGATACCTTCCACTGTCAGGACTACTGGACATTCCTTTACAAGGGAAAGAAATAATTATATGGCAATCTATTTTGAAGTAATTTGCAAGGTTAACCACTGTGTTAGTTTAAAACAAAACAAAAATTACAGTCACCACCAGGATGTATGTGACATGTAAGACACTTCTGCCCACAGCTCTTCACGCCTGGCATTGCAGCATTGACTCTGGGGCTGCCTCAAGCTATATAGTCATTACTTCTGAAGTGCTTTACAGAAGCTTTTGAAGAGATTTTTTTTTTAAAATGCAGGTGTCAGAGTTAATAGATTTAGCTACCAAAACTGAAGTTTGTGGATACAGGGCTGTAGCAGATCAAGTAAGTTTACTGAGAGGCCACTGTTAAACAGGACATTACAAAAGTAAAAATTATATCCTTGAAATTAGACCTGCCCTAACAACTTGCATACCAATAGGTGTCCCAACTACTTACAAGACAAACAGTTGTTCTGGAAGCTACTGCCTAATACTTCCGTTAAAAAATTTCTTCTGTTATGAAATTTCCTAACCATTCCAGTGATAATACTCGTTACATCCACAGGGAATCTCTCTGAAAAGGTTAGAATCAGCACAAATGGAAGAAACTCCTAAATACATCCACAGTAACTGAAATACTCAGTATTAGTAGGAAAAAGTCAGCCACAAATAGAGAGGTGGAAGACCTCTGGCAAGAACAAATCAGTAAATCAGGATAATGATGGCATCAGAGTATTTATAATGACAGATTTACACGAGGATGGAATTAATTGCAATAAGAAATAAAAGGTCAGTTGCAATACAAAGGTAATAAAAATCTTGATTTTCCTCACATTTGATCCCTCTTACATGACCATGAAAGACTTGATTTAAAAAAAAGTTTGACAAATTCATAGATTAAAATGAGCAGAATTCCATTTTATTTCTGGAAAATCTAATTTATAATAACTGACATTTTAGGAGACTAAAGCATTACTAACTTCTTAAATTTTCACCAAAGTACTCAAGTGCCAGATTCTGAGAGAGAAGACCTACATTTCATATGTGACTATAAATAACATATGTAACATGCAGACATTTCCGAGTTAATATCTGGAAGACTTTGGTAGCAACTGAGTTTATAACAAATAAGTGCTTAAGAAGAGTAGTTCTCCCTTTTAATGGGGGAAGAAAGTGTTGAAATTATTCATGTTTTTCAGCAACACAGTGTTCTTATTTTACCTCTTTCATTGGGCAACCAGCTAAGAGCCTTAGTATTTAGCTTAAAGTACCCATGTTTCTCTTTATCACAATATATGAAATGAAAGCAACAATTATAATCTTGTTTAAAGAAATAGAATTGTGTGCATGTGTTCAGTGTTTTGACCAATTTCTGTTCCTCATTCTGTTTTCATGTAAAAAATTTTTTTTAAAGTATCAAATTGACAGTAGTAATATTATTAAAACACTTTATAAAACAGTATTACATTAGAATCACTTACCCAAAAGAACAAATCCATCTGCCTCTCTTTCTGGCAATGACACCTTCTTAGAGTCTTGGCTTTTTCGGAAAAAGTTGAACATATCTTCTTTTCCCCAAGCCTCTCTCTAACTGGAAAATATTGTTAAATAAGTATGAAGCAATACAATTTAGCTTAGAAAAATTACCAAAAAGATAGTACATTACATATATTAACTCTGAACATGCATCTCTAGATTTGAAAAACCAGATTTCCTTGTATCAAATGGATTGAAATACTTTGTTGAGAAAGTCAACACTACAGACAGAGGTACAAAACAATTATTCACCTTCCCTCGCTAATAACTTTCAGTCCAAACAAACAATTTTTCTGCAAGTTTCCATGTTTGGTCTCTACATTTCTTCATAAAGTTGAAGGAAAACCCTTTGGCTGTTTTTGATGCATGTTTTCACATTCTCTCACACCCACTTTGTCAATGAAAAATTGCTATGCCCTCCCTAACTCACCAGACCCAGATAGAGTTAATCCAAAACTAGCTGAACTTTGAAACTTGAAATACAGTAGGTATTTAATCCTCACTATGTATGCTTGTCACCAAGCTGGAACAAATTTTGCTGCAAGTTAACCAATGGCCCAATCCCATTGAAACTTACACATATTACTTCATTCGCACAAGTATCTCTATTGAAGTCAATTGAATTACCTGCATGAAAGTTACACGGGTTTGAACAACTGGGCCTCAAGTTATGAATTTCTGAAAACACAAACTAGGTATGTGAGGAAAGGGATAGCTCAGTGGTTTGAGCATTGGCACCCAGGGTGGTGAGTTCAATCCTTGAGGAGGCCACCTAGGGATCTGGGGCAAAATCAGGACTTGGTCCTGCTAGTGAAGGCAGGGGGCTGGACTCAATGACCTTTCGGGGTCCCTTACAATTCTAGGAGATATACCTATCTCCAGACATAATTCACAATACAAAGTTTCAGTTTTTCAGAGCTTACATTCCTAGAGAACAGCAAAGTACCTGTGTAACTTTTCCAGCAGCTTTTAAATACCATTTTCAAATATGGTGAATAGCAGATGACTGGTAATTCTTAGTTAGGCCAGTGTGCATTTTGCTAAGAAACTAAGCAGGCAAGCTTAGCATGGTTATTTTCTCACCAAAAGAAAACCTATAGACTGACCATTCTGGGCCAGTTTGTCACATTTAAAAACAAGCCAGTTAGACATGCTAGTAGTGGAACAAATGATTTGCACAGCAACAGTGGATACCCAAATTACCACCCAAGCTTTGCAATGTACAATCTCAGCAATTTTGAATAGCCACTATATTCATATACAAAACTGAATCCTGGGCAGCTCTTCACATCTCTATTCATTATAATGTAACCTTTGATCATTTCAGGCAGTGTATTAGTTAGATAAAAGTTGATGAAGACTTAATGTGCTATGAAAACACTATCAAAAATGACTTCATGAATAAGGCACAGAACAAAAGGTCATGAGGGGAAAAAACCCTCACTTTTCCGAAGTTTTCAACCAAAACTAGAAGTCGACTCAGGATGACATTCATTTGAACCATGTCCACAAGCTCTCCCCTCCTTATCCCAATTTACTTTGTTCTGAGAAAGCCTCGTTTAGATTTCTTTGACAGAAGAAAAAAAAAAGTGATTTTTTCCATCACCCAAATATTTATTTAAAATGTTCTCTCACATCTTTTATGAAAAGAAGCGTAGATGCAATCTGTCTTTCTTGATTTCATTTTTAATCAAGCTACCAGCTAACAAAAAAATCGAACGATATATACAGTATCAATTCAAATGCTGTCTGCATGACTAATAAAAAGCATACACTTACGGTACAGAAACGTTGAAATCAAGTTATATGTATAATTTATTCCATGTTGTGAGGTAGGAATCCAATAAAAATGTATTTTTTTCCCTCCTGGAAGGTGGGATTCCTGTAAAAGTATGAATTCCCCCACCACCCATGATAAGCAGCAGTTTTGGTGCATTTACTATAGAAGGACACTGTAATGGAAAGCAAGAGACTGCCAGTTCCATCAGCCTTTGCAAAAGGACTGCACGACACTTTAAGCAAACAAACAGTTAATAAAAATTATAGCCTAATTAAACCACATCCAGGTGTCTCCTGTCCTTCTTCCGATATAGCTGGACAATTACCGGTAAGTTCAACGGCTGTGAACCACCATCTATAGTATGTCTTCAACAATTACAATAGTAAATCTAAATAGAGTTCCCCTTTAGTATATTTTCTTAATTTTATGGAAAAAAACAAAATTAAGAGTTCATTAACATGCGGCTTCAATTCTCCATTATTGTAAAAAGTTGTGTACGAAACTATTAAACCATAGTCCCTTGACATGCAAGACACACTTGGAACCCCAAAAGCTTGTATGTACATGTTCAGGTTATTTTATGGTCCACTGAAAAGGTGTTGCATTATCTACTTTGCTTTTCCTTTTTGCCTAAATTGCTCTACTTTCCATTGAATACAGTATTGCCATTTTTCAAACTTTCAATAAAACAGTCTGTAAAGAAGTTTGATTGATTAGGTTCTTTTCCTCTTATCCCATGTGTCAGGGTTCCCCCCCACCCACTCTAAACTCTGGGGTACAGATGTGGGGACCCGCATGAAAGACCCTCTAAGTTTATATTCTACCAGCTTAGGTTAAAACTTCCCCAAGGCACAAATTCCTTTCCTTGTCCTTGGATGGTATTGCTGCCACCACTAAGTGATTTACACAAAAATTCAGGGAAGGGTCACTTGGAATCCCTATCCCCCCAAGCTCCTTCACCCCCGTTTCCTGGGGAGGCTTGAGAATAATATACTAACCAATTGCCTTAGCAATGTGAGCACAGACCAAACCCTTTGTCTTCAGGACACTGAAATCAATCAGGTTCTTAGAAGAAGAACTTTGTAATAAAGATAAAAGAATCACACCTGCAAAATCAGAATGGAAGGTAACTTTACAGGGTAATACAAAGATTTAAACACAGAGGATTCCCCCTCTGGACTCAGCTTCACAGTTACAAAAACAAAAGGATAACCTAATGCATTTCCTTGCCCTTCTTACAATTTCTTGTGGTTTTAGATGGATTATTCCAGGTATATTTTCAGGAGATATTGTACCTGCTTGGCTTCTCCCTCCGTTGGAAGAGGGAACAACAAAAGAGAACAAAACAAAACAAATCCTCCTGCCACAGATTTGAAAGTATCTTTTTTCCTCATTGGTCCCTCTGGTCAGGTGCCAACTAGGTTATTTGAACTGCTTAACCCCTTACAGGTAAGGCAATCCAGTACAGCTGCCAAGGAAGGATTTTATGCTACTGCATACATAAAGGTTGCTATCCTTCCCCCTATATTTATGACACCATGTATATAGGTTTTCATTCTATTACTTTATATTAAGTTAAACTTGGGAAAGTCTTTGGAAAAGAACATACAGTGGTGAAAGAAGTGAAAGTTTAGTGGGGGCCTACCAAAACAAGTGTTCGAAGGAAATATTGAGTTAATTATTTTTAAGTATTCATTCCAACTTCTGCAACATTTTTTCAGTAGCTTTAGCAAAGTCTGTATGCTGTGGCTAGTTTCCTAGATTTATTGAACAAGTGCTGGTTATTCACCATATATGAACTGCCCGACACATTCCGCTGTTATTGAATTATTAACCAAATCTATGTATTCATGTTCAAAGATCAGTGATATAGCAGAATTTTCTAAAGCTTTCAAAATCCATTGTTAGCTTTGAACATTCAAAAGGTGATCTTCCTAGTGATCTGCCACACATCATCCATCCATCTCCTCACTGATTATCCTGCACTCTGAAGACCCTCCACCATTTCTTTACATAATTTTCTCAAGGTTATTTCCATCTCTATGCCTAATGTGACCAAAGTAAACAAGTTTGCATCAGTTGATTTCCAACATAATGGTCTGCTTCTCTTCAATAATATTTCTAACACAGGCATTTGTCTTCTCTTCCATCAGGAGATACGCAAGAGTCTTCATCAGCACCATATTTCAAATGCTTCAATTTTCTTCTCGTCAGTCACATCAACTTCCCACCATTCACATTCATAAATCGCTATGGAAAAAGTTAGGTATTTCACCAGTTGCACTTTTGTACTTTGAGATGCCAAGGTTTTTTCCACAAATGAGGCCATGGCTGAGCAAGCCACCCTATCCTTCTTCCAATTTCTTTGGAAAAGCTGTCATGTTTGGCTATATATGATCCCAGATAACTAAATTCATCTACAACTTGCCCATTAATCATGATGTCAACTTGAATCCTCTTTTTGTTGCACGTACATTGACAACTATTTTGTTTCAGTCCAGTTGTATTCAGTTGGGAATAGTCCATATTGCTCACTAACTGTTTTTACAGATCCCAACATTTGTTGGATTGCATCAAGGGTTGTAGCAGAGAGTATTGTGTTATCAGCATATCTGAGCTTGGTTAAGTGATGTTCACCAATGGAAATCCCAGCTCCTTCCACTTTGTCAAAACTTTCCAAGGCTTGTCTCAGAATAAATTCTGCACATAGGTTAAAGAGGCTTGGGCCAAAATTTGTCTCACACATTGGGCAGCAATGGAAAACCACTTACTGTCACCTACTGCTGTTCACATTCTGCTGTGTTGGCAGAGACTGCAGTGAATTCAATAAAATGCTTTGGAATCCTTGTCAGCCAAAATCCTCCAAAGATAGTCATGTTGAATGGTATCAAATGCTTTTGATTAGTCAATGAAACAAAGGATCAATGGATGACTGTACTCTACATTTTTCAATGATTGACAGATATTCATGATCTGTCATGTGTGCCTTGGCCCTCTCCGAAACCAGCTTGTTGTGATGATAGTTCTGCTTACATCCTTCGTTTAATGCGATCCTGGATTAGGTACAGCAGAACTTTGCTCGTGTGCAACATCACGTTTTCAGAGAACTATCCACAATGACTCCAAGATCTCTTTCTTGAGTGGCAATAGCTAATTTAAATCCCATATTTTGTATGTATATTTGGGATTGTGTTTTCCAGTGTGCATTACTCTGCATTTATCAAGGCTGAATTTTGTTGCCCAGTCACCCAGCTCTCTAACATCACATACTACAGGCCACTACCCTCTGATCCCACTGAGGGTTACCAAAAGAAACTACACCATTTGCTCAAGAAACTCCCTGACAAAGCACAGGAACAAATCTGCACAGACACACCCCTAGAACCCTGACCAGGGGTATTCTATCTGCTACCCAAGATCCATAAACCTGGAAATCCTGGATGCCTCATCAGGCATTGGCACCCTGACAGCAGGATTGTCTGGCTATGTAGATTCTCTCCTCAGGCTCTACGCTACCAGCACTCCTAGCTATCTTCGAGACACCACTGACTTCCTGAGGAAACTACAATACATTGGTGATCTTCCAGAAAACACCATCCTGGCCACTATGGATGTAGAAGCCCTCTACACCAACATTCCACACAGAGATGGACTACAAGCCGTCAGGAACAGTATCCCCAATAATGTCACAGCAAACCTGGTGGCTAAACTTTGTGACTTTGTCCTCACCCACAAATTTTACACATTTGGGAACAATGTATACCTTCAAGTCAGCAGCACTGTTATGGGCACCAGTATGGCCCCACAGTATGCCAACATTTTTATGGCTGACTTAGAACAACGCTTCCTCAGCTCTCGTCCCCAAACGCCCCTACTCTACTTGCGCTACATTGGCAACATCTTCATCATCTGGACCCACAGAAAAGAAGCCCTTGAGGAATTCCACCATGATTTCAACAATTTCCATCCCACCATCAACCTCAGCCAGTCCACACAAGAGATCCACTTCCTGGACACTACAGGGCTAATAAGCAATGGTCACATAAACACCACCCTATACCAGAAACCTACTGACCGCTACACTTACCTACATGCCTCCAGCTTTCATCCAGACCACATCACACGATCCATTGCCTACAGCCAAGCTCTAAGATACAACTGCATTTGCTCCAATCCCTCAGAGACAAACACCTACAAGATCCCTATCAAGTGTTCTTAAAACAACAATACCCACCTGCTGAAGTGAAAAAACAGATTGACAGAGCCAGAAGAATACCCAGAAGTCACCTACTACAGGACAGGCCCAACAAAGAAAGTAAGAGAACGCCACTAGCTGTCACCTTCAGCCCCCAACTAAAACCTCTCCAGTGCATCATCAAGGATCTACAACCTATCCTGAAGGACGATCCCTCACTCACAGATCTTGGGAGACAGGCCAGTCCTCGCTTACAGACAGCCCCCAAACCTGAAGCAAATACTCACAGTAACCACACACCACACAACAAAAACACTAACCCAGGAATCTATCCTTGCAACAAAGCCCGTTGCCAACTCTGTCCACATATCTACTCAAGGGACACCATCATAGGACCTAATCACATCATCAAAGGCTCGTTAACTTGCACATCTACCAATGTGATATATGCCATCATGTGCCAGCAATGCCCCTCTGCCATGTACATTGGCCAAACCAGACAGTCTTTACCCAAAAGAATAAATGGACACAAAAACCAGTCGGAGAACACTTCAACCTCCCTGGTCACTCAATTACAGACCTAAAAGTCGCAATTCTTCAACAACAAAAACTTCAAAAACAGACTCCAACGAGAAACTGCAGAACTGGAATTAATTTGCAAACTGGACACCATTAAATTAGACTTGAATAAGGACTGGGAGTGGATAGGTCATTACACAAAGTAAAAACTATATCCCCATGCTAATTTTCCCTCTCCTGTTACTCACACCTTCTTGTCAACTGTTTGAAATGGGCCACCCTGATTATTACTACAAAAGTTTTTTTTTCTCCTGCTGATAATAGCCCACCTTGATTGATTAGTCCCATTAGAGTTGGTATGGCAACACCCATTTTTTCATGTTCTCTGTATGTGTATATATATATCTTCCTACTGTATTTTCCACTGCATGCAGCTTATGGCCAAATAAATTTGTTAGTCTAAGGTGCCACAAGTACTCCTCCTTCTTTTTGCTGATACAGACTAACACGGCTACCACTCTGAAACCAGTTTTGTAAGTAACCCTTTACAGTCTGCTTTGGACTTAACTACCTTCAGTAATTTTGTATTGTCTGAAACCTCTGCCACTTCACTGTTTACTCCTCTTTTCCAGACAGTTTATGAATATGTTGAACAGCACTGGCCCAGTACAGATCTTTGGGAGACCCCTGGTATTTACTTCTCTCCATTCTGCAAACTGAACACTTATTCCTATGCTTTGTTTCCTGTCTTTTAACCAGTTACTGATCCATGAAAGAACCTTCCCTCTTAACCAAGTAATTAGTCATAGGATAAGAGTCTTTGGTGAAGGTCCTTGTCAAAGGCTTTCTGAAAGGCCAAGTACACTAAGAAGAACAAGAATACTGTGACGGGGTGTACCTACCCCACAATGGTTCAGAAGGGGTTAACTACACTCTGTCAGCCAAGGAAGCCACATCCCCTCGCCCCTGCTGGGCATGCTCCAGCTCCAACAAGAGCAGATGTGTGTTGCAGGCTCCTACAGGGAGACTGCCGGAGCTCCAGGACTCAGAAGTCAGCTGGGCTGAGGCTTCAACAGACCACCCCAGCCGACCGCCAACGACAACGGAGGAGAGACAGTGGAGGTCACGAGACTACCAGCCTTGGAAAGAAGGGTAGGAAGTGACCCAGGGAGCGGGACTGAGGTACTGGGTGACTGAGACTGGTTGTGGAAGCATCAGTTCCCTAGGGCTCTGGGTCAGGACCCGCTGGAGCAGGGGGTCCTGCAGCAGGACTGCTGTACTGACTTTAGTCACTTGGTCGCGCCGCCTTGCACCAAAGGGAGACAGCACAGATTCCAGCTACTGGACTACCCTGCCTTGGGGGGCCCGGGAAGCTGTGGTAACACAGGAGGCAGGCCACAGGATGCTAAATCTCCACTTTGATACCCCCACAACCTGACGCCCTGTGTACCTACCCTGCGACAAATACCTTAAAAGAACTAGTTTGAATTTATTTGGGAAAAGACAGGAAACTAGTGTAGGGATGGAGAACATGGACAACGAAACACAATTTTGTCTGTAGTATATCCGATAGATTGGAGCCTAGTAGCTAGAGGCTGGAAACGAAGAAATCACAGTAGTCCAAGTGAGAAAGAATCACTGCATGAATCAGAAATTTGGCACCTGGGGATGGGTACAAATGCAGCAGAGTATAGAAATGTCATAGAAAACAGAAGAGCAGATAAGGACAAGATCTGATGAGAGCCTGGATTTGAGGAAATGATGGGTTCATAGACAAATAAGATCACAAGAATGAGTGCTGGAAAGGATAGTCCAAGGAGAGTTTAGCAAAGATATGTCAGTGTGATATGAAGAGACGATAGGACAGACAAGAAAGTGTCAGGGGTAGAAAGGTAGAATTGTGGATTATCAACAAAGATGGAGAGGGGGGGGGAAGAGATCAAAGAAGCAGATGAAGATACCCAGGAGTGCAGAGACACCAAAGGGATGGGGGACCAAACCCCCTTGGGAGCACCAACAGAAAGTAGCAGTCAACAAGCTCATAGATGAGCAAGGAAAGAACACTCAAAGTCTCAAGTAGGAGAAGAACTCGAGGAGAATTGGATGGTTGATGGTGTGAGAGGCAGAAGGAAATGCTAACTAGAATTAACATGGAATAAGGATCCTTAGCAACTACAAGGACAACTTCAGTGATGGTGGAAGGTTGACTGGAGTGGGAGGAAAGTCAGTCAAGGCAGAGGGGCAATTTTGCACACTGGGCAGTGAAGGGGAAGAGAGACCTGGCACTGGGTGTCCCCAATGGGTGAGGCAGCAGGAAAAGCCAATTGCACCCACAGACCCTGAGAATAGCAGCAGCTCTCCCTGGGTAAAGGAGACCCAAGCACAGCAGAAAGCCACTTTTAAAGCACAGTATGGGGGAGCAACTCCCAGGGCTGGCCTCTGCAGGTCCATACTGACCACTTAATTTTAATTAATGGAGATATCCTATCTCCTAGAATTAGAAGGGACCTTGAAAGGTCATCAAGTCCAGCCCCCTGCCTTCACTAGCAGGACCAAGTACTGATTTTGCCCCAGATCCCTAAGTAGCCCCCTTAAGGATTGAACTCACAACCCTGGGTTTAGCAGGCCCATGCTCAAACCACTGAGCTATCCCTCCCCCCCACTGATTTCCCCTATTAAATTAGAGAGCCTCAAAATGTGAAAGTAAAAGCAATTTATGTTTTTAAAGAAGTGGTTAGCCCTTATCCCTTAAAATAACATCTTCAAAGAATGAACCAATTCAGCTCCATCAGTACGGAGTAAAGTTTGTCTCCCCTCCCATCCTGAAGATCTAATTCCACCTCCAGCCTCATCCACCAACAGCCTTTATCAATTCACACTTCCAGTTCCGGGTGAGGCACTACACTCCAGACAGGAAAGCGCTCACATCAGTGGGAGCTTTGTGGCCTGAGCGCCCAAGGCACCACTTGTTTAGGTGAGTGAACTTTCACCCCCTTGTAACATTACACCACTGGAGTCAAATTTACTGCACCACTGTGAAGAAAAACAGTAAGAGCCCGGCCCAACACTATATGGACCCCAGGTCCAAGTACTTCCTTCTGGCTGGGCATAGAGGCTACATCTACACAAGAAGTGCTATATCAGCACAGCTGCATAGCCGTAGGCCAGGGTTCTCAAACTTCATTGCACTGTGACCACAGGAGGGGGGGCCCAATTTTCTGACAACAGAAATTACTACATGACCCCTGAAGCCTGAGCCCACCCAAATCCCACCACCCTAGGTGTCGGGGCCAAAGCCAAAACCTGATCTCACCGCCCCGGCCGGGGGGCTCAAAGCTGAAGCCCAAAGGCTTCAGCCCCAGGCAGGGGGCCTGTAACCTGAGCCATGCCACCCAGGGCTGAAGCCCTCAAGCCCAGGCAAGTCTAAGCCAGCCCTGGCAACCCCATTAAAACTGGGTCCCAACCCACAGTTTGAGAACCGCTGACTTAAGGCATGTCTACACTTACCAGGGATCGACGCTGCTGAAATCAATGCAGCGGGGGTCAATTTAACGGGTCTAGTGAAGACCCACTAAATCAACCGCAGAGCGCTCTCTGGTGGACTCCAATACTCCACCCAAACAAGAGGAGTAAGATAAGTCGACGGGAGACACAGCACAGTGTAGACACTGCAGTAAGCAGGGCTTTGGAGCTGTGCTCCGGCTCCACTCCAGCTCCAGGCAAAAACCTGCAGCTCCACTGCTCCGCACTCCAGCTCCGGGCTCCGCTCCAAAGCCCTGGCAGTAAGTCAACCTAAGCTACATTGACCTAAGCTACATAGCGTAACTTAGGTTGACTTACCCCAGTAGTGTAGACAAGGCCTTAACTCCAGCCCCCATAAGTGGCAGGAGTTAGGTTGGAGAGAGAAACTCTCCTGCCAACATGGCACTGTCTACACCAGCGCTTAGGTTGGTATAACTTACATTGCTCAGAGGGGGAACTTATTCACACCCCCGAGCAACTTCAGTTATACTGAAATAATTTCAAGTGAAAACATCCACTGCAGCAGCAGTCAAAAAAGCAAACAGAATGTTGGGAATCATTAAGAAAGGGATAGATAATAAGACAGAAAATATCATATTGCCTCTATATAAATCCATGGTATCCTCACATCTTGAAAACTGCGTGCAGTTCTGGTCACCCCATCTCATAAAAGATATATTGGAGTTGGAAAACTTACAGAGAAGAGCAACTAAAATGATTAGGGGTATGGAATAGCTTCCATATGAGGAGAAATTAAAAAGACTGGGACTTTTCAGCTTGAAAAAGAGACAACCAAGGGGGGATATGGTAGAGGTCTGTAAAATCATGACTGGTGTGGAGAAAGCAAATAAGGAAGCATTATTTACTCTCTCATAACACAAGAACGAGGGGCCACCAAATGAAATTAATTGGCAGCAGGTTTAAAACAAAAAAAAGGAAGTATTTTTTTTCACACAACACACAACCAACCTGTGGAACTCCTTGCCAGAGGATGTTGTGAAGGCCAAGACTATAACAAGGTTTTTAAAAAACCTAGATAAATTCATGGAGGATAGGTGCATCAATGGCTATTAGCGAGGATAGGCAAGGATGGTGTCCCTAGCCTCTGTTTACCAGAAGCTAGGAATAGGCAACACGGCATGGATCACTTGAGGATTAACTGTTCTGTTCATTCCCTTCTAGGTCATCTGGCACTGGCCACTGTCGGAAGACAGGATACTGGGCTAGATGGACCTTTGGTCTGACCTAGTATGGCCGTTCTTATGTTCAAATGTAGATAAAGTCTGAGCAGCTTCTCACAGCCCTTCACAAACCCTCCTGAAACACACCCACATGGAGACATGACCTGGCTGCCTTTCATCGAGTTGGGGTCACGGCTCTGATCAGAATAGGGAAGGGTTAGGGACGGGGCAGATCAGCCGCCCTCCATCCTCAGCTCTGCGCAACAGGTGTGTGTGTGTGTGGGGGGGGGGGAGTGAGACGAGACCAGTCGCCCCCTAGCACCTCTGCGCACCTAGCGCTCCAGGGGGTGTGGGCAGGGACAACCCCAAGCGGCTCCCCTCAGCTAGGGACTGTGGCGCGCGGCGGGAAAGGCTCAGCCCCGCCCCGCTCACTCACCGCGTACCCGCCTCAGACCCCGTCCCGAACCGAACCACGACACCTCCTGGCGCTGCCACTGGCGCCTTCGCTTCCGGGTTCAATCTCCAGGCAGTCCCCACCTGACCCTCACACCTGACATAGACACCACAACCGCCCTCCGTTTCCTACGCAGTAAGAAGCGCCGTTTGCCTATGTCACCAGGGCGTCGGTAATTCATTTTGTCCCGTTGGATTGGCGGCCTGAGAGGAAGCCCCGCCCCCCCGCCTCCCCTGTTGCCAGGGTGACTGCCGGGCTCGGAGAGCGGAAGTGCTGATTTCCCGCCGCTCGAGGGAATCTGTGGCCTGTCGCGGAGAACGCGGCGCGAGCCTCGGGACTGCTCCACATGGGGGACGTGCACGAGGGGCCGCGGCCCCGCATCGCCACCAGCCACCTAGCGCAGCACCTCGGGAAGCCCGTTTGCTTCGTGGGCCGACTGGAGAAGGTAGCGGGACCCCCCGACTCTGCCAAGGCCCTACCCCCGCCGCTAGCCGCTCCCTGCCCGGTTCCTCTGATTCCTCAGGCCGGAGGGTTTGGAGCCCGCTGCCTCCCTGCATGTCCCCGGGGTCCAGGCTCTGAGGGGCTATCGGCCGCTGCTGGACAGGGCAGCATGAGGCTCCGGGCTGCGCGGCTCCCCTCGATCGCAGGTTCGGCGACGCTGGGCGGGAGGGAGCGGCTATGGGTCCCCTCACAGCCCTTGCTGGGGATCCGCTCCCCGGAGCCAGGCAGCACCGGGCCAGTCTCTTCCCACGGTCCTGGCCCGAGGTGTCGCAGACCCAGCGCCCCGTGTAGCTCCGTGCCGCATCTCCAGCCCCGGCGTCCCTGCATGGCAGCACCAGCCCCGCGGGGTCCGCTCTGCACCGGGTACCCGCCCGCTACCTGTGGCTCCTCTCCCGGCTGCCTGCGCTGCTTTCGATAGGTAGGGGGGCACCAGCAAATTCGGATCTAGTGGGTCTTTAAAAATGAATTGCAGGTAGTTCAAATTATATCTGCCTAGTGCTACGATATTTACGCAGCCCCGTGCTGTTGCATCTGTCAAGTATACCCAAATAGAAATAACAATGCCAGTATGTCTCTGTTCTCCCCGCTCTCTCTGAAAGAATGAGTCTCTCCCTGTGGCTTGTTTGCTTTCAGTGTTATGGTCGAACATGCTAAGCTTGATCTTGACATAATTTTTTACCTGGAGAACTATGGTGGTATGGTGGGTGTTTTTACCAACATAGTTTTGCCAGTCAGCACCCTAGCATAGACGCATTTAAACCAACGTAAAGTATTTTATACTAGTATAGCTTGGTTTGCTTCACCAAACTGCAATAAGGTGGAAGTACTATCATACTGTTATAAATGTGTCTATGCTGGGGGTGGGAGTTGCCACTTTAACTATGCCATAATAATTAAAGTACGAAAACTTTTAAATGTAGACAAGGTTTTATTGAGGGAGAAACAATCCCTTAGGTAAAGAGGGTCAGACTCCTGAAGGGCTTTGAATATACAGACTGGACTTTTAACTGGAGATAGAGAGCTAGTCTTGAGCCTGGAGCCAGGTGATGTATTCCTAGCCTTTGGGACCTGTGCTGCTAGGCAGACAGGCTACTGCATTTTTGTACCAGTCAGGTTAGCATTTGGCTTTATTCGTAGGCATAATTTGCAGTAATCAAGACTGGAAGTCATGAATGCTGGTCTCAAAAAGACAAGGCACAATCTTCTGGCCAGTCACAGTTGGTGTTTTGCTGCTCTAGCTATTTGGGTGTCCAAGTGCATGGAGCTGTTCAAAGGACCCCATGCTGTGGACCAACTTAATAATCAAGGACCTTTGATAATGGGAGTATTTATTGAAGCGATAGGAAGAAAGAAGTACTTCAGAACCAACCAGCATCAATTCGGTTTAGCCAGCTGCTCTTCATCAAAAGACTGACTTTGTCTAAGTATTGAGAGAGCTGGAAGGAGTTGCTGTTTTTAAGTTTGATGTAAATGAGATGTCAGCTTGAGCATAGTCTGCATACTGTTGGCACTTCAGCCTGCATTGTCTCCTTAGCTCTTCCAAAGGCTTCATATAAAATCAAACAGTGTGGAAGAGAAATTGCTATTGGCAATTCTTCAGATTTACTCTGAAAGGAAAGACTTGAGCCGTTTCAGGGAATTTTGGTCTATCCCCAACCCCTGCAATTTTTTGGAGTCAGGCAGAAGTATCTAGTTGATCAACCATATCAAGTAGCCCAAAGATGTCTAACATGATGAGTATGAATGTACTTCCTTTGAATATGGACACAAGAAGTCATCCACCAGCACAACAAGTGCTGTCTGTTGTGTGCCCTGCTTTGAAGCCCGACAGGTTCAGGATGCTGACAGCTAGTGTTTGAAACTGTTTTTTTCCCCCTAGCTTCTAAATTAGCTTGTTTAGAAAAGGGATGTTGGATGCTGGAGGACAGTTCATGACTGAAGGTTTCTTTAGTATAAGTCAAATTTTGCATGTTTGAGGATAGGTGATACATTTGCTTCATCAAAGGAAGTTTTAAAATCTGTAAGTGTGATCTTAGATACTGAGTGGATTTGATTTAAATCACTAGTCAGAAAGACAGGTTTCAGAGTGTTAGTCTGTATCAGCAAAAACAACTCCTTGGTGTTTTTTTAGTCAGGAAGACTTGATTTAATAATGGATTTCTACATAAAAGTGCATTCTTGTTGGTTGTTATAACCTTAATACATATTCTTCACAACTCAGAGATAGATGTAGGTTTAATTTTTAGAAGGTACACACTATACATTACAGGGCTTTGGAGCGGAGCAGTGGAGCAGCTCCGGAGCAGTGGAGCTGCAGGTTTTTGCCTGGAGCTGGAGCACAGCTCCAAAGCCCTGATTTTTAAAGTGATTTATTTTGAAAACTTTTTAGATTAGTTTTACAGCTATATCAGAAAATGAATGATTGTTTGGTTATTCCATTTACCAAAGGTAATTGAAGCAGATGTTTATGAAGTCATTGGGAGGTGAACAATTCAACAGGTTAATCATTAATATTTGGAGGATTTTCTTGCCATGCTGTATTAGGAGGAGAACATCACTAGACAGACATTTACATTGTTTTATTTAACTAAAACAACAATGTTATGTATTCTGGATTTTTTTCTTCAACAGCAAACATATAATATTTTAACAAAACAAGCATATGAATTTTTGAATTTAGTTAAACATTCAAGTTTTTTAAAATCAGGTTTGTTTTTGTTAAAATTGTTTTTAACTAAAAGAGTTAAATGAAATTTTCAAAAACAAAACAAAATTTAAATCGACTACGACAGCCAAGTCAATGTGAGAAACTTAAAATATTGGCTCCTACAGTTAGCTCAGTCATCTTCACCTTCATTTTCCTGTTCGTTCATAATCTGGAAAAGAAAAACAAGCTTTCCTGCTTTTTCAGGTCCCAAACGATTTCTCAATTTGGAATGAATTAGTCCAAAGGAAGAAAATATTCTTTCTACACCAGCAGAAGAAGCTACTGCTGTTAAAAGTGAGATTATCACTTCAACAGTCTCTGAATCCAAGTGCTTATGTGACTTCCACCAGTTCACTGGTGTGACTTTCTTTAAAACATCATCAGCAATCATATATTTCTTGAATGGTTCACTCTTAGCTCTGAAGTTTATTATAGTTGGCATTATGGAGGGATGATTTCTGGATGTCCATGTCATAGCCAACTCCTCTTCTTCAGCAGTTAAGGTTTGACCCTGGTACCGAGTATTGAGAATATTTGCAAGAAAATGAGCTGGAGATAGTGCTTGCCCATTTGTTTTTTTTAATGCTTGTAATTTAACTCTGTCATTGCATATTTCTCTTTTTAAGATCTCAATCAATTCCTTCCAAATTTCAACAGCTTCAGCAATAAAACAGCTATCTCTCTGCATTTTGTTCAAGGCTACAGAAATAGGCTTCAGGGTACTCAGCGTGTGTTCAACATTTCTCTTAAGCCCAGTGTTGAGAACTTTGGCTGTGACAGTGCCATCTATTTTTTCACGATTTTGTTCACAAACTGTCCTCAGATTAGGCCAGTTCTTGATAAAGTGCTCAAAACAGTCCACTACTGAGTTCCATCGCATGTCTTGAGGGAGAGTTAGCTTGGTTCCTCCCACTTTTTTTTTCAGTTTGTTATAGCTTTTACTGCTACTTCTTGTAAGTATTCTGCTGGGTGTGCATTTCCTGATGTATCAATTGTTTCTGTAAGGAAGACATTCCCTTCTTCTGTTGTCACACAAGCACATACAACAAGATCATTGTGGACATTGCTCCCCCATCAGGACTCAGGTTCACAATTTCACCCTCTAGACCTTTTGCACACTGCTCAATTTCTCTTTCATACACTTTATTCAGCAGTTTGCCTGCAACAGCTGCTCTGTTGGGTGGACTGTATCCTATTAATAACTGAACCATGTTAATTAAGTGTGGGTTCTCAATCATATGGAAAGGAGAGTTTGTGGCATAAACAAACTGGGCAATTTTTTCTTTTTGCTACGGGTGATATACTGTGGCTGTGTGACATGCATGATGCGACTGAAACACGATCATCGGCAGATAACTCTGAAACTATAGAAAATGATGATCTTGAAGGTGGATAGTCTTCAGAATCCTGTATGTTGAGGATGGACTCTCCTAAACAAAATAAGTCAATGCAGTTATTTAATTATTATTACCATACTGCTCATTTAGTATTGCTCATTGCATTCACTGACACTCAGTACTACTTTAAAGGTGAAATTGTAAAAGGAAGATCTGCCTATTTCCAGCTATTTATTTTTTATCACAACTGCATCTAAAATGATAGTACCATAGAGTAACAACTATATTTTTTGCTCAAACATAAGAATTCAAGAATAGTCCAGAAGGAAGACAAGCAATCCTTAAGAAAGAAGTATGAAATAAAAAAGTTTACCAACCTTTCATCATCTTCAATGCTGCTTCCTCCTGAAAAGGAACACTTCTCATGCTGTTGTTTCATTCGGGCAACCAGGCCTTGCATTTCTTTGTTGCGCTGTTTGCATTTTGCACCCATGCCTGTCTTACCCACAGGTAAAGGAACTTCATTAAAATATTCCCAAACTGGGTCTCTTTGACGACCTGTTGGCAATATAGATTTTCCCTTCTAGCGAGAGAATGGTATGGTAGATCTCAAATCAATGAAGGCTACACTTAGGCCTGGTCTACACTAACCCCCAACTTCGAACTAAGGTACGCAACTTCAGCTACGTGAATAACGTAGCTGAAGTCGACATACCTTAGTTCGAACTTACCGCGGTTCAGACGCGGTCCACACGCGGCAGGCAGGCTCCCCGTCGACTCCGCGGTACTCCTCTCGCCGAGCTGGAGTACCGCAGTCGACGGCGAGCGCTTCCGGGATCGATATATCGCGTCCAGACCAGACGCGATAAATCGAACCCGGAACTTCGATTCCCAGCCGCCGAACTAGCGGCTGGGTGTAGACATACCCTAAGAAAGAATTCAAGACTTCTGGAATATGCTGCTCAAACAGTTTCACTTTTGTTTCTACTGCCTATCCCTCCCTTCTCACATTTATCTCCAGACTACTTGTCCTTGCCCAGATCTATTCCGCCCCCACCAATCTTCTATTCATTGAACTTTTTGAAACTTTGCACTTTTAGAGAGAGGTAAGGGATTGACTCTGTGTACACAAATTTGCAGAGGGACAATAGGATTGAGGTCTGTTATTTCTCACCTCTATATTTTATTTATTTATTTGAAAAACATTTTTGCTGTTAACAAGCATTGTTATCTCTGGAGACAAATCCACAGTTTGAGAACTGCAAAACTAAGCATCTCTGATGGTATCTTCTGGACTGAGCATGAGTCCCATTGGGTAGATAGAAAGATTAACCTAAATAATCTATACAGAAGCCCCTGGAACCACATATGATTAGGTCTTTAATCCATGAACTATTGGAACATGATGAGATCGGATTTTTTTGATAAAATGCTTTTTGAGGAAAAAACCTATTTTTAAAAAAATCCGATTTTTATTTATTTATTTTAAAAAAATGATTTTTATCCACCCTACTTAGATATCCTTTACTCTCTGATCATCCAGAAAGGGTAGGGGTCAGTCACAGATGAATGACCTGATGGCCCTGAAAACTTCCATGACTACACCATAACCCCTTGCTAACTTTTGTTGTCTTACTGGAAGATGGAGTTGCTTATTAAAATGACTCTCTCCCCTGGTGCTGTGTGAAACCTGTCTATAGAGAAGCAATGAAATAACTTCAGTGCACTGGTAAGGGGAAAGAATAAGGGGGGGTAAGGGGAATACTCTAATATTTTTAGTTGTAGTAATATTAGGGACTGTCATCTGTACTAGATTTTTTTTTAATTAATCTTTTTTTAAAAATCAAAGAGATCTGTGACTTTTTAAGGTTAGTGGAAGCACTCAGCAGCTGATAAAGTTGAATATCAGTCTGTGTCTGAAGTTCTCAGTGGCACCCTCTCCACTCTGGTATTTATTACTTTGTTGGTTTGATAGAACCCAGGTGTGCTGACCTTCAGAGCATGATCCATGCCTTATGTTTTAAAAACACAATCCACAATACAGAAACAAAGACCTAAGAATGGATAGCTTATGTTTCAACATGAGTCGTGGGTTTTTTCTTAAAGTTAGAAAATGTGATCTCTACTGGCTGTTTTGGATAAATATATAAAATGAAAATTTTCTAATTCTTAATTAGCATCTAAAAGGTCACTTTTTAATAACTACAAAAAATTATTTAATACTGTTAGATGGCATTATTATAAAAATATTGTAAATAAAGCAAAAACATCTCTTGCATTTCTTCCATATGTAGCAAACACTTCATTGTTAATGTATCTAATGCTATGCTGTTATAGCAATGTCATAATTTTGATTTTGTTTAAAAGGGTTTTACAGAGCCTAACATCAATGTATATATTTGACTTTTTTAAAAAAACTTTTAGTGAAAACCATACTTTTAAAAATAATGCTCTGTTGTGTTTGCATCACAAGCACTGTACTTTAAGAAATTAGGCTATATCTACACTACAAGCTAGTTGTGCTTCCTCTGCTCGTGTACACATACTTGCATTAGCTCTCATTGTGCTAGCGTGAGTATAAATAGCAGTGTGGCCACAGTAGCACTGGTTGCGGTAGCAGAAGCATGGCTGAGCTGTGCTGAGTACAAACCTGCCTGAAACTATTGGGTATGTACTCAGCACAACTCAGCTATGCCTCTGCTGTCATTAGTCATACTACCATGGCTACACTGCTGTTTATGCTTGTGCTAGCTTGATGAGAATTAGCATGAGTATGTGTACACAATCAGGGGAATCGCACCCTAAACGCCTAGTGTAGACATAGCCTGAAAGCAGCTAAAAACAAGTGATGCTTTTTCAATCGGCTATTCTGACAGAAAGGGGGAGGAAAGTAAACTGGTGGTAAAAAGTAAGAATTTTGATCTTAAAAATATTTTGAAGCTGACATGGGGAATAATTAACTTTAAACACTTCTACTGTTCTTGAATGTGTGATATGTACAGTACAGAATCAAGTTATAATTCAGAAGAAATTTGCTTTGATAGTTTGAAGGTATGTACTTAAAGACTTAATAATCTCTTTGTAGATTCACCCATCGGGGAAACTTTTCATCCTTTCGGATGGAGAAGGAAAAAATACAACTGTTGAACTGAGCGAGCCTGTAAGTTTAAGTGTCATTTTGGAAGTTACCATTATTGGTCCTAACTTTTTTTCTTTCCTCCGATCATGTACTGAAAGGGCAATAAATGCCTAGAGGGAGCTGAGGCCTGCTCCTTTTTGGAAACCGTTCTCTGGAGAGCGATGGCTGCTGGCTGGGAGCCCAGCTCTGAAGGCAGAGCCGCCACCAGCAGCAGTGCAGAAATAAGGATAGCATGGTATGGTATTGCCACCTTTACTTCTGCACTGCTGCCTGCAGAGTTGGGCCCTCAGTCAGCAGCTGCCACTCTCTGGCCACCCAGCTCTGAAGACAGCACAGAAGTGCTGACCCCCCTACAATAACCTTGTGACACACCCCCACCCCACAACTCCCTTTTGGTTCAGGACCCCCAATTTGAGAAATGTTGGTCTCCCCCGTGAAATCTGGTCTCTTGTGTGCTTTTACCATATACTATACAGATTTCATGGTCTGTGATGTGTTTTTCATGGCCATGAATTTGGTAGGGCCCTATATATATATATTTAAATAAACACTCTCATATATTACCTTTGACATATTCCTTTATTCTCTAGCGTACTCCCTTGTTCTAACATATATAACGAGAGGCCCCTAAGGTAATCTATCCTTCTGGAAAGAAAGTCCTGTTTTTCATAGTCTACGAGATTCATTGGTAGGTTGGAAATAAATTCTAGATGTTCAGAAATAATGAAATGGCTTAAGAAAGCACTTACCTTTGGATTGCCAACCTTGATGATGATTTTCATTTTTCTTTTTGTAATCTTCATTACCTGGGCTCAAGCTACTCACTTTTAGGTGCCTAAACATAGGGTCTACGTTGTAACTCCTGCATAGGCACCTATAGCTGAAACACATGAAGAGCACTCCTTTCACAGTCTGGGCAAAAGCCTGTCACAATTGTAGCAGCACACTCAGAGTACAAAAACTCTTCTCCTGCTGCACCTCTGGTAAGCATGGCATCTACGTGCCCCTTGCACCAGCCTGCAGTGTAAGCCAGCTGTACTGTAAAGGACATAACCCACCCAAGATTCCCATGGGTTGCTGCTAATCGGTGTGTTCCAGACAATACTAAATCCTTTCTTGGTTATAAAGCTGTAGATCTTTTAAATAACGAATTAGGTTGTAGACTTATTTTTCAGTAGTACTGTATTGTGTGAAATGGAACAGACAAATTACAGTAACAAACATTGTTTTCTAAACTGTAGCTGGGTGTGTAACTAGTGACATGCAGGAAATAGTAAACCTAATCTGGTGACGATTTAATTTCTGTGTGTTCACTAGTTAGATGAAGAACTCTCTGGTGTCATTGAAGTAGTGGGAAGAGTTACAAATCAGGCAACTATCATGTGCATGTCATATGTCCAGTTCAGAGAAGATAAAAGCGCTTTTGGTAAGTAAAAGATAAGCCTTCCAAATAACGTACATAACTTTTTAGATTATAAACATTTCCACAGTGAAGGAAGGGGCATGTCTGCTAATCCCTTCTCATGAGTCAGGTCCGTCTGGGAGTTGCCAGTGTGGTGAGTGGAGCTCTTTCTACATGTTCACAAGCTGCTTCCAAAAATCTCTGCTACTGATACAGAGGGTTCCATGCAGTGCCAGAGCTTTGTTCCAGGGTTAGTGACCATAATGCAATATTCTCAGAGGAAAGATCATACCAAAATGTAGTATTATGGTATTGAACTTTGGGGGCAGAGAGGAATTTAGGGAAAGCTAGTTAGAAAGAACCTAAACAAGAAAGTTGCTAAAAAACCCTAAAGTCCTTAGACTTAAATATGGAGGCTACATAAGTAACTTGTCTTAATTACAGAACCTTGAACAGAAAAGAAAGCAGAAAGATAAAAATAAATACAGTAATGTCAATGTCCCTATGCAAGAGCTGGTTCAAGCCAAAAAGAGTATTCTTATGTAGATCATTTGTACCACTCCTGTCATTGGTTTAAGCCTTTGGTAAAGTCCCTCACAAGAGGCTAGTCAAGAAACAGTAGTCAGATAATGAGGTAAATCTTTCTCATGGATTAGAAATTTGAGAGACCGCAGGAATATATGGTTCGTTTGTTGGTCTGTTTCATTGGACTTGGAAGGAGGCTAAGAGGGGTGTACCCCCACCCTTTATTGGGTTTGGTGGCAGTAAAGAAATGACTTGATAGAAGGGCAAATATTGAGGTAGCAAAATTTATGGATGACGTGGGTTAGTCAAGACTAGAGGATTGTGAATAACATCAGAAGAATTAAATTTGGTCACCCACCTCCCCCACTCTATAAAGAAATAGACCAGGTAGAGAGAGGGCAACAGAAATGATTAACCATGACAAGGATTTCCCAAGAGAAGAGAGCTTTTAAAAAGAAAAACAAAAAACCTAGTTTCAAGAGGAGACCCAAGAAGCAATATGAGACAGGTAAAATAAACAGATGTTGTAGAGAAAGTGGATAAACAGTAGCACCCACTTTCATAATACAAGGTTCTGAAGGTTAGCAAGAGTAATACAATACTTTTCCAAACCATGGAGTACCAGCATAGCTGCTAAGGAATTACCTTTTTGTTCCCCATCACTTAACTACTAACATGCACTCTGGACTACAACCTCTTCTAAATATTTGTTTTCACCTGTCAAAGGAAATTATAGCTAAAGAGGCCTAAAAATGGTGAGACTTAGCTGAAGGAGGAGGAAGAACTTTCTCAAACTCCGTAATCTAAAAATAGAGAATGTGTCAACCTTGTTATATTAGGCTAGTTAGCATTTTAATCCATTTGTCACAATGTCTTAATATTTTCTGTCCCTCTTTCAGATCTTGCGCTTTACAATGAAGCACTGAAAATTATCCATGAATTTCCTGAGTACTTCCCATTTGGTGTTACAAGGAATGATTGATACTTCTTGGCACACATCTTCTAACTTCAGAGTAGACAATAACTGCATGGTGTAATCTTATTGTTGAGCAAGGAGGCTGAAATTATTACCAGTGGAGGTGCTCAAGAGATGTCTGTTGGCCAACTGTTATTTGAACTGGACACTGTGGCAAGGTACTACTGGACTTTTATTTCGTACTTGCGTCTTTACTAACAATCCTAAGTGCAGCCAATGAAAAAATGTAGTTTTGTTGGAACTGAGATCTTTTCAGTAAGAGGTAAAATATTATTTTGACTGTTTTTCAGGCATTTTATATATATGTAATGTTAGTGTATCCAGAGAAATGTTTTTGTAAGCAAATTGGTTTGTTTTTAAAAGAAAAAAAATTAATGTTTAAGTTTCTGTGTGCTTCCCCCCATACCGCATGTATCAGGTGTTCTGTATGATACTTATTTTTAAATACACATTTCCTGCTAAGCCATTCTATGGGCTGTAGCTTTAAACAGTATCTTTAAACTTGGATTATGCAAGCTTGGATATGAGTTCTTATGTCTTGGAAACAGTCACTTTCCTTAGTTTGGCAATAAAGCCTCAAACCTGACTTGAATTAAATGCTACGACTTGTCTATTTTTAACATAACCATTTCTTTGTGATAACAACTAAATAAAATCACATTCAACTGCTGCCTCACGTAATTTTTAATTTTACTCTCCAACACAAACCAGCGAGAGCACCTATAAGATACCTAATAACCACTGTGTTGATAAATAGTTTTTAAAATACTGTTTCTAGTTGTCTTTGCTAATTTCAAATGGAGTTGACTATATCACAAAACCTACCACAGCCTGCACTCTTGTTGGCAATCTAAGCACAAGCACCAAGAACTGAAAAGATATGAGACTGTATTATTTTAATTGCTAAAGATGGCCGTGAGACTAACATTGGCAGGAAAGTTTGCACCGCCACTACCTATGTTATATGTGTTTTGTGAATCAACAGGAGTCTTCAGAGCTTTTAAGTTAACATTGTCTTCAGGAACAAAGTCTCAAAAGGAAAAAAACTGACGCTTTGTATAGTCTGCTCCCTAATTCATTGCTTCAGAGACTTGTCGTTTTGGTTAACAAACCTTGTTAAGGTGTGTCCATGATGAATAAGCTCTCATATGCAACCTTTTCTAAATTTTTTAGTGCTCTATACAGACTGAAATATTTGCCAATTTTTATGGCTATTTGCCACCTGCAAGAGGTATGTTTAAACATTTGCAGTATTTTCATTTTAGGTAGTGGGAAAACAAATATTTTCAAAGACAGTTTCTTCTTCAGGGGCTAGTCACTCAGTTTGAATCTTCATGACACTACCTAAACCATATAGTAATTATCGGAAGCTGTGCTGTTAATTTTAATTAAAATTATGTATCTGGAGGGAGTAGTCCCTGAAATAAGATGGAACACTCCTTCACCTGTAGACTGCTAGTTCAAATCCAGATCAGATCACCAATAACAGAGTTACTGCCATCTGAGAGTTCTTCAGTCACCTGTGAGAAATGAATCCATCCTGGTTCAGTTGTTACCCAGGGTTTTCAGAACCCAAAGCAGTAGTAACTTTACTGTTTCGCTCCAGACGGTGTCAAGTATAAATCATTAGGAACACAGCAATTCCATCTGATGAAAGATTAATGCAAGTAAGCATGCTCTATCTAAAACTGCAGTTTATTAGCTTTAAGCACACACAGACATAAGCAAAAGGTTTAGAACATCCCAAATATTTAACTAAAATCTGGAATGGTATTGAGTAATTAACAGCAGGTTTGCAGTGGCCAGTTGTTCACCTGCCGGAGAGAAAAGGTGTCAGGAAAAACATCTCTTAAGATGGCTTCAGAGGACTGCTCATAACTAAATTCTAAAAACACATTGGTCATAGTAACACCTACTAAATAATCACTTTTCCTAACTTTCAATAAACTACTTAACAAACATTCCTAACAATCTTAATCATAATAATACTTCTAGATCAAAGGTGCCCAAATTCAAGGTTCTCCACCCACTTACTTTCTTTGTCTCAATTGTTGACTTTTTCTCTCCCCTCCTCCCATTCTGCTCGGCAGAAACCGCCAGCTAGTTTTGACTTGGCCTTGAAAAGCCTGCTTATTCAAATTAATCCTTAACTCTGTGGTGTTCTATTTTATTAATCTATGGTGTCTGAATGCACATAATATGGTTGCAATTAGCTTGATCACATTCTGGGGTACACACACCCCTCAAATCCACAGTAACAGTCCCTAGTGGACAAGAGCCACCTCAAACTACTTCAGTTAGTACAAGTGGAGAGACTCTTAGCAAAGAGATCAGGGAATGAATGGACTAGGGACGTACATAACATATAAAAACAATAACCGTGTAACCGATTAAAATTCTCTCGGTTAAACATTTAACCGGGGAACTAGGAGTGTGCTGCAGCACCCCACCCCACCCCATTTTAGGGGGGCTCTGCTGCCAGCCCCATGCCCAGCATCCTGGGGTCCCAGCTGCACATGCAGGGTCCTTTGTCTTACTGATTGTACCGTGTCTTAAATTTAAGTATAATTTTTTGGGGTCTGGCACTTTGCCTTATTGGCCCTATAAAGCATCTTGCATATTTAAGTAACATATAATTATCTCTGAGATAGTTAAGTATGATATAACCATTATATGTATGGGTAAATGGAGACACAGAAGCTAAGATTACATAAATTCACATAATAAATCAATGAGAAGGTAGGCAAGGTGAAAGCTTTTATTGGACTAATAGTTGAGGTAATAGCTTTTATCTTGTGTCTTTCATATTCTAGGACCAACATGGCCACAACAACACTGCAAACAATAATGAATCAGCAACAGATTTAGGAAAAGTCATTGAGTTCTGAATCCTAGTTTCCTGCTTTAACCATTAGACACACCACTAGTTCCTTTTATAATCCTGGCATAGTATTTCAGTAACTTTCAGTTGCAGTGAATACCATGTGCTGAAGACTATAAATTGTGTATAGAGAAGTACTTTATGAGATTTAAGTTTACAGAATTTTAATTTCACTGACTGCCCCTTCTACTTGTATTATGTGGAGGGGTTAAAAAAAGACTTCTGTTTTTCCTATACCTTTTGTGATTTAAGTACTTCAACCAAGCGCCTTTGGTTTACTTCTTTCCAGGCTAAGTAACCCTACTCCCGCTCTATTGTCTCACCATATTTTCTTAGTTCCCCTTCACTGTACCTCTTCTTAGCTATGTCCCTTTCCTCACTGAGCAATGGGAACAAAACTAGCCATTCGACTGCATAGAATTTATTAATTAGATGTGTAAGGTGCCTTTTCTGGTTCTCTCTCATGTTCTTTGCTATTTCAGTTATGATTTAAAATCACAATAAATGGAGGAACGAACAGCAATCCCATGGAATGACAAATAAAATAAGCCATGCACAGCACAGAATATAAAAACCCACCCTAAATGCTACCCCTGAGCAGCATCTTCCAGCCTAGAACTCCCTCAAAAGATAAGCCTTACATTTAGTATAGCCTTATATAGCATCCTCAAGGAATGACAGTAGGCAGATCTTGGGACCCTAAATGGAAAATGTCAGTACTCTGTATATGCAGTGGTGGTGTAGCCGTGTCAGTCCCAGGATATTAGAGAGACAAGCTGGGTGAGGTAATATCTTTTATTGGACCAATTTCTGTTGGTGAGAGACAAGCTTTCAAGCTTACACAGAGCTCTGCTTCAGGAAACACTAGGAAACTTACTTAAAAGTGTCACAGCTAAATACAAGATGGGAGCTTAAATTTATAATTTTGCTAAACACTAAAAGTCATGGAATGACACTGGATTTATGGCTTATTACAATAGTCCATAACCCACTAACAACCCTCCTAGCTGCTTTTCTCTCCCTATGACTGGAGGAGGGTCAACCTTCACCTTGAATGATCCTTTGAAATACGCATCAACTACTTATGCCAAACAATCTGTCCCATCTTGTATTTAGCTGTGACACTCAGAATAAGTTTCCCAGACCTGAAGAAGAGCTCTGTATAAGCTCGAAAGCTTGTTTCTCTCTGCAACAGGAGTTGGTCCAATAAAAGATATTATCTCACCCATCTTGTCTCTCTAGTACTTGGTATAGTAAGGTTTAATAAAAAAAAAAAACCATATCTATTTAATACCTATTTAATTTCATGGTCCTAGACAGGCACTGCATACTGTGACTTTTTAGTGCTTTTATTATTTTTTTAAAGGCTCTGTCTTAATGTCTTTATTAAAATGCTAACCACTTCTAGCTCAGACTCACCATGGCAGAATCAATTTCAGTAATGATACTGATGACTTCTATATGATCTATTGAAGCCTCTATCATTTGGAACATTAAAAAAGTATGAATGATTAATGAGCTGCCTATCATTCATCATTTAGATTAATATGTTCATTTTTTTGATAGGGTGGTGCAGGTGAGCATTGTTCACTGAAATGAGAAAAATACCATTTGTCAAATTTTATGCATAAAAACTACAGAACTTCAAGTTTCTTTGAAGATGCAACTATCACCCTTCTCTAACGATTTAGCCAGTAGACATTTTGCAGGTATTCTGTTTGGAATTATCCATTTTTATTTATGGCTTCATTACTTGAGACAAGATCTTTGGAATATGCCTCAAAAGTTTAAAATAGAGTTAGGAAAATGTCCATTTCACATTATATGCATTTATTATGAAGGCACCAATTGCAGTTCTATAGTTAAGGTTTGCACTAAAAATCAGGGGTTCAATCTCTTATGTATGAAAAAAATGTGTCCTCTCCAAAATTATAGCATGTATTTTTAAATGATTAATTTTCTGAGAATTTACACATTAATTAAATAATTTAGGAGTTAATTTCAAATTACATCCTCCCCCTTTAACAATACCATGAGGGAGGAAAAAGGTCTTTAAAAATCAGTGTAATCAGCTATGGGACCACAAACACTAAAATGCCTTAATCATGTTTATTGCATGATATCACTACAGGACTGAGTTAAGGTTGTTTGGGTGCTGGAACTGTACATGTCCATACCTGAATATGTTGGGATTTTCTTTAAGTTTAACCTTAATTCTGAATTTTCTGGGTTCATAATGCGTGGTTAGGGATATTAAGTCATCTTTGTAATGTACTTTATCCTACATTAATAATGTACTCAATCTTAATTTTGTCATAACAGTTTTTGTCTGAATATAAATATATAAAGCAATTTGAGAGGAATTAGGAAGCCGTATAATACACAAATCAAGTATTCTTTAAAATATCATCATGCAAGTTTAGCAAAGTAGAAATACATTTTCTCTAAATGCAACAGGACGTGTTAGCAACTGGAATAGCCCAAGCACCAACAGTCTCTTTGATCTGTTTTGCAAGCATCTAATCTTCTCTTCAGATTAGCAGGATGCTTAAATATTTTGTCTAGATCCAAAGTCTTAAATTTAAATAACAGAGGTCTGAAGGTTGCCTATCTCAGCATGAAAGCCTTCATGAAAGGGAAGCAGGGAAGGCTCAGCAGTGCTTTGGGATTTTTCAGGATGAAAGGTATGTACTTATATAAACATTAACATACAAATTATGGTCTGCCCACTGGCTGAAGGAGGGAAGTCTGATATCTTAGAATGTCACATTTCTGTCTTTAAATTTTGCTTTTACTAACACTAGGAACAGACTCCAAACACTATTTGTTGACTTGTTACAAAGCTACCAAAGTTCTTCGTAGGCAAGTTAATAAAGTGACATGTAAAATGCTCTCAAGAGCAGGCTGAATTCCCCCACACCTCCCCTGTAACACTACTAATGTTGAATTTCTATCCTCTAGTTTGGAACCTTTTTGAGAAACAATCTTCTCCTTTAAAGAGAAAATAAATGCTAAACAGTCATGTCTCAGCACCAACTCCTCCTATGGCCAACACTGGGGAGGGAACAAGGATTCCAGCAAGGTGTCTCATCTGTTCTGTAGGATACGATTCCATGGGGAAAGCAAGATGACGAAAATACTGGTGCTCTATTGAAGATGAACAGTGTGCCACCCTGCTACCACCCCTTCTTCTTCAAGTGCTAGTTCCTATGTGTGTTCATGTGCTCCATGCAGCCAAAGTTAGAGATTTTTTGCAAGCAGCATCCATTAGTCCATGCATGCACCCTTGCTCTCCTAGTGCCTCAAACATAGTGCATGTAGTGCAGAGCCGACTGATCACCCTGACCACCTGGGTCAGAACCTCCAGTGTCTGGAGCTGCTGCTTCTTCGTCATTCTTCAATCTGAAAATATTTCAAAGTTTGCCTTCAGTGAATTGTGTACATAGCTCCCACGGCAGGAAACTATTAAACTAACTCCCCACCACACATGCACATACCTGTCATGGGTAATGGACTATGCCTAGAACTCTAGGCTTCAAAAACTATTTTCTGCCCTCATTCCTTCTCTGTCAGCAACACCCATCGACGCTGTCTGTACTGTCCCAGGGGGGCAAATGTCATGGATAAATGTGATCTCTGTCGCTATTTCCCTAGCTGTATGCCCGTGAGGTGTGGGAACTCTGACTTAGAAAGCACCTCATGGAGAATGCAATGAGGCTGCAATCAGACCAAGGCAGAGGCCTCCCTTCCCCCACTTATATCAGCCTGAATCGACATGAAGTGTGTTTCCTGCCATGAAGTGTGACTGGTGAAAGGGAATCCATATCCATGGACTCTCATCAGGAAAGCAGGGAACACTCCATTTAAGTCTGCTTTGAAGGTGACCATTACAATTCTGCCTAACTCAAGCAACCTTGCTTATTCAGCACATAAGGACTTAGACCATCCTAAGTCCCATGGCCATGACACAAAAGCCCATAAAATCAGGCTTCTATTGGTACTGGACCCCATACCAGCAACATTGATTCCACTGGTACCATGCAAGCTGAAACATCGGGAGCCGTCAGTCCAAGCAAGAAACACCCAACCAGAGCCTCAACTACTGACAGTATCTCCAACCCCATCAGCACCAGTGAATCAGGATCCCTCAAACTCAGTGGAGGACAGAGACTTATACTATACCAGAAGATGTTTTTGCTCTTTGCAATCCTCAATTTCCCCCATCATCTGGACCTTCTCTCACGAAAGAGGTCAAAACTCCACCAGGGGATGTTACCTATGAGAGAAGTCTATTACTTCTTCTGTCTACCAGCCTTGCTTTTCTCCATCAGAACAGTAGGCATCTCCAATAGATCCGGACCGCATTTTCTCTTCCTTGTGAGAATCCGAGCAACCAAAAGAACCATCATCTCCTCATCCAAGATATTCTAGCCTTTACAGGAAATCCAGAGCCTCTGGCACCAACCTCCACTAAAGCATTTACCTAAGGACCAGTTGTACCCTATGCTTTGGGAACCTCCACAACCCTCTTCTGACCCAGCTTACGGGCATACTGGGGAATGTGGGATCTGTACACTAGATATGCAGAGCCGGTCCATTCTGCTAGGGAGTCACTCCTCCATTTCCTCCTGAGGGAACAGCCAAAATTCCTTCCTGACCCCCACGAAAGAGGAAGATTCTGAGCCAATTACAAAAAGATTGTCTTCATCTCCCAATGAAGCAGTGACCCTGGTGTCTCTGTCCCCTCCAGAATACCATAAACAGTTCCAAGAATTATTATGCACAGGGAAGAGGAACTCCAGATCTCCTTAGAGGAGGTCCAGGACCCTCAACGCAAACTGTGGGATATACTACACACTACCGGATCCAGTTGAATAGCACTTCCAGTTAAATAAGCTATTCTAGAACCTGCTAGAGCTACACCAGCCACATGTGCTCCTACCTCCAGGAGGGCAGAGAAATGCTGTTTCATTCCAGCCAAGGGAGCGGAATTCCTTTTTATCCATCCTGCACCTAACTCTGGTCATCCAGGCTGCCACAGAGAGATCTAGACAACATTCAGGATTCACTCCTCCTGACAAGGAAGCTATAAATGTGTAGACTTGTTGGGGAGGAAAGTCTTCACATCCACTAGCCTTCAGTTCAGAATAGTGAACTATCAAGTGATGTTAGCCAAGTACGACCATTTGAACTATTCCAAGTTCACAGACTTTGTAGATAAGGGTCATAACAAGACAGAGCTCAGTTCCAAGCTCTTATTGAAAAAGGTAGGCTGGTGGCCAGAACCACACTTCAATCAGTGGTTGATGCAGCAAACACATCAAGGTCAGTGGCAACAGCCATTGTAATGCGCCATGAGTCACGGCTACATGCTTTGGGATTTCCCAGGGAATTCCAAAACACTGTAGGACTTGCACTTCGATGAAGCCCACCTTTTCAGAGAGAAGACAGATGAGTACTTAGTACTCTGAAGGACTACAGGGCCAGTCTCTGCTCCCTAGGAATATATTTACCTGCTCCAAAGAGAAAATATCACAGGCAGGTCTACAAACCTAGATTGGTTATTCAGCAGTTTTACCATCAGCGATCTTACACTCCTCAGAAAAGACAAAGGGTGCAGAAGTCTTGTTTCCATTGTGACCAAAAGCACCCATGTATTCACACTCTACACACTATTGTAATAATACGTGTACAAAATTTACCTTGTGAAGTATCATTTGAAAAACTAATAACTTGCTGGTCAATATCATGGTGAAATGTATGTACAACATTATATGTAAAGTTATGAATTCCCACGTATGATGTTGTTAGCACATGTTCAAACGCACACAGCCCTGACTAGGCAAAAGTTGTTAAACAGGTCTATCCTAATCAAAGGAATGTGTTTTTACCTCAATTTCCATATAAGTAGTAAACAGAGTCCTTGAGACAGCAAGAGGAGGAAATGGCAGGACACAAGGCAAATTGGCATTTCAGCATAGCCAAGCGAGAAGAAAGTGCATGGAGACTCCTTCGCCACTGGACTCCATGTCGCCTTCTTTACTGTTTTAATAAACTTCACTTTGAGGGGTAATCCTCAGAAGAATCCACTTCAAAGGGTGACAAGACAAGACTATAAAAGTTAGGGACAAACATACCCCCAAGGCATCTCTCCCGCTCTCTTTTTCACCTAAGATGACAAAGGAACCAGCCCTTAGACTCTGGGAGGAGATCCTGACCAGAGAATTTGGTCAGCTGGGAACATGTGATAAGGATTTACCTTGAAACAAGTTTAGTTTAAGTTTTAACTACTAGACAGCCTTTTATCTTTATTTCTCTTGTAACCATTTCTGACTTTAATACCTGTACTCACTCAAAAATCTACCTCTTTGTAGTTCAATAGACATGTTTTATTTTTAAAATCAAAACTAATCCAGAATTATGTTTAAACTAAACTGGTAAACTCCAGTTAAAGTAGCAAACTGCTGAATATTGTCCTCTTACTGGGGCAACGGACCTCTAACATCTGGACTGCCCAGGAGAGGGCTGAACAATGCAGCAAACATGTTTTTGGGGAAAATCTTGGACTGCGCATATGTTGAGGGGCCCCTCCTCCAAATAGTAATCAAGGCTGGTGGAAGCCAGAGTGTGACGAGCATTGCTGACAGGCTGCAGAGGTCAGAGCTGCTGGGCTCTAGCTATACACAGACACTCAGGGTGTGACCTGCATGCTGTTAGGCTATTTGTGAGTGGCCCAGGTTGGGAGCTACAACAGCAAAGCATTGTGAGGAACCCAGGGTGACGGGGCAGGTGGTGACACAACCTCTCACGGGTCTGGATTCCACCCTGGAATGTGACAACAATCTCCAATATAAGAGATTTTCAATGATGCCACCACTACTTGATCCCCACATATCCTTTGGAGGTTATTCAGCACTCTCTTTGCACAACTGGAGTGCTGTGGCAATGGACAAATGGGTATTAGATATCCAATCTGACTATGCAATAGAATATTTCCCTACCTCCTCCAAAATCCCCATCCCTTTTCAGGGACCATTCTCATGAGAGGATTCTCAGGCAGGAGGTGGAGTCCGCCCTTCATCAAAGAGCAATAGAGCATGTACTTCTCCAACACCAGGGAGCAGGCTTTTACTCAATGTACTTCCTTGTACCCAAAAAGAAGGGTGGTTTGAAACCCACTCTCAATCTCCGCAATCTCAAATGCTTTATTTGCAAGCTGAAATTCTGCATGGTCATATTGGCATCAATAATCCCCATCCTTAGAAAAGGACGTTTGAATTACTGCGCTCTATATGAAGGATGCATACCTTCACGTGGACATTCATGCTGTCCACAGGTATTTGCTCAGATTCATGGCGGGCCCCAATCACTTCCAATACAGAGTGCTCCCATTAGGCCATGCCACCACCCTCAGGATCTTCCTGATAGTAGCAGCTCATTTCAGACAGAATGGTCTCAGCATTTTCCCTTATTTCAACAACTGGCTTCTCGATGCCATGACAGATCAAGAGACCTACATAAGAACAGCCATACTGGGTCAGACCAAAGGTCCATCTAGTCCAGTATCCTGTCTTCCGACAGTGGCCAATGCCAGGTGCTTCAGAGGGAATGAACAGAACAGATTCATTCCTGAAATACTTCCACAGGTTGACATGTCAACCTCAATAATGCTTCAGCTCCTATCTCTCTAGGAGTCAGTGTGAACTTGGGGCGGAGGGGGGGAATCTATCCTCACTGCAATGCAAACCATCAACTTCATAGGGGTGATTTTGGACTCAGTATCCTCTCTTCCAACAGTGGACAATGCCAGGTGCTTCAGAGGGAAAGAACAGAACAGGTAATCAAGTGATCCATCCCGTCGCCCATTCCCAGCTTCTAGCAGAGGTTAGGGACGCTTCAGAGCATTGTTTTGCATCCGTGCCCATCCTGGCTGATAGCCATTGATGGATCTATCCTCCATGAGCTTATCTAGTTCTTTTTTTAACCCTGTTATAGTCTTGGCCTTCACAACATCCTCTGGCAAAGAGTTCCACAGGTTGACTGTTTGTTGTCTGAAGAAATACTTCTTTTTGTTTTAAACCTGCTGCTTATTAATTTCATTTGGTGGCCCCTAGTTCTTGTTTTATGAGAAGGAATAAACACTTCCTTATTTACTTTCTTCACACCAGTCTGATCATTTTTGTTGCCCTTTTCTGTACCTTTTCCAATATATCTTCTTTGAGATGGGTGACCACTTCTGCACGCAGTATTCAAGATGTGGGCGTATCATGGAAATATATTTTATAGAGGAAATATATTTTCTGTCTTATTATCTATCCCTTTCTTAATGATTCCCCACACTAACTTTTTTGATTGCCGCTGCACATTGAGTGGATGTTTTCAGTGAACTATCCACAATGACTCCAAGATCTCTTTCTTGAGCAGTAACAACTAGTTTAGATCCCATCATTTTATATATATAGTTGGGATTATGTTTTCCAATGTGCATTACTTTGCATTTATCAACATTGAATTTCATCTGCCATTTTGTTGCCCAGTCACCCAGTTTTATAAGATCACTTTGTAACTCTTCACAATCTCCTTTGGATTTAACTATCTTGAATAATTTTGTATTATCTGCAAATTTTCCCACCTCAATGTTTATCCCTTTTTCCAGATCGTTTATGAATATGTTGAACAGTACTGCTCCCAATACAGACCCCTGGGCGACACCACTATTTACCTCTCTCCAGTCTGAAAACTGACCATTTATTCCTACCTTTTGTTTCCTATCTTTTAACCAGTTACTGATTCATGAGAGGACTGTCTCTCTTATCCCATGACAGCTTGCTTTGCTTAAGAGCCTGTGGTGAGAGACCTTGTCAAAGACTTTCCAAAAATCTAAGTGCATTATATCAACTGAATCACCCTTATCCACATGCTTGTTGACCCCCTTAAAGAACTCTAGTAGGTTGATGAGGCATGATTTCCCTTTACAAGAGCCATGTTGATTCTTCCCCAACAAATTGTGTACATCAGTGTCTCATAATTCTGTGCTTTACTATAGTTTCAACCAATTTACCTACTACTGAAGTTAGGCTTGCAGGCCTGTAATTGCTGGGAACGCCCCTAGAGCCTCTCAAAAATTGGCATCACATTAGCTATCCTCCAATTATCTGGTACAGAAGCGGATTTAAATGATAGGTTACATACCACAGTTAGTAGTTCTGCAATTTCACATTTGAGTTCCTTCAGAACTCTTGGGTGAATACCATCTGGTACTGGTGACTTATTGCTGCTTAATTTATCAATTTGTCCAAAACCTCCTCTAATGACCCCTCAGTATAGGACAGTTCCTCAGATCAGTCACCTAAAAAGAATGGCTCAGGTTTGGTAATCTCCCTCACATCCTCAGCTGTGAAGACAGATGCAAAGAATTAATTTAGTTTCTCCTCAGTGGCCTTATTTTCATTAAATGCTCCTCTAGCATCTTGATCATCCAGTGGCCCCACTGGTTGTTTAGCAGGCTTCCTGCTTCTGATGTACTTAAAAAAATTCTTGCTATTACTTTTTGAGTCTTTGGCTAGTTGTTCTTCAAATTCTTTTTTGGCCTTCCTAATTATATTTTTATACTTCATTTGCCAGAGTTTATGCTCCTTTCTATTTTCCTCACTAAGATTTAACTTCCACTTTTTAAAGGATGCCTTTTTGCCTCTGCTTCTTTTACTTTATTTTTTAGCCACGATGGCACTTTTTTGGTCCTCTTACTATGTTTATCTATGTTATCCTAGTTTATCTACCAAAGGACTGGTTTAGCACCATGAATGACCTGGATTGTTACATGTAACCTGGTCCCTCAAACACCAGTCAGGACTTGTCTTTCCCTTCTGGGTTGTGTGGCTTCATGCACTTATGTTACCCCATTCACCAGCTTCAGCTTGCATTGCCTACAAGCATGGCTCCGAACAGTGTATTTACCAACCAAACACATCATGAATATCATACTGACAATTTCTTCCAGAGTAACGTCATCTCTAATGTAGTGGAAGGATCTCCATCAAATAAGTATGGGCACTCCCTTTCTGTTCCCTCACTGGACAAATTATTACAGCTGCCTCCCTCTTGGGCTGCGGGGGGTCCACATGGACAACAATATGGCACAGAGCACTTGGACACCCCAAGAGGACAGGATGCTCATCAATCTTCTGAAACTTCAGGCAGTCTGAGAAGCTTACAAGGCCTTTCAGCAATTTATCTGATTATTATGTCGAACGATAGAAGTACTAACTTTTCCATCAACAAACAAGGAAGGTCAAGACCCCACTATGAGTAGAAGCAGTCATCCCTATGTAATTGGTGTATCAGGAATTGAATCACCTTGTCGGCAGCTTACCTTCCAGGAACTCAGAATGTGTTTGCAGACACCCTCAAAAGGCATTTCACCATCAATCACAAGTGGGAACTGCATGATTTGGCAGTGATAAAAGTTGAATTCCTTGTGGCCATCACCTCAGCCAGAAAGGTAGGTGAGCTTGGAGCCCTAACAGTGGATCCGCCATACACTATATTCCATAAGGACAAAGTCTCATTACAACTACATTCGAAGTTCACCCCAAGCTACTTTCAGAGTTCTAGAGCCAATCCACTTACCTGTCTTTTATGAAACCACATTCATCTTAGGAGAGGAGACGACTTAGTTCCCTCAACATGCAACGAGCCTTGGCTCTTTACCTATGAAGGAGTGGGTAGGCAAGGTTCTGTGGCCTGCAATGTGTATGAGGTCAGACTAGATGATCATGATGGTCTCTTCCAGCCTTCAAGTCTATGAGGACAAAACCAATCAGAAAATCACCAAGACTGTTTCTCTCCAGAGCGAACTCCTCCAACGTCAAACTGTATCTTCCCAAAAGATCTGTAACTGGATCTCAGGCTGTATCCTACTCTACTACCAGCTGTCACATCTTCCTCCCCTTATGGGGTAAGGTCTCATTCTACAAGAGCACAAATGACATTGTGGTATCACTTTAGGAAGTACCTCTACTTGACATTTGCAAGGTAGATATGTGGAGTTCCATCACAGTATGCTCTAATACAGGACGCCTCCACTGATGTATCTTTTAGGACAGCGGTCCTTCAGCAGGCTCTGCCATCTGCATCCTTGCACCCTCCTCCTATTTGAATATTGCTTGTCAGTCACAATCAAATTCATATGGGGACCAGCACTCAAAGAAGAGTAAGTTACTTACCTTATAGTAAGTAGTAGTAAATAGGGTCTTCCAGATGTATGATCCCTATCTGTATTTCACTACCTGCCCTCTGCTTTGCATCATTCCTGGATTTGCGGTAAAGAGAGGTAGACAGTCCACTCTGCCCTTTATGCCTTTGGTTTGGGGCATGAGAGCAAGGACACAAAACACGGACCAACAGACACTGCTTGCAAGAATTCTCCAACGCCAGGTGCATGGAGCACTTGCACACCCACAGCCTCCAGCTTTCTCAGTTCTATGACTCTCTGGTGTGCAGCTTTTGCCTGACTTCTGCTTTAATTTCTATCTGTTTTAATTCCATCTCTTATGCATCCTTTTGTTTTCTTCTACTTGCAACCTGTGGAGCTCCAACTTCTTGGTAGCTTCACTTTCACTCATTTCCCTACTTTTCTGTCCCTACTTCCCTTACCCGAAATAAGCAAACAAAAAATAAACCAGTAACCACTTTGTCTGTTCTCCAGCCAACACACTTAAAACTCACTTAAATCACAACCAGCGTGTCAGAGCAATAAGCTGTGCACATTTTCCTGCCAACTACACCACCATGACAGTTTGGACCCCCTTCTAAGGTGCCACCTGATGTGCTGGGGTGCCACTCAGCCCTCTGGCCCTGCCAGCCTGGGTTTCCCTTGCACTGGGTTGCTGTGCCAGGCTCTCAAGCCCCTTTCCAGCACACACCCAGGCAAGACCACACCCAGCTGCAGACACAGACCGCAGTCAGATCTGTGTGAGAGGATTCACCCAGCCCTCACATGCACACACCCTTTGGGAAATAAACCAAAAATACTACTGTTTTGTGCTGTATAGAAAGATCTGCACAGCGCAAGCGCATAAAAATTCACCCTCTCCCTCAATGTGAGGAGAGAGATTCACACCTCCTTGCCCCCCCCCCCCAAGTTAGAAATTGCACAATCTGGGTTTCATAATAAATAAAAAAATTTATTAACTATAAAAGGCTGTTTGCTATCCCTTATCAGAACAAAGCAGATTACTGAGCAAATAAAACACATACCAAGCTTAAGATCTTAAAGAGACTGGTTTCAAGAACTAATTTTTCACCCTAAATGTTATTTTTAGACAAGTTACAGAATTTCTGTAATTTACAGTTCCAGTTATTTCTTCTTACAGACTGGACCCCTGCCTTTCCCCTCAGATTAGTTCCTTTGTCCCTTCAGATACTTTCAGCAGTCTTTCTTTTGGGTAGGCAATGGAGGAGAGTCCAGATTAACCCCCTCCCCAGCCTTAAAAAGGATTTACTTAAGGCGGGAAACCTTTGTTTGATCCCCATCCCCCTACAGAGGAAAAGTACCATCAGTGTCCAAGGTGGTGTTTTGTACCACATGCTCTTATCACCTGACCTTGCAGTGTCAAAGCAACTATGAAACCAGGTTTATTTGCAAATGTCCACAAGAAGGCTCTTCAGGGAGATGGGAGATCCACATCTTCAAAGACTCATTGTCTTTTTCTAATGGCCCATTAAGTCTGATTGCTTACTGTCTTGTGGGCATTTCCCCAAGTATATGCACAGTTATAATTGTTATAGTCAATATTCCTAACTTCAGATACAGAAATGATACATGCATACAAATTGGATAATCACATTCAGTAAATCATAACCTTTCCAGTGATATGTTACATGAGCCATCTTACATAAAGTATATCTTAGTTATGCCATATTCATATCATAACCATATTTCTATGAAGAATATGGGGTGAAATGCCTAGAAAAGAATGTAAAAAACAAAAAAACATTTCCTGCATCTCTTTTGTGGTCTGTATTGTTACAGACATACTTGCGGACAGGTATTTTGAAATAAATTACTAAACTAATTGAAACTGGCATGATTATATTGTTATTTTGCCAAATAAAATATGCAGAATTTTAAAATATTGTGTGCAGAATTTCTAATTGTTTGCAACAGAATTTAATGTTTTGGTGCAGAATTCCTACATGAGTATAAGATTTTTCTCTATAATGCTTTTTACTTTAAGAATAAAATAGGCTTGGATAGGAAGTGCTGCGTGGTAATTTATAACTGTTGACAGTCACTCTATCAGTCTCTGAAGAGAAAGCAAGCAGATGTCTTTGAGAACCTCTCTGTGCTGGTGAAGGCAGGGATCTGTTCAGCCTGGAAATGTCCTGGTCAGAAGGGGGAGAGACATAGTTCTCCACTCAGAGAGGAAATGGCTGGAGAGCTGAAAGCTGAGAGTGAGTAACCTTGCTGAACCACAGAGGGGAAATACAGGTGCAGTTGGCCTGAAATGTGACAGCTGAATTCTGGGATTCCAACCTTGTGTTCAAATAGCACACTGAAGAGGGAGATCCACCCCCACTCAGCCACCCCTCCCTGTCCCCTACACCCCCACTCCTATTCAGACCCTGCCCCAGTCTGTCCCCCTCACTAGCCCTTCTGAACCCCAGTCTGTGACCTTCCAGCATCCCCATGTGCCTCATGCCATCCGGCCCCCCATATCCTTTGCCTCTGACCTGGCCCCGCAGGAAGGATGCTGTGAGGAAGACAGTCTCTTTTTCTTCCCTAGCTGCAGCTGGGGCTGCTCCCACTGGCAGCTGCTCTCTGTTCTGGCTCCACGGTGGCCCCTCATGGTCAAAAGGGGTAATTACAGCACCTTTCTGGCAGAATGTATTTTCTGCAGGGAAAAAAAAAATTCTGCATGCCCCATGAATTCTGCCTGTGCACAGTGGCACAGAATTCCCCCAGCAATAATATTAAAAATATTAGAACGTGTTGGCTTTTAAGCTTACTAGAATTATCCCAAACCCCAACATAAATTCTAGCATGCATCCTTCAACCCTCTCCTAAGGATTGGGGCCCTCTGTGGTTCAGAAAGGTGAAACCCAGACTATTTATCCAAAAACCCTTGCTTTGTCTGAATCAAAGCTGAACTAGTATATGCCTAGCTCTCCAAGAAGGTGGTTGCTCTGGGGATGTTACAAACAGTGAATTTGCCTAACCACCCCCTGCTGTTCTCCTATTTACCCTTCCCATAGAAATATCTTCAATTCTACAACAACATATACAACTGCATTTTTAATACAATGGACCCTGAATGTATTAATTTAATTCAACAACATTCATTCAGGATATTGTAGAAAGCGTCAGTCAGAGCTGCTGTACTGGGAGGAGGTTCTGGAAGAAGGGAGAAGAGCCTGCTGATGTTCAGGTGTTTATCGTCCCAGCTGTAGTTCACCCAAAAAGCAGAGGGCAGGATTTGCTCTTTACAAGTTCTAAGTGAAAAGTAATTAGCACCCAGAATTGATAGAGCACCAGTAAGGAATGGCATTTTTGTGGGAAAATTTTATTGCTTAATATTAACAGTTTGGTGTCTACCTGAAGTGAGTTACAAAAATGAGTATGTAATAACGTCCTTCACTGTACATATGTACATTATAGCTTCAGTTGTCTTGTCAAACCATCATTTAGGCCTCGTAGTTTCTGCCAACTGCTTAAAAACTTATTCATATGGAGTCAATGGGACTATTCATGAGACTAAAGATAAGTAGGTGCAAGTGTTTGCAGGATCAGGGACCTGTCTTGTTTCTATGAAGGGACTATTTAAGGCACTCTAAAAAGCCATAATGAATTCTGTATTTATCTTCAAAGGATGAAACACTACTACTACCGTCAAAACTGTCAGCCAAAAACACATTTGCTATCCACAGGTTTGACATTTAGAGCCTAGAGATGAAACTTGTCAATCAAATCTGTTGTAAATGGATGTGACACCAGTTCATAGGTAAAATGTATTTAACTGACAATTTAGGTGTGCAGAATTTAGAAATATATGCCTGTTTTAAGTTAAATATGCCAGGCACACACCATTCAAAAGCATTCCAGGCAAACCTGTTTGCAGAGTCAAAACCTTGTGATTGCTATTTTTAAAAGCCATTTTATAATACCTGTTTAGATTTTGTTAGCATCCACTTGTAAACTTTAGTTAAAGAGGTGTGTGTGTGTGTGTGTGTGTGTGCGCGCGCGCATGCGTGTGATGTTTATATACATAAAAAGGAGGCCTGGAAAGAAAATCAGCAGAAAATGGTAGAAAGAGGGGGTTAGGCAATAGCAGCAAATTTTCATAAAGTTCTATTTATATTTCCAAAATCATATGAGAAATACAAATAAGTAATAATCAGACACAGTGTCACAATAAAATGCCCCCTCACCCCCACCCCAGGGTCCCCTGGGTAAGCACCAGCGTTGTATATTGCTAATGCCTTTATATGCATTGGGAAGGGTTAAAGGTGTGAGTGTGGAATGGAAGATTCCTTTGCAGGTTACAAGAGGCCAAAGAGGGAGGAAGGGAGAAAGGAACGGGTTAACTCAACGATCCAGATAGGCCCGAAGATAAGGAATGAAACTGCAGCCCAAGGCCAGCACACATAAACAAGCTCTCTGCTGCCAAGCAGCCAGAAGCCTGGATCTCAAACCCCGGCCAGCGTGAGAAAGGGAGAACTGAGCCAGACAGAACTGAAGGGGTTGCAAAACCAGTAAGACTGCAAAGGCCAGTGAGTTGAAAAACAATCTCGCGACCCTGAAACCAGTGTGTTTTGGGGAAACTAAGGGAGCCGCAGAAGGCTGGTTCGGACTGGTACCAAGAGCACGGGGGGCAAAGGTCCCTGGACGAAAACACCCCTGGAAGAACCCAGAGCTTAAAACCCTCCTGAGAGCTGAAGCAAGTCGGAGATTTACAGCGGACCCTAGACAACCTGTGCACAGGGCAGAACTCTTCTTCCCCTTTTCTTCTTACGATACACCCAGGCTTGGCCAACCTTGGGTTGTGCGTGTGTAAGTATGAAAGTGGGTTAGGGCTTGGGCACTAATGCTTTCTTCCTCCCTCTGAGTAATGTGGGGCACACCCAGCACTCACTGCTGTTATTTGGTTAATAAAGCTTTAAACTTAGTCACTTGGTGTGCTCCTTCATCTCCTCCCCTAAAGATCCTGCGGCCTCAGCCTGATCACCTGAAGTCCCAGGCAGATTGGTAACAAATCTGTCACAACAGTTGTTTCCAACCTCAGGAAGAGTAACCACTGAAGCTGTACAACCAGCAAAACATCTAGAAGAACAGCAGCCTTGTTATAGTTACACACAATTAGCTCAAGGTATATGGCTGTGGGAGAGAGGAGGCCTAGACAGAGCACACTGTACTCTCTCTCTGGCTGGCACTTGGAGCTATAGCCAGCATTGAGGCCACCCTAAAGTATGCCAGGGATAGGAATGGCCACCCGGAAACGGTTTCTTTGCAACGCCTCTCCCCGGCTTCTGTATTTAGTGGCTTTTTCTGAGGACTGAGGCAAAGATTTTTCCCTCCCTATTTGAGTATCATTGTTGTCAGACTCCATACAAATTACTATCCCCATCCCATGTTAATTATAGGAATTTCTAATGAGATATAAATATTCACATTTGGTATCAAATGGATATGAATCCAGTATAGAAACCTAAATAAACCAAAAAGACGACTGAAAAAACCACATTCTATTAACAGAAATTGCATGTATTTATTCTTTGTACTCCTACCTTCATGGGCTGTGGTGTCAGTAGAATGCTAAGGAACAATGAAGATAAAAACCACTAAGAAGCAATTCACGTTAAAGCAGCAAATCAGACAGACAGAAACCACAACTTTATTATTTTAAAACCAGCACAGGAGAAATAGTGATAATGATTAACAAGATTAAAATGTTGAAGACATTGCACTTCTCGTCCTGTACTGAAATTAGGGTGTTAAAATATAATGCATTTGCCTGAAAGCTTGAGCACTGACTACATGTGCTTATGCTGTATCAGAATATACAAACATTCTTAACTCATATGATTTAAAGAGATGAAGAGAATCATAAAGTAAGCTTCTAGTTTCATGGTGATAGGATTTGACAATTCAAAATGAGAACTTTTACATGAGGGAAAGATGACAATAAGTAGTCATGCTGTTGTTTATACTGAATATTCCAGAAAAAAAAAAATGAATTGTTACTACTATGGTGGATTCAAAATAAAAAATTGACAGTCTAAAATCCAGATTCCTGTGAAACTGAAGCCTAAATATTACATTGCCTGCACTATATCATCAGAACAATACCTTATGCATTAAGTTCAAGTTTACATTTATTAATGGAGTACATTTCAGATTGGCAGAAGCCCCTGACAACATCAAAACAAAGCGTGCAAAATATAATTGGGTAGGTAGAAATAAATATTTGCTGCTAATAAGACAAAAATCTTTCCCCCTTCCAAGTAAGCCTTTGTACAAATAATCAAATATCAAGTACCTTTTACAAATTAGTTTAAAAATAAGACTACCAATTAGGCAACAATTTTAGGGTAGGGTAAAGTAATTAATGTATTAAAACATTAATAGGTTTAATCAGAAAAAACAAACAAACAAACAAAAAAACAGTCCCTGGTGAGACATCATATACATAATTTACATTTGGCTTCTACTTTATTGCCAATACAGTGGAATACTGTAAAATGCAACTGGTTACCAGTATGTTCTGTTTTTTAAAGACCAATTTTTCACAATACTGGCAATAAGATACCATTGTATTGCTAGTGTTCCATCTTTTAACATTTGGGGGGGGTTTTTGAGTGACAATACGAGTGTTAAGTAGCAATATTTATTCACCAGTTAAAAAAATAAAAAACCACACACAGACACACCTCTTAAAGCAGTTTCTTCTAATTCTGTGAGAAATTTGGTGCTTATAAAAATCAAGGACAAATAAACACTCACTAGAGCCAAGTATAGTGTGGCCAGATGACACTCAGTGCGCCACTAATGAATTTTATTCCTGACTAGCAACAGGTTATGAAACTGCTCTTGACCAGAAACTTTAAAAAATTGTGCAATTTTATGAGGAGGGCCAACGTCCACTGGTAATCTGTAGCATAATTTGAATTAGTGCATTTCACATTTCAACACATTTTACAAGAGCAGGTAAACCCAGATTTTCTAAACACTGAATATTCAAATCTTCATGTTATCTGAAATTTATATTGGGCCAGTAATCATAATTTGAATTTGATTAACTTTTACAAAACGTCAGTTTTGATAATATTTTGGATGCACACAGAGTCCTTCATAAAAATCAGGATTTATTTGTATTCTGTTTTGAAGTTGATATTCGACTTTTTATGAAATAATTCTTCAAACTGTTTCTTGTTAGGAAAAAACAAATTAAAGATTTTACATTCAAAACAGCAAGATATAGAAGTAAACTTGCATTGAAATAGTCTTGGTATTAACAAAATGTGAATACAGAAAAAAAAATTACATGAATGCAACTTTTCTTTCAAGAAAAATCCGTAAGGGAAATTAAATGTTTTAATAGCTGGACTCTTGAAAGAATTTCAAAGAAAAAGTATCCTTTGTACATAATGAGCAGTGATGAATGAAAATAGAAAGCTACAGCATAACTCAGGGATTTTCTCAATAACAGTCTTCAATTATCTATTTTGAAAGCCCAGAACTCGTACTAGTAACAGTATATAACACTGGCTCATTTCGGATGGCAGATTCATGGATTGTTCAGTGTTACTCTGAAAAAAATTCTTCTTGAAGGGTGCTTTGAATTTCAACAAAGCCTGTGGAAGTATTTCTAAAAGGATCTGCTTCAACACACTGACTATAGTCCACATGGCACACTTAAAAGGTTCATTCCAGCAACACCTGGCTCTGAAGCACATATAAACTTCACACACCAAAACTGCTGATCCAACAGAATGATTTATTTTTCCACTATGGGTGATTCATGAGTTACTTGTTTTGAGGTATGTATTTAGGCTGAGAAGGACAGCTATTAGCCCCACATTTTGAAACTCGGTTGTTTTATGGCTGAACAGTCTCTGCTGGGATGAGATTCCCTGTAGTATCCAGCTGCATACATTTACATGAACACGCAGAAACTGGACACTCAGTATGGTCCCTGGATGAGAAAGGAAACTGGGGATTATAAAATTGTAAAGGAACAGTTTTGTAATCTCAGTCCTGTATTTCCCAAAACGTAAATCTGTGCAGCAACATGATCAAAGAAATCAATAGCTGAACATAATTTGGAAATAGTAATAAAGCATACAGAATAAATCAGCAATAAGTTATCTGAAAGCAGAAGATCAATCCTTTTAAACTATGAAAATATAGGCAGAAAGGACATAGAAGCTCAGAAAGTAAGTTTCACACAGTCAACTTGAAGTAGATAAAATTAAAACGACACTCTCATCCTTGTCCTGTCTGCATCTTTGAAAATGATCTTTCTAATATGTAAAATGGTGCCATATTCAAAGTTTAAATTCAAGACAGGGAGTCCAATATAGTGTGACAAATTGGGCTCAAATATCGCCAGCAGTAGGCACCAACTGCAGGAGGTATAGCATGACATCTAGAGAGAGACCACCTGAATTTAATACATCCTACAGTTTAATGGGATAAAAGGCTACTAACTGTGCATGACACAGAATAATTAATGGGCAACATGCCACATCTTGCAATAAATCACGAGGCAACCTAGAAACTAATCCTAGCCATGCTGCTAAACTGTCAGAATAGAACTCCAATGAACCTGACATTTGACACCTGTCATCACATGAGAAAATAGAAAGGAATATGTTTTTAAACACAGTACACAAAATTTAAAAACAAGACAGTCAGGACTGTCAACGTGAAATCGCTATTTACATTTGTGAAATTAACACACTCTCCTAGATCCTGAGCAATAGCTGACCCCCAGTACCATGATAAAAAGCAGCCTTTTGTCCAGCTAGCAAGTTCTCCACTTTATCAGACTGCTTCCGTAGGCTGCCAGCTTCCCTTTCCGTTGGGCCACCCCTAACAATGGCTGCCCCCCACAAGAATTCGCCATTTCTTTGATCCCTATGTCAGGACAGATCTCCCCCACATCTTTCCAAATCAAACTATCAAGCAGTACCAATATGCCAAGACAGTCATGGAAAAGAGAAAGTTTGTTCACACCTACAGCTGTTTCTAGGTAGGGCACGGCTTTCAGCACAATGGCACAGGGGTTAATTGGATGACTGGCCATTACTGGTTATAGTGTCTTGTAATCACACACAACTGTCTTGAATCTCAAGCAAATGCTCAGACTCTCCACTGTGGGATGATAGCAGCAGAAATTTGACTCTGCTGACATACATTCCATGCAAAAGCTAGCGTTAATGCAATATTAAGACTTGGAAATCATGGATTAAAAATCAGGAGATGCAGAGTTAAAGCTGAAATCTCAACCTTAAGCTTGGTTCACTTGTGTGTATGCCTGGCTTAAATTATATTTTTACGTAATACCAGACAAGTAAATACAATATATAATAAACACGACAGCCAAGGAGGTATGTCCGATATGGCACATTAGATATAAATTTATGTGAGAGGCTACATGTTTAATTTTGTCAGTTTACCTGAACCAGCTGAGCATGTGTCCAGCATGACCACCATGCCTGCAGTTGTGGCACCATGTAAACCAGTTGTTGAACTGGGCTAATTTCTTGTCCTTGCTAAGATCCACCTTTTCATCTGACTTTGATACTCCTATGGATAGGTAAGAAACTTTCAGTCAATATCTGTGCTATATTGGAGTATTAAAGAACTTAAAATTGAAATTAGGAGCTTGATTTGGAAGCAGAAATAAACTGATAAATTAAGAAAAAGTTATCACCCCAAAATAAATGAAAATTACAGTTATTTCACCAATGATTCTATCTTGAAAGCGTGAACATTTTTCTTCAATATGGTATTTCTCATTTGAGCACAAATATTTTGAAATATTATAGTTGTTTACAGTGTTACCATGTGTATTTTACATGACTTTTTGGTACTCCCAATACTACTAAGATCTTACATTCTGGCTTCTCAGGAGGTTTCATATGAGAGTATTTGCAATACATTTCTATTCTGAGATTTTATAAAATCACTTCCACCCCAACAGGTAATTAGCAAAATTAACAAACAGGAAAAAATGTTAGTATACCAGGAAGTATAAAACAACCAATAGAATTATATTGCTAAGCTACTGTTTTAGCTCTTACTGTCACAGTAATTTCTGCTTGCCTATTAATAGCTTCATATCACACTATTTCTTTTGCAATAACTGCTACATTTTCTAATGTTACCTATTTCATTGCGAGGATTTCTTTTCTGCTTTGGAAGAGTGTTACTCTAGAACCGCATAGTAACCTATCAATAAGCTATAAATGGAAACAATTTAATAAAGAAGTCTTAAGATGGACTGGTGAAACAGTTGGGAAAGATGTGTGTATGTATGACAACACAATACTATATTCTCTGTCTGTAATATCACAATACTGAACTATAAGCATGGTTAGTGAGAGAAAGCATCAACACAATTTGTTTAGCATTTAACCAGTAAGACTGAAGGCTGTTACAGCCATGAAATAAACCTCATGACAGTACAGTGGAGGACATATTATTAGTTTGCTAGTTAGCAATAAAATTTTTGCAGACAGACATACATTTTACATATGGGGGATCACCACAGGATGGCTTGCCCTTTCTGGGGAGTCAGGACCCAGTCTACCCATGACAGGCTTCTTTAAGGAGAACGAGCCCATCTGTAAGCAATTAACTGCCATGGGGGTCTGGTTGGCAGCTAACTAATGAGCACCTGGACCTGACAGGAGGCTATTAGAGCTCAGTTGGAGGAGGGTGCTCCTGGAGAGAGGAGCTCCCAGAGACTCTAGCAGGAGAACTGCTTCCCTGTTAACCTCTCTAAGGTGATAAGTGAAAGGACTGAGTAAAGAGGGGCCAGCTGGGGAGAAGCTAGCCTGAACTCTAACCCAGCTCCAGGACGACAGTGGAGAATTCCTAAGGAGAGTGAACCTGTTTTGAAATACAATCCAGCAACAGGAAAGCTGTGGACTCTTGATTTAAGGAGTGTGAGTCATTTAAGCTATAACTCTGCTCCAGGAAGAGTGGCTGTGGACTCCTGAACTTGGGAGAAGACACTTGTCAATATTAACCACAGTACCAGCAGTAGGGTTGGACTTGAGGGACTAACAATGAGGTTTTTGTACTCTGTAAAAAAAAGAAAAAGTTAATGAGTGCCCACAACAAGGGGTGGGGTGGATCTTGTTCTCAGTACCAGGTCTCAGTGAGTGATTGCAAGCACCAAGAGGGAGCTGAGGGCTGTATACCTGCAGGGCCAAAAGGGGGCATGATCAAGGACACATCCCTGTCACAGGGAAGAGGAGAAGAGAGAATAAGTTTTACTATAATTACATTTTAGAAATATAAAGTGCTTTTTTTTAGTTTCAAGGCATGGATTAAAACTTATTCATGTCGCTGTAAAATGTAAACAGTTAGCTAAAAACTTTCTAGGGTACACGTAATAAGTAAGAAGTGCATAGTCTCTTGGATATATTTAATGGCTTTAACTTGCTGCCATTGTCTTTGTTTTTCACCCTACATTTACAGATTTGTCAACAATAATAAAGATACAATAATACCATTTACTAAAGTTGTATTTTTACCTACTTTTTGTTTATAGCATGAAATTCTTAACAATTCTATAGTATATTTCCGTCTTGGGATCACTTTACAAACAAGCTGATCCTAATAACCCTGTGAAGTACATAACTAAGTTTTAGTCTCATTTTACTGAAGCAGAGAGGTCAAGTCACTTGCCCAAGGTCATAAAGGAAAACTGTGTTAGAGTCAGGATTAGAAATCAGGAATTCTTAGTTCTTCCCTGTCCTGTGTTCTGACTACTAGACTCTCACTTCTCCCACGTGTGACTAGACTCCAGAAGACTGAAGTCTTAGTCATACAATACATACATCTTCATAGGCAGTAGCAGCAACAGAAGAACAGTAGGCTGCAATGCAAGAATGTACCTCATCTACTTGGGAGAGCCTACTCTCTAGCAGTGACAGGGTAACCTCCATGTTCATTGAGGGAGTAGGTATCTTACAGGCAAACGGTCAGGAACAACTAATTTCCAAACTGTCAGGCATCAAACAATTGTAATCAGGGGTCTCATCACTGAACTGGGTGGGATTTGAACCAGTGAATCTTTCACTCAATGAGAGAGGTATTTCAAAATAATAAGACTAGAAAGAGAGATACAAATGCAATGTCATTAAACAGGGGCCACTAATCATGCACCTTTAAATAGTACTGCATTTTAAGATTAAAAAGGAATTTCTTAACATTGTGCCATACCAGGGCAGCTGGAAACTGGAGTCCCCATATTTATTAGGCAAAGTGCACAGCGAGGAAGGGGTTTCCGACAACCAGGACAACTTGTAACCTTTGACTTGGTTGGTGAGCCACTTACTCCATATTGACTAAAACCTCGGCCCTGATGAGGTATGGCTGAACAACTATAAGAGATTGATTTCCCACAGAAATTGCAACTCACAAATACCTACAAAAACACAGACAAGAGCCAAAATTAATAATAGGAATGAGATACTTGCAATAGGGTACAACCAATAAATTCTAGTTATGTTCATGAATTGCGAAGTTTTGCTTTGCTGATTTAAGAGAAAAGGCTAAAATCTCATTAGGAATAGACAGTTGGCCACAAGCTACAGAATTAAAAAAAAAACACCACCCACAGTCAATATCAGCAATGTATTGGAGTTGAAATATACATAGGAGGAGTGCCCATCTGAGGTTCTAAACAGAACATGAAGGTAAACAGATACAAAAGTTTAGAATCCTGAGAGATACAAGGCTGTAGGACTCTACATGACACTATTTTAGGGGGAAAATATTGATTCTTGTCTTTAGCCATGTAAGATATTTTATATCACACACACACACACACACAAATAAATTCAGGGCACTTTTTAATCAATATTTGTCACCGTATGTGTCAGTATTTTCTTACAGGAATGGGACAAGTGTGGAGCTCAATGCACTGCTGCAGTTTGAATGATTCTTTTTAGCAGGGGATGAAGGAACCGGCTTTCACCATAGAAAGTGCTGGAAATCAAAGTTGTTGAAAGGCCTGTTTCTACTCTTATAAAATGATTATATAAACACCTGCTAAAAAACACTGAACAAAAACGAGCTTACTTTAATAAAAAGACTTGAAAACTTATTTCATTTCCACTGTTTTGTAAGGGGAAACTGGATTTTTTCAGTACTATTTTCCCCTCATCTAACAATCAGGATTGCAGCTTTTTGTCAGACCACCGCCACCCTGCCTGCCTGCCCTACACACATTTAACAGGCTCTTGCAGCAACATTTTCAGCATGGCCTTAAACCAGGCCTTCCTTTCTGCTGGTGGAGGCCAAGATGTGGCTAACAATGAGTACGTGCCTCTCTATGTATGTGTGACAGACTGACAATATCCTGAACAAATCTTATGAATTAAGGTAAACCTTATTGAATACCTTTGGGGTACATTGCATTAAAAAGGCAATCGTGTATGTGTTGTGGCAGTATGTACCCTCTCTCATAGGGAGGAGGAATGCTAATGCACTTCCTCCATTGTCAGCCCTTTGAAGGTACCCTCTGGAGAGGTGTACATATACTAGTTCACACTCGATTTTCCAGGGACCAACAGAAAGACAGGAATTTTAGATAAACAGCCTGGTTTTAAAATGCCTCACAGCCTTCTTCCCCAGCAAATGGACAGGATCCCTGGGTCCAAGAAGGTCCCAAATCCTTTAGAAAGGGTTGGAAGGTCTGGACCTACTGAAGGCACATAAAGCTGTGCTAGGTCTGAGCAGACGCTGTGATGAACGTGTGAAAGGAAACCCTATGGATGCGGTGCTGAAGGACTAACTTTTTACCTTATTAAATGCTCACAAAAATATAATTCATATTTACCTGTGCTAAAGGTTTTGAACTGGGATCCAGCTTACTCCTATGGATGTCAAATTCTGCTCGTTTATGCCAGAACCTCCAAGCATCCAACAAATTCCTGTAATTCTCAATCCAATATTGAACCCTCTCATCCTTAAGTACGTCGGACGGAGAACCCTAAAGCATGAAATAAACCAACATACACAATACTAGGGATGTAAATAGAGTTTTTAAAAGTACCCGTTTAAACTATTCAAATTATATTAGTTAACTGTTTAATTGTTAACACGACAGCGGTCAGGGTCTGGGGTTGGGGGCTGCCGCCAATTTGTTTTAAACGTTAACCGCAATATATTAACGGTAAGACTAATACATATTTTACATCCCCCCACAATACAAGTATTTCTTCAGAGGGTTTCACATGATTTAGTAAAAGATATCTGAAGCAATACAATGTAGTATGACTAAAAGAAACATTCAAAATTATCTATAAAATAAAAAAATTCAGCAAACATGAGCTACAATGCAATACTACGCTTTAGTGCTGTTCAGAAACCCATGTATCTTATAATTGTACCAAGCTTTGTTAGGAGCATGATATGCTTATTGTCCAAGTATTCAATATTTTAATTCACAGTTTGATTATGATTAACAAAAAAGTTTTGTTTTTTACATTTCTACATAGTGCTTTACAAGTGCATAGCACTTTACACAAACATGATCCCCACTAGAGAGCTTGCAATTTAATCAAATAAGACAGACAGGACACGGAGGTATAACATCAGGAAGGGGAGGAGGATGTAAAACAAGTGTGAAAAAGCTGTGCTTTCACACAGTTGCTATAGTAACATGGCACACAATGTCAGGGTAGGTTTTTTTAAACTAGTATTTTCATTGTGTGTATTGTACAAGGGAGGGAATGTGGGAAAAGGCAGAATTGAGGAGAGATCTGAAGGGGAGAGGGAGCCAGCATGTGTACAGGATCAAAAATGTAGAACACAGCAGAAGGGGGGTAATGACATGGCAGGATACATTCAGTCACACACACTTTTCAAGCTCTGCACCAGTGTATCTAATATTTACCCCAAGCTTAAGTCTTCTTGTCAGGTAGAAAACACTTGTACTCCGATATCCCTGAACAACCCAGACCCACGGGACTTTAAAAGTAGGACCAGACATCAGAAGACTAAACTCACTATCCAAAAGGTAGGTATGAAAGTCAATGGTGGTGGTGACAGCAACTCTGCCAACACAATCCAGAAGCAATGACATGGTAAGAATCCAAGTTCCTCTGCCACCAGTTTCTGGGAAGTAAGGAAGGTACTGGGACATTTCTCAGAGTACCATCCCTGGATCCTGCTTGGGAGCTCAATCAGTATCAGACTGTGACTAGGTGTGCCCAGCCCAGCTAGTGGAAGGGGAAAGGAGTATTCCATGTCTTTCCCCAGAAAGACTAATGAGAACCTCTGCTTCTAAGGTGCCAAATGAAACACTGAAAGTAAACTACATAGGCTATACATGGTATATCTCATTTTTTTAATACATGCTAAGAAGTACTTTTCAGTTCACTATATAAGATTTATTACTATAGTGCTGAAGAATAATGGAGTAACCTGAAATTACTTCAGAGAGAAATACTAACCTGGAGCATACAATAGCTTGCTGTCTGGACATCCCCGGTTCTATCAACGTAACTTTCCATTAAGTCCACTCCATCTTTTGTCAGTCCTGTCAGCAGAATTCCTTCCAAGTTTCCAGCATCTTTCAATTCATTTGTCAGCTTTTCAATGAATCTATTCAGCTACAAAAATAAAGGATTTCCACCTTCATTTTCTTCTCATGACCTTTTAATGTGACCAATTAGCACGTGCTAACACTTCAACTTTTTGATTAATTTTCTCCCTAAGAGGTATCTGCTGGAATTTATGCAGAAAAATGAGTCTAAAATACAGAAACATCCACTTCATTGCATCAGAGTCAAAATCCTGGCAAACATACTCAAGTTTCCTCACATGGTGGGAAAACAAAAGATGACCCACCATTTCAGTAATTTAAAAATACCCTTTCCTACTGTCAAACAACCTATCTGATTTCTCTTAACTTAATCTGGAATATAAGAGTTTGCTGTTCTACCAGTACAAAACATACTCTGAAGTCAAGTCTTAGAGATTAACGCACATTCTCTTTGAAAGAGCTTCTTCAGAATTAGACAACAATTTATGGAGCATTTAAACAGCAAAGAAAGAGTTTGTGTAGCTTAATCAGGTTAGTTTGTTACAGGCATGTAAAAAAGTGTTTAAGCATTTCCCATGAAAACAGATTAAACAAATTCACATGCCTAGATAAGATCACTAATTGAAGGATGCTTAATTTTTGTTTGCTAACCTGACCATGTGTATGTGAGCCAGACAAAGGAGAAGGAAGGGCAACCAAGAGACAGATTGTGAAAACCTCCTCTACACAGTTTGGTCCTGATCCAGCCATTGACACCATGCAAGCAGAACTCTGTCAGCATGAAGCACCATTGAATTAAATGGGAAATCACCTACGCAGAATCAGTTGTGGAATAAGACACTATAATTATAAAATTGCTAGTAAAGATATATCAGGGATTATGACTATGGCATTAACAGTATGTGTATCCTATTAGAAATACATTAACATAGTAACATGCTATAAAAATAGTGAAAGTATTAATATTGACCTTAAATTATCACAATTGGAAATCAGATTTTCAGATTATACAATAGTTAATATATTCCTTTTTATTTTCAGGAAAGGAACACATTGTATCATTACTTCCATTATTCACACTTTTAGAATTTTCTATAAAAGGTTCTGATTAAAGATACAGGATGGCATATCAGCTTATGCTAATATTCAAACACACACTCACCTGTGCATCATTGAGGAATTTACAAGCAAATGCCACTCTGTCTCGTACTGCTACCTTATTCTCATACTGTGGGGAAAGATAGATACATATGGCAATATAAAGCTCAAATTTCCAAATCACTCATTTCTAAACAGAACAGTAGGCTTACTGTATAACTAATGACATGAATTTCATTATGCACATGAATAAGAGGTGTCCTCACATTGTGATATTAACTCTTTCAGGTACCTTTTTATGCTTAGGCTTAGTCACAAAACCATTACCAGGGGCAATCTACCACAATGGCAAAGAGCCTGATCCAATAAATTGCACTTCAGTCTATGAAAAGCTGGCAAGTCACAGTGCTGGTCCATACTGCTTCCAGCATGTATAGTGGAGAATACATCCGAGCAGCAGGGATACATGCAGGGTGAAAAAAGGAGAAGGCTGGAAAACATGTGCAAGTGAGAGAAGAAAGATCGGAGAAGGTGCTGAAATGAAGTAGATGGTGCTATTAAATTGTCTTTCTTGAAAAAAAATCATATTAAAGACATTAAAATAACCTCAATACTTCTGTTATTTATTATTGGTATTACAGTAGCACTAGAGACCTCAAATGAGACCTGCACCCATTGTATTGGACACTGTACAAACAGGGTAAGAGACTTCCGACCCCAAAGAACTCAGGGTATGTCTACACTACGAAATTAGGTCGAATTTATAGAAGCCGGTTTTATAGAAATCGGTTGTATACAGCCGATTGTGTGTGTCCCCACATAAAATGCTCTAAGTGCATTAAGTCGGCGGACCGCGTCCACAGTACCGAGGCTAGTGTCGACTTCCGGAGCGTTGCACTATGGGTAGCTATCCCACAGTTCCCACAGTCTCCGCCGCCCATTGGAATTCTGGGTTGAGATCCCAATGCCTGAATGATGCAAAACAGTGTCGCGGGGGGTTCTGGGTACATGTCGTCAGGCCCCTCCCCCTCCGTCAGAGCAACGGCAGACAATCGATTCGCGCCTTTTTACCTGGGTTACCTGTGCAGACAACATACCATGCCAAGCATGGAGCCCGCTCAGCTCAGCTCACAGTCACCATATGTCATCTGGGTGCCGGCAGACGTGGTACTGCATTGCTACACAGCAGCAGCCCCTTGCCTTTTGGCAGTAGATGGTGTATTACGACTGGTATCATCAGATGATGGCTGAAACTCCGTATGTCCCCCAGTCATATTCTGCTGCCTTCCCAATGATGATGGCGGCTATCAGTTGTAGTACACATTTTCTGCCAAGCACCCAGAAGATGCCGAGGACTATCAGTCATGCTGCACCGTCGGCTGCCAGCTTAAAATGTAAAAAATAGATTTGTTCTGTATTCATTTGCTTCCCCCTCCCTCCGTGAAATCAACGGCCTGCTAAACCCAGGGTTTTGAGTTCAATCTTTGGGGGGGGCCATTCTGTGTGACAGTTGTTTGTGTTTCTCCCTGATGCACAGCCACCTTTGTTGATTTTAATTCCCTGTAGCTGTACGCCATGTCGTCACTTGCCCCTCCCTCCCTTCCTCAGACAATAGTTTCGCGCCTTTTTTCAGACCAGACGCCATAGCACTGGGATCATGGAGCCCGCTCAGATCACCGCGGCAATTATGAGCACTATGAACACCATGCACATTGTCCTGGAGTATATGCAGAGCCAGGACATGCCAAAGCAAAACCAGGACCAGCCGAGGAGGCGATTGCAGCGCGGCGACAAGAGTGATGAGGAAATTGACATGGACATAGACCTCACAGAAGGTACAGGCCCCAGCAATGTGCAAATCATGGTGTTACTGGGGCAGGTTCATGCCATGGAACGCCGATTCTGGGCCCGGGAAACAAGCACAGACTGGTGGGACTGCATCGTGTTGCAGGTGTGGGACGATTCCCAGTGGCTGCGAAACTTTCGCATGCGTAAGGGCACTTTCATGGAACTTTGTGACTTGCTTTCCCCTGCCCTGAAGCGCCAGAATACCAGGATGAGAGCAGCCCTCACAGTTGAGAAGCGAGTGGCGATAGCCCTGTGGAAGCTTGCAACGCCAGACAGCTACCGGTCAGTCGGGAATCAATTTGGAGTGGGCAAATCTACTGTGGGGGCTGCTGTGATCCAAGTTGCCAGGGCAATCAAAGACCTGCTGATATCAAGGGTAGTGACTCTGGGAAACGTGCAGGCCATAGCGGATGGCTTTGCTGCAATGGGATTCCCAAACTGTGGTGGGGCAATAGACGGAACCCATATCCCTATCTTGTCACCGGAGCACCAAGCCACCGAGTACATAAACTGCAAGGGGTACTTTTCAATGCTGCTGCAAGCCCTGGTGGATCACAAGGGACGTTTCACCAACATCAACATGGGATGGCCGGGAAAGGTACATGATGCTCGTGTCTTCAGGCACTCTGGTCTGTTTCGAAAGCTGGAGGAAGGGACTTTCTTCCCAGACCAGAAACTAACCATTGTGGATGTTGAAATGCCTATCGTGATCCTTAGGGACCCAGCCTACCCCTTAATGCCATGGCTCATGAAGCCGTACACAGGCAGCCTGGACAGTAGTCAGGACCTGTTCAACTACAGGCTGAGCAAGTGCCGAATGGTGGTGGAATGTGCATTTGGACACTTAAAAGCACGCTGGCGCAGCTTACTGACTCACTCAGACCTCAGCGAAAAGAATATCCCCATTGTTATTGCTGCTTGCTGTGCGCTCCACAATATCTGTGAGAGTAAGGGGGAGACATTTATGGCGGGGTGGGAGGTTGAGGCAAATCGCCTGGTCGCTGATGACGTGCAGCCAGACACCAGAGCGGTTAGAAGAGCACAGCAGGGCGTGGTGCGCATCAGAGAAGCTTTGAAAACGAGTTTTGTGACTGGCCAGGCTACGGTGTGAAACTTCTGTTTGTTTCTCCTTGAACCCTCCGCCCCCCCACACCCCGTTCACTCTACTTCCCTGTAAACCAACCACCCCACCCTCCCCTCCCCCCTTCGAGCACTGCTTGCAGAGCCAATAAATTCATTGTTACTTCACATTCATGCATTCTTTATTAATTCATCACACAACTAGGGGGATAATTGCCAAGGTAGCCCGCGATGGGTGGGGGAGGGAAGGAAAAGGACACACTGCAGTTTAAAACTTTAACTCTTATTGAAGGCCAGCCTTCTGATGCTCGGGCAATCATCTGGGGTGGAGTGACTGGGTGGCCGGAGGCCCCCCCCACCCCACCATGTTCTTGGGCGTCTGGGTGAGGAGGCTATGGAACTTGGGGAGGAGGGCTGTTGGTTACACAGGGACTGTAGCAGCGGTCTCTGCTCCTGCGCCTTTCCTGCAGCTCAACCATACGCTGGAGCATATCAGTTTGATGCTCCAGCAGCCGGAGCATTGACTCTTGCCTTCTGTCTGCAAGCTGACGCCACCTATCATCTTCAGCCCGCCACTTGCTCTGTTCATCCCGCGATTCAGCCCGCCACCCCTCCTCTCGTTCATATTGTGCTTTTCTGTAGTCCGACATTGACTGCCTCCACGCATTCTGCTGTGCTCTGTCAGCGTGGGAGGACATCTGGAGTTCTGAGAACATATCATCCCGAGTCTGCTGTTTTCTCCTTCTAATCTTTGCTAGCCTCTGTGAAGGAGAAACATTTGCAGCTGGTGGAGGAGAAGGGAGAGGTGGTTAAAAAAGACATTTTAGAGAACAATGGGTACACTCTTTCACGTTAAATTTTGCTGTTCACATTACACAGCACATGTGCTTTCGTTACAAGGTCGCATTTTTCCTCTTATATTGAGGGCCTGCTGGTTTGGTGTGAGAGATCACTCACGCAGTGCCAGGCAACAGATTTCGGCTTGCAGGCAGCCATGGTAAGCCACAGTCTTTTGGCTTTTTTAACCTTCTTATCATGTGGGAATGGTTTCAAACAGTAGTGCCCTCATTTCCCATACCAAGCACCCCGTAGGTTGGCCATTTAAAATGGGTTTGCAATGTAAAAGGAGGGGCTGCGGTTTCTGGGTTAACATGCAGCACAAACCCAACTACCCCCCCCCCCCACACCCAATTCTCTGGGATGATCACTTCACCCCTCCCCCCACCGCGTGGCTAACAGCGGGGAACATTTCTGTTCAGCCGAGCAGGAACGGGCACCTCTGAATGTCCCCCTTAATAAAATCACCCCATTTCAACCAGGTGACCGTGAATGATATCACTCTCCTGAGGATAACAAAGAGAGATAAGGAATGGATGTTGTCTGCATGCCAGCAAACACCAGGACCATACGCTGCCATGCTTTGTTATGCAATGATTCCAGACTACGTGCTACTGGCCTGGCGTGGTAAAGTGTCCTACCATGGCGGACGGGATAAGGCAGCCCTCCCCAGAAACCTTTTGCAAAGGCTTTGGGAGTACATGAAGGAGAGCTTTCTGGAGGATATCCGCTCCATCCCCATACACATTAACAGACTTTTCCAGTAGCTGTACTGGCCGCGATTGCCAGGGCAAATTAATCATTAAACACGCTTGCTTTTAAACCATGTGTAATATTTACAAAGGTACACTCACCAGAGGTCCCCTGTGGGCCCTCAGGGTCTGGGAGCACGCCTTGGGTGAGTTCGGGGGTTACTGGTTCCAGGTCCAGGGTGATAAACATATCCTGGCTGTTGGGGAAACCGGTTTCTCCGCTTCCTTGCTGCTGTGAGCTATCTACATTATCTTCATCCTCATCTTCCTCGTACCCCGAACCCGCTTCCCTGTTGCATGTTTCTCCATTGACGAAGTCATAGCACACAGTTGGGGTAGTGGTGGCTGCACCCCCTAGGATCCCATGCAGCTCCGGGTAGAAGCGGCATGTTTGCGGCTCTGCCCCGGACCTTCCGTTTGCCTCTCTGGCTTTGTGGTAGGCTTGCCTTAGCTCCTTAATTTTCACGCGGCACTGCTGTGCGTCCCTGTTATGGCCTCTGTCCTTCATGGCCTTGGAGACCTTTTCTAATATTTTGCCATTTCGTTTACTGCTACGGAGTTCAGCTAGCACTGATTCATCTCCCCATATGGCGAGCAGATCCCGTACCTCCCGTTCGGTCCATGATGGAACTCTTTTGCGATCCTAGGACTCCATCATGGTTACCTGTGCTGATGAGCTCTGCGTGGTCACCTGTGCTCTCCTCGCTGGGCAAACAGGAAATGAAATTCAAACTTTTGCGGGGCTTTTCCTGTCTACCTGGTCAGTGCATCTGAGTTGAGAGTGCTGTCCAGAGCGGTCACAATGAAGCACTGTGGGATAGCTCCCGGAGGCCAATAACATCGAATTCCGTCCACACTACCCCAATTCCGACCCGCAAAGGCTGATTTTAGCGCTAATCCCCTCGGAGGTGGAGTAAAGAAACCGGTTTAAAGGGCCCTTTAAGTCGAAAAAAGGGCTTCGTTGTGTGAACGTGTCCAGGCTTAATTCGAATTAACGTTGCTAAATTCGACCTAAACTCGTAGTGTAGACCAGGCCCTTGTCTATTTAAACAAGATAGATATATCTTTCTAGCTGTTGGCTTATGGGTACAAATATTCAGTTATTTTACAGCTCCTCTAATCTCATCCATACAGACCAAAAGCCCAAAGTTAGAACTCTTATAAGCATTCTGTGGAACACCAAACAGTTAAACTTGGTTTATCTCCTAAACAGGTTCAGAGAACAATTGTGAAGGTACCACATACTGGCAACATAATCAGAGGATAACCACACAATTGCTGTCTACAGTCACACATTGTAAGTAGGGCTGTCGATTAATAACAGTTAACTCACGCAATTAACTCAAAAAAATGAATCACGATTAAAAATATTAATAGTGATTAATCGCACTGTTAAACAATAGAATACCAATTGAAATTTAATAACCATTTTTGGATTTTTTTCTTCATTTTCAAATATATTGATTTAAATTATAGCACAAAATACAAGTGTACAGTGCTCACTTTATATTTAATCAAGTATTTGCACTGTAAGAAACAAAATAGTATTTTTCAATTCACCTCATACAAGTACTGTAGTGCAATCTCTATCACGAAAGTTGAACTTACAAATGTAGAAATATGTACAAAATATAACTGCATTCAAAAAATAAAACAAAGTCCATTCAGGCCTATTTCTTCTTCACCCAATCACTCAGACAAAACAAGTTTGTTTACATTTGCAGGAGATAATGCCGCCTGCTTCTTGTTCACGTCACCTGAAAGTGAGAATAGGTGTTCTCATGGCACTGTTGTAGCCGGCATCGCAAGATTTTTTTACATGCCAGATGCGCTAAATATTCACGTCCCTTCATGCTTCAACCACCATTCCAGAGGACATGCGTCCATGCTGAGGACAAGTTCTGCTTGATAACAATGCAAAGCAGTGCGGACCAACATGTTCATTTTCATCATCCGAGTCAGATGCCACCAGCAGAAGGCTGATTTTCTTTTTTTTGGTGATTCACGTTCTGTAGGTCCCGCATTGGAGTGTTGCTCTTTTAAGACTTCTGAAAGCATGCTCCACATTTCTTCCCTCTCAAATTTTAGAAGGCACATCAGATTCTTAAACCTTGGGTCGAGTGCTTAGCTCTCTTTAGAAATCTCACATTGGTACCTTCTTTGCATTTTGTCAAATCTGCAGCGAAAGTGTTCTTAAAATGAAGATGTGCTGAGTCATCATCCGAGACTACTAGAATATGAAATATATGGCAGATAAAATAGAGCAGGAGATATACTATTCTCCCCCCCAAGGAGTTCAGTCACAAATTTAATTAAACGCTTTTTTTAATTATTATTATTATTATTAAATGAGCGAGATAAGCATGGAAGCATGTCCTCTGGAATGGTAGTTGAAGCATGAAGGGGCATAGGAATGTTCAGCATATCTGGCACGTAAATACCTTGCAATGCCGACTACAAAAGTCCCATACGAATGCCTGTTCTCACTTTCAGGTGACATTGTAAATAAAGAAGCCAGCAGCATTAACTCCCCTAGATGTAAACAAACTTGTTTGTCTTAGCAATTGGCTGAACGAGATGTAGGACTGAGTGGACTTGTAGGCTCTGAAGTTTTACATTGTTTTTGAGTGAAGTTATGTAACAACATCTAGATTTTGTAAATTGCACTTTCACGATAAAGAGATTGCATTATGATACTTATGAGATGAATTGAAAAATACCGTTTCATTTATCATTTTTAGTGCAAATATTTGTAATCAATTGGTATTGTATTGTAACTGCGATTAATCAAAATTTTTTGAGTTAATCATGTGAGTTAACTGCGATTAAATCGACAGCCCTAATTTAAATTACAACACAGAATAAAGTGTACAGTGCTCACTATTTTTATTACAAATACCTGCACTGTAAAAATGATAAACAGAAGAAATTGTATTTTTCATTGGGAATTCCAGCCTGTCTTTATTTTATTTTATTTTAATTTTAAGGTAAACGGGGGGTGGGGGGGAAATCTAGACTTTTTAATTTAAAAAAAAAAAAAAACCCACCACCTGTATTTATTATCCTTCCCTTTATCTTGTTGGCCATGTTTGTGTTACCTTTTGCCAATCCCTTCTTAGACCCCTGTGACTGGTTTTTAGTGTTTTGGTGGATTATTCTAAGGAGGGTTAGCAGTTCATAGATTTCCATTTGCTCTTATTCCCCCACATCCTGGAGAGAGAGGGTGCACATTTGCTGAAAGGGAGAACATTCATCTCAGCCTCACTTTATGTCATGACTGCTTTCCTTCACAATGTCTGGACAGCTATCCCTTTGATGCCAGTTAACACTGATCCTTACACTGGCCAGAACAGTTTCTGTTAAGTGATGCACGGCACTTTCTTGCCTCCCTTCCCCCAATCACTGAGGGACTTGACCCAAAAAGGAGTTGTAGGGAGTGGGGTCGCAAAGTTAGCGGGGGAGAAAAAGAGTGGTACTGCTACCCTTACTTCTGCGTTGCTGCTGGGGGCGGCGCTGCCTTCAGACCTGAGCACCTGGAGAGCGGTGGCTGCTGGCCAGGAGCCCAGCGCTGGAGGCAGAGCTGCCACCAGCAGCAGTGCAGAAGCAAGCATGGCATTGTAGGATATTGCCATCCTTACTTCTTTGCTGCTGCTGGGGCGCTGCCTTCAGAGCTGGGCACCTGGCCAACAATGGCCGCTCTCTGGCCGCCCAGCTCTGAAGGCAATGCAGAAGTAAGGGTGGCAATACCGTGATATATCTCACACACACACACACACACACACACACACACTCCCTTTTGGGTCAGGACCCCCAATTTGAGAAACGCTGGTCTCCCCCGTGAAATCTGTACAGTATAGGGTAAAAGCACACAAAAGACCAGATTTCATGGTCCGTGACGCATTTTTCATGGCCGTGAATTTGGTAGGGCCCTATGCATAGGATTACCCTATTCTATTATGCCAGCTGTTTTAAGAAATTTTGATTTGTTTTTCCAGAAGATAGCCTAAGCAAGGTAGTCAATCTTTTAAATATTTTAAAAGATCCGTTTTTTAAAATTTGCTAGAAAACAACAAAGAAGACAATTGAGTGAATTGGAATGCTCACTTAAGGGAAAACATGGGGGAAATCTGATGAACTTCTCTACTTTCTCAATTTGCTTTCCCTTCCCTCCCCTTTTACTATCTTCTCACTCATTTGCTTCCCTACCTGCTTAAGTATTTTCTTAACATTGTCTTTTATTGTTTGAAAGAGAGAAGATCCCAACTATAAATTTAAAGGGTTATTCATGTAGTTTTGTATAGTTTTACAATGAGTTTACAATTAAAGAAAAAAACCTAAATTAAACTCTTAAGTTTTACTATGAAGCGAACGTTGACATTTTTAGCTAGAATTTTATTCCATCTTTATAGATTATTCATGAATATCATAGGATTTTTTTAAAAGGAAATATTCATGAGAAAACAGCAATGAGCATCAGGAGGAAGTAAACAAGAATACATTCTAATTAGAATTAAATTCAAAGAATTCATATATAGGCCTCTGTATGTATACAGTTAAAGGAGGTTTAGTATGACAAATTTGCTTACCAAAACTCCATCATACGAACCAGATTCACTTGTCAGAAAAGCAAACATGGCACACAAGTAGGGGTTGTTTAGTTGTAATCTTAGAGTGCTGCACATTTCTCTCCAAAGGGAGTTCTTCTCATCTGTATATCCTGATAAAGCCATTGCTACTACATTGAGGTTCAGATCACCTGATTAACAAAAACCACCAAGTATAGGGATAAAAATTTAGAAGCACTTGTCCAATAAGAACTTTACAGTAATCTGAAATAGCCCACATATGCTGACACTCAGACATACTTTCCTCGCTTCCTGCATCACTAAACATTAAACTAATGAAAAGCAATCTATTTACATAATATAAAACAAACACACCTCCATAAAAGAAAAAAGATTGGTCTTGGGTACTGGACTAGGTATCAGCATTTCTAGGGTTCTAGTGGATGTATTTTGTACAGGGCATGAGATCATCCCTTGCTCTTTCAAGAGACTAAGACCAATAATGCATTAAAGAAGGGAGCAACAGATTAGAATTGGTTAAATACTAGATAATGTTTTCACCCCTCACCAACATGGGGCCCAATCCAACCCTCACTGAATTAAGTGCATCAAGGGTGGGTGTTCACTTGCTGCCATTAATGCCCTGATGGGGTTTCTATGGAAGGGAAAACTGATCTAGTAACAGTAAGGCAAGTTATCCGCAACCAAAAAAATAAAAATAAAAAATTAGAAGGTACAAAATATACCTTTTTCAGAAGAAGCTCCTTTATTTAGGATCTGTATTGCTCGCCGTATGTCCAAGTTGAAAAGTGCCACAGCAGCAGCTCTCTCCCAGTCTCCTTCTTGTTCCAAAGAATTTAGAAAGGGTTCCACATCTAGATCTGTTCCCTTCTTTATCCACCCACAGAGCTGCAAGGCCAATGACCTCTCCTCACTTAGATACTGAATAATATCTGCCTGCCTATCGGACCCACTCCTGCTATGCCTCAAATTCTCTGTTGTTCCTAAGAAGAAACACAATTTAAATTATTTGACAGACAATTTGCAACATTTTAATCTCAGGCTTCATTGAAAACAAAGTTAGTTTTACAAAGGAACATTTACTAAACTTTTGTTTTAGCATTAGTATAGAATAGAATTTGTTGTAAATACATGGCTTCTTAGCATGTACATCAAACTGATACTTATTTCCGATCAAGTCTTCTTACCAACACAACATTCTGGAAACTCTTCATCAGGGCCGGCTCCAGGCACCAGCTTACCAAGCAGGTGCTTGTGGCGGCCACTTCGGAGAGGGACGGCACGTCCAGCTGTTCGGCGGCAATTCAGCGGACGGTCCCTCACTCCTGCTCGGAGCGAAGGACCTCCCGCCGAATTGCCGCCGCAGATCGCGATCGCGGCTTTTTTGTTTGTTTGGCTGCTTGGAGCGGCCAAAACCCTGGAGCCGGCCCTGCTCTTCATTGCTCCTATGAACTTTGTAACAAGATTTGCTTTTTCAAATCTGAAAAAATTAAGCTTAAAAAGGAAAGAAGTGACAGAACAGCACATGCTTCTGTTATTACTAGTATTCTACGGTTCATTATTTCTCTCAGCAGCCAAACACGTTCCAGGTGCCTCCCAGAATAAAAAGACATGATTCTTGCTTCAAGGGGCTTAGCCACATCTTCTATAAGCTCCTTGAAGCAAGACTGATATAAGTGAAACATCTTTTTATTCAGCTAAGCAAGCACATGGCATGTAGATAAGAGGGTGATAATGTGTATATATACACACACACACACACCCCTCTCTCTGTCTCTTTCACACACATGGAGGACTTACTCAGTATTTTGGTTTACATCACTGATTATATTATTCTGACATATACAAAGTAGTAACCAGTACAAAGTCTATTTGGCTGCTGCTGCATTCTTACTCAGAAAAAAATTATATTGTCAAATGATTACAGAAAAAGAGTCATTTTCAAGCTTTTACATAACATCAAGAAAAGCAATGTTTGAAATAAATCTTCATGACCTTTCAAATAAGTTGAAACCCAGCTTGCGCTATGTTAACAGACTTTCAAAGCAAACCAGAAATTCTGGGTGCTATTGCAAGAAAAATTATGTTTCGTTTCAAATTACCGTATATACTCGTTCATAAGCTGAATTTTTTTAGTAAAAAAAGGGAAGCACCAGAGACGGGAGTCGGCTTATGAACGGGTATAAAGAGGGAGAGGTGGGACATAGTTCCCTCTTCCCCTCCCCCAACAGAGGGAGCAAGGAGAGGCAGCACAGCCAGAAGGGAAGAGGCGGAGCCAGAGTCTCTCCACTTCTGGCCACACTGCTCCCCCCCAGTCTCCAAAGGAGCTGCAGCACCAGGGCTGGCAGGCTGCAGCCGTGCCGCTTGGCCCCAGCCCCCAGAGCAGGCTGTGACCACGCGGCCCGGGCGCCGGAGCACGCTGCGGCCACGCTGCCCGGCCCAGCCCACTGGAACATGCTGCGGCTGCGTGGCCCAGTCTGCCAGAGCAGCTCCAGCCAGGTCAGAGACATCCTCAGAGACACCAGCAGCTTATCCTGATGGTCTGGGAGCCAAAGTTTGCTGACCCCTGAATTATAGGGTCAGTTTATGAACGGGTTATAAAAATTTTCCATTTTTACTTATCCATCTTGGGGGGGGTGGGGAGGGGGGGGGTCGGCTTATAAACAAACTGGCTTATGATCGAGTATATACGGGATTTATCCAAGAGCCAATTAGAAATTGATGTTTACTTGTGCTTCTGCATCATCTTTCTGCATATTCATTTTTTCCATATACTGTAACGTGCATTCTAACAAGTTAACAATTTTGTACATGTGACAAACCATACCGGTCTCCACAAAGTTTTTGTAAACATGCTACAGTAGAATTATTATTAAAGTAGTAATGTTCTTACCCAAAGATGACTTCACAATTGATTTAATGCCTGCATAAACTAAGGACCCTTTGTTTCCTGTAAGCTTCTGATCCATATCTTCAGTATACTGTTTCATAAGTATTCACACGTTTAGGAAACATGAAAAAGTCTTAATGTTTAATTACAGGAAAAAGACCCCATTCTTTCAAATGTGCTTCTATTCAAGTAGTCTTACATACCAGCCTCTCCACAATAGGATGGTCACGCAGATCACCACACTAATGGAACATTGTAAGCAAAATGAACTACTAAATTTTAATAAATTAACATGATGTAAGAAAACGGTACCATGCACTGCTGTCAAAGAAGATTTCCTTACTTGCTAATTTGTTTATGGATTGGCTGGCCTTAGCTCACTCACTAGGATTCTGAATAGCACCCCTCAATAAAATGAAGGGCAGGTACAGTCTACATAAGCAAAAATCTAAAGGGACTAAATTTAGGGAAAGGGTGTATGGAGAAAGGTCAAGTCTCTTCAACAAGAAACTTAATTAATGGATTCTCCCCTTAAGTGCCTACCCAGCATCCAAAAGTGTCAAGCGCTAAATGTTGAGGTCTCTTTCTATACATGAAATTATTCCTGAATAAGTCCATGTGTAGACACTCCTATTCCAAAAGTGCCTTGTTCCTGTTTATCTTAACCCACTTTCAAAGTGGACGTAGCTAAACAGAAAGAAGGCATATTCTGGACGAGCTGTTTCTGAATAACTGTATGTATAGACAAGTCCATAGCCTGTAAATATTCGTGCTTATCTACATGGGGAAATTTACAGGTATAATTATAATGGTATAACTATGCTGGTAAGTTTTCCCATGTAGACAAGCCCTTAGTGAAAGTGCGCAGGGAGCAAAAGGTGACTGCTTTTTACAGTTTGTCCACAAACGTGTGTTGCTTTTCACCCAAATGGTAGCCAGGGATATAGCAAGGAATGGACCCAGTTTCCACTAGGCAGGGGGGTACTTCTACATTCTGAAGTATTTAACTGCCTCCAGGTTTGTAAATGTGACTGGGCCCTAAATCAGGAAAAGTATACAACTGTCTAAAAGGTTTGGAACTATTCAGATAGATTTTTAGAGTCCTATGCAATCATGCATGAAAACAAATACGTTTAGCACTTACTTTTAATCTTCAAAGTGCTTTACGAACATTAGTTAGTCCTTACAATACACTCTGAAGAGTAGATATTTCACTTGTAACAATGAAACATTTCCTAAAATACAGTTACAAAAAATAAAGAGACCATATTTAATTTAAATGAAATGTAAGCATTACCCTGATCATGCAAATGGGTATTGGATTGCCTCTGTAAGTGAATTTTGAAATGTCCTGGGGAGATGAAGGACAAACACATCTAGAAAGAAAAATACTAGGACAATAGGTTTTTCCCTCCATTATTTTTTCCCCTGGGATTTGGAAAAGTAGAATTTCAATTCTTAAGTATTTGCAATATCTTGCACTGTTTACATTATAAGCTCTTTACACATTCAGTATGAAATACAAATTGTTTATATAGAGACTGATCTGTATATAAGGTTCCTTTACAACATCCCTTATTTTACATTTTAAAGGATATAGTGCAGAGTGTACCAAAGTGACTTCAGCTGAGAATCTTCATTTCCAGCTAGAAGATGGTTTCTCCAGACCTGTTCAGTATCAAGGCCATACCTGGATAAAGCCCTGAGACGCATTTTAGTGGCTATGTCTTTTTCTAAGGAACTAGCCTGTCCTTCCTCTGTGCATTCGTACAAGTGTCGGCCACAAGCCCACATAAGAGATGTAACTGGACTCCATGCCAGAGAAATCCTTTCAAAAACTGTGAAGTCAGACATAGTTCTGTTGGGAGTCACAACTACCATTCGATTTTGACTTGTGGGATGCCATGCAAAGGAAGCAATATAATTTTCACATGGTTGCACACTTCGTTCAATTATTGTAGGTTCAGTTTCATCTCCAATAGGTGTGGGAGTATGCTGCATATCATACAATCTAATAATATTACTATCCCTAGTTAAAGTAGCTAGCAGTCCAGTTCTTGTTGGACACCAAGCTACTTTTGTTAGGGGCTTTGGTTGCTCTGTCAGGGTCAAAACAGGCTTTTCAAATTTTCTGAGATCCCATATGGCAACCTGACCTTCATAGAAGGAAGCCACACGATCATGGAAGTATGGGTCTACAGTCACTCCCTGAACTGCCTTGGTATTTACAAACATTTTTTGGCTTGTATTTCTAAGGTCAAAGATAGCCAAGTTTCGGTGCATTCCAGCTAAAAGAAGTTTCTGGTCCCGTGGAAGCCAGCAAAGAGAAAGACAAGCATCATTCTGTCCCAATTCATAAAGCGGCTTTGTCACTACCAGCCCAGCTTCAGCATCTCCAGCTGAAAGTCTCACTTTCTCTGTGGCAACTGCACTCTCTGGAGTGTATTTGCTACTTATATCCCAGATCAATACTGAAAAGTCAGCCCGATGTTTATCTAGGCCAGCAGCAAGCCAATTGCTGTCCAATGGATTCCACGCTAAGGTATTACATTGCCGTGCATGTTTTGGAACAAATTCTTTTCCTATCAGCTCTTTGGACTTTGAGTTGTGATCCTGGCCCAGACTGGTAAGGACAACTCGACCATTTGCTTGTCCAACGGCTAGAAGACATTCAGGATCATATTTAGGATACCAAGCCACACATTTCATGTATGGCGTGTCTGAATTTATTGACAATAATGTAGCTGTAGTTTCTTCTGATAATCGCAAGGACCCTGCTTTGAGTTCTGAACTCACAGCAGACTCAATGTGATAGAGGCTCAATTCTGAATCACATACAACAAATCTATCAACATGGTGTGGAGCCCAGAGAATATCAGGTTTGGAGCCACTCATGTTTGCAATTACAGATCAATGTAAGTGATTTAAAATTCTGTAGGAAGACTCAGGTGATGTCCATCCATATGGAAACTGTTAAGAAAGGAATTGTAATGGTTTTAGTAAACACAGATTTTTATATTTGTTCTTTAGTTGCCTAACTCATCTTTAAATTAAAACTAGGACAAGGCCTTGAGTTATTTCTAAGGCAAACAAACATTCAAGCACTGTATATACTTAAGCTGAGATTGTAAAATCCTCTCCCATCACCCCAAGGTTCCATTCTCAACCCTCTTCTGTCTGTCTGTTATTGATATGTCTACTGAGAAAAAATATCCAGCTAGCCTTCTTTGAACTGAAAACAGAATTTCCCATGTGTATGAAACCCTCTGTCAATATTACTCCTTTATTATACTACCATGAGTATTGAGGTATCTCAGCACCACATGATCTCAGACTAAAGTTCATCTCATGTGGCAATATGAAAAATTCCGTCAAAGCACAGATGTCTTCTCTGTAGCAAGAAAGGGAGGAGAATGCCATGACAACTTGCAAAAATGTAATGTCTCATTAAAAAGACTTAAAAGAAACCAACTCATATACAGGATATAGTATTAGGAGCACATACACATATTATGATATTGTCAAAGGCACTTACAAAACTCTTAAGCAGCTCGCTTCTTTCCGCTTTGCAAGACAAAGAGCTTCAGGACGGTTTTTTCCGCAGAACTGGACTTTAATTCAAACATTAATTCCCACGTATTATTACTCTGCTACAAAAAACATTCACACATTAGTGGGAGGATTTTTTTTGTAGCTTTCCCGCCTCAGAAACACTCGTTCTATGTATCATTTTGAAGAAATCGCCTTCCCCCGGAGCAAAGTGGGCATTTCTGGAAACCCACCCTGTGGCGCGCGGCGTGAAAGCTCCGCCCCGCTCACTCACCGCGCACCCGCCTCAGACGCTCTCCCGAACCGAATACGACGCTGGCGCCTTCACTTCCGGGTTTGGTCTCCGGACAACCCCAACATAGAGACGCCAAGCGCCCTCCGTTTTCTACGCAGTAAGAAGCGCCGTTTGACTACGTCACCAGTGCGTCGGTAACGGATTTTGTCACGTTCGATTGGCGGCCTGAGAGGAAGCCCCGCCCCGATGCCGCCCCTGTTGCCAGGGCGACTGCTGGACTCGTCGGAAAGCGGAAGTGCTGGTTTCCCGCCTCTCGAGGGGGCTCTGTGGCCTGTCGCTGAGAGCGCGGCCACGGCGTGAGCCTCGGGACTGTTCCACATGGGGGACGTGCACGAGGGGCCGCGGCCCCGCATCGCCACCAGCCACCTAGCGCAGCACCTCGGGAAGCCCGTTTGCTAGTTGGAAAAAAATCCATTTAGTTGTTGATTTGAAATTTTAATTGAAATTGAAACATTAATACACACTTTAAAAGCATATATATGATAAAATACTTGTAAAAAGCTTAGTAGTTGTGAAAAGTATGAACAAAGACTAGCTTCTTCACACAGCTGCATTTGTTATGACAATGGCACATTCAATTCAAGAATGTTGGTTGGCCTAATAATTTCAAATTATGATTGATAAACAACAGTAAATCATCAGATTCAAAAGCTGATGTTTATTGGTGTTTTTGATGTTTAAAATGTGGGGCTGAGAGTTAGCACCAAATCACCTTGCCAATGAAAACATACAAAACTTGCTTACAGCAACCTGGCAGCCACAGTAAGTTTAACTCCTTTTTTTATTGATATGTCATTAAAGTTTATACATATATGGAAGGAATTAATATACTTTCTCATTCTTGGGACAACTTGATTTAGTATGTTTTAGTGAGTTTGCTCCAGAATGTTAGATTTGTGACTGGAAAACTTATATAAATGCACGTTTCCTAGTCGGCCAAGATTTTTAAAATGCATTATTTGCCAAGGTCGTTATCTTGCATTGTCACTATCTCAAGAGGTCGTTCTCTCAGGGAGTTTCTATACTAAACATTTGTATTATATTATAATAAATTTTGTAGGTCAATTTAAATTAAATATTTTTTAAAATTTTTTAATATTTTTTGTTTTAGAAATCTAAAACTTATGTGTTTTGGTTTAATTTGCATTATCCTATCAAAACATTTAATTTATTCATATCTGTTTTAAATGTTGCAGGTCAAAATTAAAATGAAAAGATAAAAAACAACAGTTTTTCCACACAAAGGCCTCAAAAACCAACCAAGATGAAGAACATACCAAGAACTAAGAATATGCCAACATGTCATCTGAAGGTTCTAGTGGTATATCCACATCTGAACAGCCCGAAGTACAAATCCAGCTATCTACTAAAGAAACCGTGTCGCCACAATCTAAAGGCAGTTCCTGATGTTTGTCAGTCAAACTTTACCCATTTATTGAAGTAACAAAAGATGGTTACTGGTGTACCTCTTACAAAGAATCTTACGAAGAAGGAAAGCTTCCTACTGCCACAGTTGGTAAAACTGGAGGAGCTTGGTTTGCCAAACCGATCAGCAAAGCCAATGCTGACAAACTATGTGAAAAGGCTGTAAAACACCAAGCCTCTGGAGTGCACTGACATGCAGGAAGCCTTATAAAAAACATGGCTGCCGCATCATACTTTCTATTTAAGCAAAAGATATCACAAGCTACAAACTGGAGGCCAATATTAAGTGCATTGTCACTTGTTAGCCCTGAAGTTGGACACTGGTTCCAAACAAGACTGGCAAATGCTCACTATCTTTCTGCAAGAAACTCAATTGACTGGTTAGAAGCCTGCGGTGCAACAATGAAAGACTCAGCAGTTGAAAAAGTGAAGCATTCTCTCACCACATTCAAAAAATGTGCATACCTGGCTGATGAATGCACCAATGCAAATGGTCATCAAGTATTAAGTCATAGCGTATGTTATCTTGATGTCAGTGGTAGGCCAGTAGATGCATTTCTAGATGTTCAGGTTATAGAAGACACACTGGCTGCATCTCTGACAACCCACATCTTAGAAGAGTTAAATGCTTGTGAATTGGACCCCAAACAGATGTCAGCTTGTACATTTGATGGAGCTGCAAACTTATCTGGAAGACATGGAGAATAAGCTTTGCTCAGAAAAAAGTGTAACCCTAATCTCTCCTATACGCACTGCAAATGACATCTACTCCAACTCGCACTAGTTCGAGCTGCAGAATCTTCAGAAGACATTTTAAAAGCCATACATTTAATGTCTTTGTTATAGACTTTTTTCAAGAAGAGTCCAAAAAGACTGAACATTGTGGAAAAAATAGACAATGCTCTGGGACTGAAGTTTAAATTAGGCCAACCTGCGAAAAAAACCCGGCTTTCTCACAAGCGATCCTTGGCTGGTGTCTTAAAATTACTGCAACCATTATTGCAGAGAAGACAATCACCATTCTCTCTCTTGTAAGTTTACTGTTGAAACCACTTGGGTCATTAAACAATGTCATCCAGGCATCCGCTACAAAGTAGTAGATCTTTGTCCAGCAATACAAGCTACACTTGGATCAATCAGAGAGATATCAATTAAAAACATACTGGAAGATGCAAAGACTTCAGTCCAGAAGTTGACCAATGAATCCTTAAGTGAAGTTGACAAAGAACTGTTCGTTAAGCCAGCTGAAAGAGTACACAGACGTGATTCTTACAAATCTACAACAGCGACTTCTGGAGTCTACTCAATCTCTGTGTAGCTTTTACAGATGCCTATCTTATAAAACATGGACAGTTGAGTGGAGCGAGGCACTACCAGCAATGGGGCTGCTATGTGATCAGGACAGAATAGAGAATTTGAACATATATGTCATACGACAAATGAACGAAGATTTGATTTCAACTTGTTCTTTTTTATTATCATTAGTGGCTCGACCTGATCTTTTTGCTATGTTTCCTAGGATGAAAGAAGTAGAAATTCAGCTCTTGATACTCCCAGTCACAACAGCTACAGTTAATGTTCTTTTTTGTCATTGAATAGAATTTTGTGTTCTGAAAGAAGTCATCTGCTGCCTGTAGTATACAATGTTGCATACGTCTCTACCCCTACTTAATATTCCTCCACTTATACATCCAATGATCGTGTTAGCCCCCTCAGCTACAACATCACACTGGGAGCTCATATTCAGTTGGTTATCCATGATGACCCTTAAGTCCTTTTCAATGCCACTACATTCCAGGATACAGTCCTTCATATTATAAGTGTGACCTACATTCTTTGTTCCTAGATGTATGACCTTGCATTTGGCTGTATTAAAACACATTGTTCTAATTCGCTTTTCCCCCCCTGCCCCATAAATGAGGAGATACTTCGACAATCCCCCAGCAAGTTGCAGTCTTGCGCCAGTTGAGAATAAGACGACTGCAATCGTGGGGTCATGTCCAATGTGCAGAAGGTCTGCTTTTATAGAAGGTTTATTGAGCTGAGATGAAAGGAAGCAGAGCATGTGGCCGACCATGAATGAAGTTGGAAGATGCAATTTTGAGGGATTTAAGAAGCCTAAACCCTCCCATACTGATTCTTTCCAAAGAAAGAAAACTTGCAAGAGATCATTCAAGATGGAAGTCCTTTCTATACACCACCATGGCTATATCATAGCCATCTGAAACTGCTGCTGCTGTTCAAATTAGCATACTTTACCAAGTGATCCAAATCAGTCTGTATAACTGGCCTGTCTCTATCATTTACCATTCCACCAATTTTATGTTATCTGCTAATTTTACCAACAGTGATTTTATATTTTCTTCCAGATTGTTGGTAAATATATTGAATAGCATTGGGCCAAAACCATATCCCTGCCGGACTCCACTAGAAACACCTCCATGCGAGAATGATTCCTCATTTACTGTTAGTTATTGTCAACTTTCAGTTTAATATAGACTACATTGATTTTGTATAGTGCTTTTTTAATGAGAATGTTGTGCAGGACTAGGTTAAATGACCTACAGAAATCTTATATCAACACAGTTACCGTTATCAATCCAACATGTAATCTCCTCAAAAAGTGATATCAGGTTTGTTTAACAAAGTATAAAGCCATGCTGATTGGCATTAATTAAACTACCATCCTTTCATTCTTTACTGATTGATCCAAGACAAAATCATGGAAAGGCTGATATGGGACGCAATGTCGGGATAATCAGTCGATGGTTTTCCTGATCATCACATTCATCCTTTTAACATACTGGCACAATATTAGCTTTTTATCCAGTCCTCTGGAACCTCGCCACTGTTCCAAGATTTGTTAAAAATCAATATTAATGTTTAAGGAAGCTCCTGAGTCAATTCTTCTAATATTCTTGGGTACAAATTACACAGTCCTGCAGATTGATAAATGTTTAACTTTAATAATTGCTATTTAACATCCTCCCTAGCTACTGGAATAGAAAGTATTTCATTATCACTGCAAAATATGAATACATCATCCTACTTCTTTCCAAATACAGAACATAAATATTTATTGGTTACTTCTTTTTCTGCATCATAATTGACTGTTTTACTGTCCTTATCCTTATCTAGCATCTCACTTAAAACATCAGTTTTTAGTTCAATTCATCATCTGTCAGAATAAGATCTAACATAAAATGACATCAAATCGGTGTCGTTACTTTTTGTACTGGAAAATTGTCTATCATTTTTAAAAACCCAAAGGATGTTCTACTAGCGACAGCATGAGACTTCCAGCATATGTCTCTGCGATAGAGTATACAAACCCAAATTGGGAAAGAAGGATGTGATGGGTTAGATCACAGAAACCCCCTTGGGAACTGCCAGCTGATGTGCCAAGACTACTTCTGCCCCTGCTTTCCTGCCCTGGCAGCTTAGGACTCCAGCACCCTGTTTTGTTGAGCCAGACACACCAGTCTGCCCAGACCCAGACCCAGGGTCTGAACCACGTGCCCCAAAGCTGCAGACTTAACTGAAAGCAACTTACAGAAATGTTCCTGTCTTTAACGCTCAGATGCCCAACTCCCAATGGGGTCTAAACCCCAAATAAATCCGTTTTACCCTGTATAAAGCTTATACAGGGTAAACTCATAAATTGTTAGCCCTCTATAACACTGATAGAGAGAGATGCACAGCTGTTTGCCCCCCCCCCCCCCGCTCCCAGGTATTAATAAATACTCTGGGTTAATTAATAAGTAAAAAGTGATTTTATTAAATACAGAAAGTAGAATCTAAGTGGTTCCAAGTAGTAACAGACAGAACAAAGTGAATTACCAAGTGAAATAAAATAAAACACGCAAACTAAGCCTAATAGAGTAATACAACTGAGTACAGATAAAATCTCACCCTGAGAGATGTTTCAATAAAGTCTCTTTCACAGACTGGATGCCTTCCTAGTCTGGGCACAGTCCTTTCCCCTGGTACAGCCCTTGTTCCAGCTCAGGTGGTAGCTAGAGGATTCCTCATGATGGCTGCCCCCTTTGTTCTGTTCCACCCATTTATATATCTTTTGCATAAGGTGGGAATCCTTTGTCCCTCTCTGGGTTCCCACCCCCTCCTTCTCAATGGAAAAGCACCAGGTTAAAGATGGATTCCAGTTCAGGTGACATGATCACATTTCACTGTAAGACTTAAATAAAAAATAATGGAGATATCGTATCTCCTAGAACTGGAAGGGACCTTGAAAGGTCAGCAAGTCCAGCCCCCTGCCTTCACTAGCAGGACCAAGTACTGATTTTGCCCCAGATCCCTAAGTGGCCCCCTCAAGGATTGAACTCACAACCCTGGGTTTAGCAGGCCAATGCTCAAACCACTGAGCTATCCCTCCCCCGCGCTTCATTACCCACTTGCCAGCACACACGTATTACAGGGAGACTTACAAGTAAAACAGAGCCATCTGCAGACAATTTTCCTGGTTAATGGGAGTCATCAAGATTCCAAACCACCATTAATGGCCCACGCTTTGCATAATTACAATAGGCCCTCAGAGTTATATTTCATATTTCTAGTTTCAGATACAAGAGTGGTACATTTATACAAATAGGATGATCACACTCAGATGGATTATAAGCTTTGTAATGATACCTTTCAAGAGACCTTTTGCATGAAGCCTATTCCAGTTACATTATATTTAAACTCATTAGCATATTTTCATAAAAGCTTATAGAGTGCAACATCACAAAGGGGTTAAAAATCAATACTGGGCCCAGGTAGCCCTGCTCCTAAAGATCTGCTGAGCATGCTCCCACTGGAGGAGTGGGTTAAAAGGAGCTCAGAAGCCCAGGCAAAGAGAGGTGGAGAGGCTGCAGGAGAGATGAATCCTTCTCCAGGAAGCCAGACAGATGGTTGAATCTGAGGTGGGACCCCGGAGTGGATGAGGCCTTCAGGAAGTGCCTTCTCCAACCACCACCACTTTTAGGAACCAGCAGGTCCTGCAGGGCCCTGCTTATTTGGACTCTTTAAGCATTGTTTGGTGAAAAGGGGCCATGCTCCAAATTAAAGGGACATATGGATAGGAAGTAACCCAGGGCGGTGGACTTAGACTCTCTGCAGGGATGACCCTGCTGGTATTGCTTTCCACAGGGCCCTGGCAGAGTGGCAAGGAGCCAGAGGTCAGGTGCACTAACTGATAGGGTGCTCAGAAGGCCAGGCAGCCTATCAGACATGGCGGAGAATGCGGGCAGATTAGTATCCCAGGCCCGAAAGTAGGCCAGAGAAGAGAGGGGGAAAAAAAGCAGAAATGGATTTAGAGAAACTGCTGAAGTGAGTCCTGGAAAACCAGCAATAGCAGGCAGCCAAGGAACAGTTACTATGATTAAGAGATCATTATACATACAGATATGAATAAAGTTCTTAGGTCAGTTTCATAGTAGAGATGACGAGGCTGCTAATTTGTAAAAGCCCTTCCAGAGTCAGTTCAATAGGTTATATTCCAATAGGCAGTCCATGTTCAGAGTTTGTTCAAATTCTTCCAGGGTAGACCTGGAGACCTCAGTCTTGCGACTTGAACTACCCCTGACAAAGTTTAAGCAGATCTGAGATAGTAAGGATCAGGTCCCAAAGTTCTTTTATAGCTGAAGCTCAGCTGATAAACCTCTTGGCAGCAAGTGATCACACCAGGCATTCTTTGGATGAAGAATGGGTAATATACATTGTTGCTTTGAAGTAATTTCTATTTCTGGCATACTCTGGTAACTAGTTGCTGTCCGAAATCAATACAGGTTCAAATACTCGAGTGGAGGAGGGAAATTGAAAACGGAGGCAGATTGTAATTCAAAAACAGGTGGCTGTTTATTGATGGGGAACAAATCACAACTTGGGCTGGGGAGGAGCACTTTTATCAACTAACAATACAAACTCAATTGAAAGAGAAACAAGTGACCAACCAAAACTGTCACCAGAGCAGCACTATAAAACAGTCTATTTACACTTACAACAAAGAAGCAGTAGTATAAAACAAGCTATATACAGTTAACAACAAGAAATCAGATAATTTACAACCAACTATTTACCAAAAGCCGGAACAAGTATATAAAACTGAGTAAACTGTAACCATTTGCCCTCTATACACTATACAGGAGATTTGGTACCAAGTAATACAGAAAAAGGGCCTAACCAACAAAATATCTACAAAACTTAATATATGCATACCACACTCCAGGCGCAGCTGACCAGCAGTACAGACACCAGGGACATGACGAGATGTAATCCAAAAGAACATGACACGAGCTAGCTAAATCCGGAGGAGATCCTGGCTAAAAGGGTGATCAGGCCTTCCAGCTAACACGCGGACACTCCTGCTGATTTAGACCAGAGACATAGTTTTGTTCGAAGACCCTTGCACGTGCTAGCATCTAATTGGTTCTCCGCCCCTACACCAACCAGGCTCCGAGCTGGTGCCCTCTACGTAACAGGCACTGCACACGGCACACTAGGCTTATGCACACGGCCCGCTGGAATTGTAGCACACGGTACCAATGTGACCTACAATTGACCAGGCGGAAGGTTCGAGAATGGTCACACGGCCCCAATGTGTTGCACACGACACCAAGGCACTGCACTCAGCACCAAGGTGCTGCACACGACACCGATGTGACCCTCTGACCGGCAATTGGCCATCCAGACGCCATGACAGGGCGTAGGGCTGCAACAGTTGCCTTCATTAGCATAAGGCAATTAATCATTCAGGCAGTTCACAGCTAGTTTTACAATGTGGCATCACACATTTTGAAAAGAAATGAAGATATTATTACACCATCAGTTCCACATAAATTCCTTTTTGATCTCTGAATCAATAGAATATAATAATGAAACATTACAGACAGGAACTGAAGTTTAGCATTTACAAGCTAATTAGATCACATTGTTAAACTTCTAACAAGACGTAGGTAAACACAGACATCCATTGATTCTCTAACAATACATGCATACGTATTAAAGAATTCAGTCTACTTAACATGGCTTTGGTAACTATCTCCGGGAATGGTCCTCTTTTACCATTTCAGTACTTTTCTAATATGAACATAAAGGTTGATTTTGGGTCACTTAGCCTGCTTGTTGCTTAACCCTCGTTGGCTCAGTGTAACACCTCTCAACATGGACTTACTGTCTGGTGAGGCAGACTTAATAGAAGAACAAAGGAATAACCCAACCTTGGGTCAAGTTTATGAACAGCTTGCCTGCATGCAGGGAGGGATAGCTCAGTGGTTTGAGCATTGGCCTGCTAAACCCGGGGTTGTGAGTTCAATCCTTGAGGGAGCCACTTAGAGATCTGGGGCAAAAAATCTGTCTGGAGATTGGCCCTGCTTTGAGCAGGGGGTTGGACTAGATGACCTCCTGAGGTCCCTTCCAACCCTGATATTCTATGATTCTATGATGACACAGTACTAGACCCTCAGCAATTAAAACAGTGGCACGATTTTGAGCTGGGTGAGGAAAGGGCATATCGGGCTGAAAAGGATTCCAAGGTGGGGGACTTGACAATGCAGTTGCTAGTGCCAAGAAAGTTCTGAAGGGGGGTGCTCCAATTAGACCATGTGAGGGTCACCTGGGGAGAGAAAAGACACTCAGCAGAATGAGTGTGCATTTCTACTGGAGTAGAACTTTTCAGAGGAGTAGGACTTTTATGCATCACACCTGAGCGTCAGAGGACAGGTCAGAGAAAGATCCAAATGGTGCCACTGCCCACTGTAGCGGTGCCCTTTGACAGAATAGGCGTAGACCTTGTGGGCCTGGTAGAAAAATTTGCAGCTGAATACAAATACATACTGGTGATCGTAGACTATGCCACCCAATATCCCAAGGCGATCTCTCTCTGATGAGCTACAGCAGCAGAATTAAAGGGGGTTCAGAGAAGGGTGACAAGAATGATTAACGGCATAGAGTGACTTATCTGTAGAGAGACTGGGATTGTTTACTTTACAAAGGAAACAAATAACAGAAGACACAATGAAATATATAAAATAATTAATAGTCTGGAGAAGGTAGATAGGAAGAACAAATGCTCTCCCAGTCTAATAACACAGAGCAAGAGGACGTTCAATGAAATTAAAAGGTGGCCAATTCAATACTGATAAAAAGAAATACCTTTTTACATTATGTGGAATTAGACTGGAAACTCATTGCCAAAGGATGCCATTGAGCCAATAATTGAGCAAGATTTTTCTTCTTTTATTATTTATGGGGAGTGACTATTTGTGTGTTGCTGGTAATGTTGACCGAAACAGAAGTTGGAAATAAAAGTAGCCCAGATCTTTCGGTCTTAGGTTCGCCCCTACCCGTATCTGTCACCGGGGTTTTGTATTTTATAGAAAACTTCACAGAATCAAGGTGCAACAAGGTTTATTAAAGGGAGAAAATGACAAGGACCCCAAAAATAACCAGGGGGGAGGGGAAACAGGTGATAACAGGGCAAATAGCGAACAAGACAGGCTGTATCAATAGGGAACTGTACAAGCAGACACACAATGATTACAATACCATCTCCAGCAGCTTGTGGTACCAATGTCTCTCTTCTTCTTAGGCTGGCACAGCGCGGCAGGTCGCTGGATCCCCTGGATGAAAGCAGGATCTTGAAGCAGGGCTGGACAAGCTTCTTTCAGGTAAGTTGTTGAGTTCTACCCTCCCTCTGCCCTTTACGTGAGCGAATCTGCGTCGTCGTGCATGTGGTGTGCAAATCTCCCAGAAGATGGAATGAGTGTGTGTAAGAGAGAAATTCCCTAGCAAGAATAACCCATGTGAGGCGAATGGCCTACCCTTAATTGTATGTTCTGCACTCTGCCACTCAGACGGGCAGCCCCGATCTGATCTGAACACTACCTTATATAGACTCCCAGTTACTGGGCAGATTATGTGATTGACAGTTCCATTTTCCTGCCTAAACCAGAAAAGGGCACCAAACTGGGGTGGGGAAGGAACAAGAAGGCTCACAAACATGGACGCCTAGTTGTCCTTTAGAGGATCCAAGATGGCCTCAAGATTTTTGCCTCTACAATCCCCTCCTTGGCGACGAGGGGAAGTAACTATTTACATAACCTGAAGTCACCACAACCTTAAGGCATACTAGGATATTTAAACCGATATTCGACCCTTTTTAGATTGGCCTTGGTCCAAATGCACAACCATACCAATAAGATAAACAGAACTAACTGTACAAACAATATTATAAAAAACGGATGCGCTAGGAAGTGCCACTTCTCAGAGACACCGGTTGGATCGGAGAAAAAGGAACTCCACCAATGAGTTACTCCTGCTGTTTTGAGCACTCTATTTAAAACGGCACTAATTTGGTTGGAGGAGTGATGGACAGCCAACATAGTGAGCCTGCCCTGCTTCCACATGCTTTCAATTTGTTGGGCCAAATCCGGGTGATTAGCAAGATCTTTTAAAAGAGAAGCATTGATGCCCAAACTTACAGGCTCCAAATGCTCGTATAAGCAATAGGCTACTCTTATAGTACGCGATGTTGGCTTTTCTGATTTAAATCTAATATCACATCCTTCAATGGTCAACACAAAGCATAAACATAGATTAGATTGAACAGGGTTTGACACATTATAATGATAATTAATGGTAAAATATTTACATGTACTTCTTATGCAAACACAATGATCATTAACAACTGCTAATTGTGAATAAACCCTTGGTTGTGGACGCAACTCATAATGGCACCTTCCTTCCTTTGGACTTAAACAAATATGAGCCCCAGGTATTACTTCAACTGGACAATTGTATCCTATGGATTGCCTCCATAGGCAGAAACTCACGTCTATAACATGGTATTCTTCACCCATGGGAGTTACCCATTTTGGGATGTCGGTTGGTAACATGACCGAGTTTAAAGCTACTATACCCAAGGTGAGCAAAGGGTGTGCCCAAAGGACAGTGGCATTAGTGATTGTTAGGATTCTGGCAGTTATCTGTTGAATGTCAGGGAGGAAGTAGAAATCAATAAGCTCCCACCAGGCCGAGTATTGTTTTTCAAAGGGGGAGACACTTCCCATCACCTTATTTTTAATTTCTATAGGGAGGATCCCTTGAAGTCCAGATCTTAGCATATTACTTGCAATAGATTGTAGCTACAATTGCACCTGAACACATGCAAGTGACCAAGCAGAGGAGCTTTCCAAAATTTCAAAAGCCTCTTCTACCCAGTGCCAATCGTCCAATTGCTTGGCATACCACGACTTGATTACATTAGTGATGTTGTATGACAGATCCACCACCTTGTCAAGGGCAGACATCAGTGGCTGATTTAAAGATGCCACCTCATGTCCTAATGTTCCCATTTTTGCTGACAGGGACCCCACTCCAAGGGCACTGACAACTCCCAAGCCTGCCCCTGCACCTCCCAAAATTTTGGCAGTTAAATCCCTTTTCCCCCGATGTATCAGGGTTTAATACTTAGAAGCCATGATTCCCAACCTGAGACGGATGGTGCTACAAACGGGGTGCAGTTGGACATAATACCAGAAATTAGGGCCTGTGCATCCACTATTACCCTTTTGATAGAATATATTGGATTGGAAATGACCATGCGTTTTAGATTTTGATTAATAACCAGAGGGCCAACGCGATTAATATACGGGGGTGGTACTACAGTTACCTCCATGGTTTGGAGTAACCCGAAAGGACCCGCTAGGGACCAGATCCCAAAATCCTTAAATGTTATATTGGCCACAAGCTCACCGGTACATTTAAGTATGTATATTACTCCTGGTTCTTCACTTGAACAAAAACTGTTTTTAACACTAGAGGGATTACAAACTTGGGAAGGGCTACTACCACAATTAACGATAACTCCATACGACTGCACAGCAGTATGCAACCTTATATACATAGATGACAGGTGAAACTGAGTACGGATGGCAAATTTAAATCGGGAGACTCCCACTTCTAGGGAAGGCTTAATATCAGAAGTCAGGCACATACACCATTGGTAGTAACTTGATGTGACTGGTCCCCCAAAACATTGCTGTGCTGGTAAGGTTAGGTTCCAGATACAGCTATTAAAAGGCAACAAAACCTGTCCCAATGGGCCAGTCTCACTAGTTTCCACGTTACGGGAAATGGGTTTTGTACCATATACCTTGCCTGCAATATTTTCAGTCTCCATAACCCAGATTAGATCACACTGACAATCGTCCTGAACCGTATAAATCATTACAGGAACTGTATTGTTAACGCGATTTATACTACGGACAGCTTCCAAAGCTGCAAGAAATTTGGGAGGAGCCCACCCGGTTTTTACATCTCATGATAGTTTGATATTACAAAAATGATGTTCATTAGGCTGTACATACACATTACTATTTACATATGTTACAAAAGTGAGCATCCAGAATGTTCGACGGATGAAGTTTTCCTGCAGATGGATAGAAACAACATTTGTTACTGTTTTAGGACACCTGGCTCAGCTCCCTTCCATGGTTTTAACTGACTTGAGTGGAACCATTTTATATATTTTCTCTTTTTATCAGGTATTTCTACCTGATACACATTGGGGCTAGCCTTATTGACAATTACAGCTGGGCCTATCCATCTAGGACTTAGAGCGTGACCCTTGTCAGAATAGTACTTATACAGAACTTTATCTCCTATGTCCCATTCTATAGCCTTTACATGCCCTAATTTCCTATCCATGACCTTAATGTTGGCTTTTAATTGAGCAGCTAATTGTCGCTGTATATTAATGATGTCATGTAATATACGAGTCATGTAGGCATCTATTTTTAATCTAGGCTGGTACTCATCTGGGGGCTGCCCTCCTACCCACCAATGCTCTGGAGCTCTCATGGGTCTTCCCATCATGGCCTCAAATGGAGTAAAGCCATGAGAAGCTATGGTTGATCTAATAGCCATAAGAACAAGAGGGAGTTTTATATCCCAGTCCTTCCCTTGAAAGGAGATGACTTCCCTCAGTGCAGTTTTTAGAGTTCTATTAGTCCTCTCAACTGAGCCAGAGCTTTGGGGATGGCCTGCAATGTGTAATCGTTGCTTTACTCCCAAAGCTTGGCACAACACCTGAGTGATCTCACCAACGAAGTGGGGACCTTGGTCTGAGTCCATTTCCAAGGGCAACCCAAATCTGGAAAAGGTCTCTTCTAAAAGGACCTTAGCCGTTGTTTTGGCAGTACAATTCTTTGTTGGATAAGCTTCTACCCATTTGGTAAAAACGTCAACAACTACTAAACAGTATTTATGGCCTCTGCCAGTGCAGGGAAGAGGGCCAATATAATCGATTTGGATCTTGCACCAAGGGCCTTCTATAAGATGGTGCTGCAAGGGTCCCTTGGCAATTCTAGATGTTGCGTTATTCTCTACGCATCTTAGACAGGATTGGATGTGGGTATTGACATCCTTCCAGATCTCTGGTAACCAAGCCACAGACGTTAGGCGCGCCATGATCTTTTCTGGACAAAAGTGGCCCTGCTGGTGGGCTAGAATGACCAGTTCTTTTCTTAGACCGCTGGGCATCACCACCACCGGGAATGCGTTGTTGTCATTCTTCCTACAGGCTAAAATAAGTCCATGCTTGTCTGTGTAGATAGAGTACCCCTTGCATTCTCCTTTTCCCAACAAGCTTTTGATTTGTTGATCTTGTTGTTGAAGCTGTTTAATGTCAAGTTGACTATTCACATCAGGATCCAACGGCTGAATCTTGGAGATGGGTGGTGGCGTATGTCTCCAGAGATGGCTCTCATCTAATAAAGCGGCTTGGCTAAGTGATCCATTTGGTGGTTTAATTTAGATGCTTCCGTATGGTCCTTACAATGAGCCTTCACTTTACACATATAAGTACGTCCTTTCCTGTCAGATGCTAGATTCCAGGCATGTTGGAGATAGTTGGCGTACTTTATGGGTTTTCCGTCCGACGAATGCATTTGATTCTGGATCCACACCGGCATCCAGTCGCTCAGAGCCCGAATCACCCAATCTGAGTCTGAGCAAATACACACGTCTTCTTCCTGCTCCTCCTCCTACAGAACTGCTACCACTGCCACTATTTTAGCTGCTTGAGCCGAATACGGTCTTACCGTGCCTTGCAGTATTTTTCCTGAGACTGGTTGTAAAGCAGCATATCCGGTGTGTATCTGGCCGTCTTGATGATAACAACTGCCATCCACCATCCATATGGTCAATTTTATTTCCTTGATTTTTAGGAAGCTGGTTTCCACCTTGAAGGGAGATTTAATCATCGGAGTTGACGGTGGTAAAGGACACTCATGGTTCTGCCCTTCCGACAGCAATGCGTAAGGAAGGATGCTAAACTGAGGCGACTTGCATACCGTGATGTCTCGGTTTACCAAGCTTAGGGTCCAATTAGCGAGTCGAGGGGAGGACACTCGTCCCTCGTTGATCTTCCCTGATATGACGTATTTAATGGGTGTGTGTGATGTTCTTACAATAACAGGAGCCAATCCCATCAAATATTCCCAATGGCTGATTGCCCACACCAGTGCTAGGACCTCCTTTTCACAGGGGCTGAATGTCAGTTCCACCTGGGAGAGAACTCTCGATCCATAGGCGACTGGTCGTAGTCCGCTACCTTGATCCTACAACAACACTGCACTAATTCCATCCCCATCTGTGGCCAGCTGTAGATGAAAAGGGTCTTCTGGCCTAGGAAAAGCTAGAGCTGGGGCCTTTGTTAGTGCTTGCTTCAGGGTTTGGAATGCGTCTTGGTGGATGCTTCCCCACTCCCACTCTTGGCCCTTTTGAAGCAGTTTATAGAGGGGTCTCGCGATGGCAGTATAGCCTCCTATAAATTCTCTGGAGAACCCTGTGAGGCCTAAGAACGATCACAGTGTTGTGATATCCCTGGGCGCCGGCAGCTTGCAAATCAGCTCAACTCTCTGTCTATCTGGCTGTTTCCCATTTGGGGATAGATGGATGCCTAGATAGGTGACCTCAGGTTGCACAAGCTGGGCCTTTGTTGGGTTAACTAGAAATCCGGTGGAATGGATTTTATCCAGGAGTACTTTGAGAATTCGTAGATTCTCCTCCCGACTCTCCGTGGCAATCAGGATGTCATCCACATAACTCAACACTTGGTCCTGATCTTGCATCCCTCTCCATATGACGATGACATATACTCGGGGCGTTGTGTAGGCCCTGTGGAACACGGGTGAAAGTCAGCTGGCGTCCCTCAAAGGTGAAAGCGAACTTATGCTGTGACTCGATGTAATGGGATGCTGAAGAAAGCATTGGATAGGTTGAGCACTGAGAAATATCTGGCACCTGCGGTAATGGCGGCCATGATATCATTGAACTTCGCCACTACTGGGGCTAAGCGAGGGGTTATCCGGTTCAACGCCCTATAATCCACGGTGAGGTGCCATGTTTTCTTGTCCGCCTTCATCACCGGCCAAATGGGCGAGTTGCAGGGGCTCTCTACTTCAACTAGCACCTTTTGTTGCATTAGTGCCTCGATCGTTGTCTTTAAACTTTCTGCAGCTTCTGTCGGGTACCGATATTGTTTCAGAGATCGTGGATCAGGTCCATCTACCCTTACTTCTGCCTGTATCTGTCCACACTGTAGCTTGTTGCTCACGAAAGCTCTAAGGTGTCTTTGGACTAGATGCTTAACGTCAGTCTCCAGTTGAGGTATAGCAAGCTCTTCAGGGGCCTTTAACGCTGAGACCCTATGAGAGTCTGGGATAATACCATATTGATTGTCTCTGTCTCCTATGGTTAGCTGTTTGTTAGGAAGGTCCACTACTATGTTTAATTTTTTTAGGAGGTCAATGCCTAAAATCCCTTGGCTGTCAGGCAGTTTCTGGATACCAAAGGTAGCCTGAGTAGTCACTGCTGCTATTGTACATAGTATGGGTACTGTGAATGGAACGGAGCAATTTTCCCCACTGTAATCCTCCAGCATTTTGCGTAACAATATCGGAATGTGATTGACCTTGGGGTCTCCACAGGAACTTAAGAGGGAGACTGAGGCGCCGGTGTCAACCAACATTTGTCGATGGAAATAACCAAACCCACCCTTAAACGAAGCCGTAGTAATAGGCCGTCCCCACTGGTCTAAGTCAATTGGTGCCTTAACAGGGGAGCAAGGGCGGGCTCGGCCCCTTCATAAGAGGTTTGGAGATGCTGGAGACTGCAGGCTCTCGTGGGTTTTTCTATGTCTGATAAATTTTTCCAACAGTTCATTAGTTGACAGCCCATCTATGTCTTCCTTACGCTCAAACTGGAGCAGTTGTCTCCAGATCATGGTTCGAAAGGACCTGGCATCTTCTCTAGACGGACCTTCCCCGAGAGGTTTAGATGAACCGTGTCTTTGGGCAGCAGGGCTCCTTGGGTGCTGGAGATTCCCTGTTTTGGTCTTGGAGCTTCTCGTGAACTCCTTCCCCTTTTCGGTGACCACAGACACCCGCTTCTTGAGAACAGTGGGGAACGCTTCTCTCTGTAGCTCATAAGCCGTTCTCACTTTATCCTGAAGTTCTTTAAGGAAAAGGTTGGTTGGACTTATGGGTTCTAAAGCGATCCTCATAGTCGATGTTAGACCTTGGAACGCTGTTTCCACAAATTCTGGGGTGTCGCATGACTCTGCACCCGCTAGCCAGTATAGTAACTTTTTACGGCTCAAGTACTTTTCAGGCCGCTCTCCAGCTCGCTGACGCTCTGAATAGTAGCGTCCTATTTTACTCTGACTAGGGTGATAAAACTTCCATATTCCCTCATATAGTTTCATGCAGGATGGGACATCAGCTACCTGTATATACATGGGCAGAGCCCCAAAGTCTTCCCCAGCCATACATTCCCTAATTAATGCTGCTACATCCTCCTTGATGATCTTGGGGAGGGCACAGACTTTAGCTAGCCGGTCTAACGCTGTTTCAAGGGGCCTAGAGCTTTTCCCATAGCACGGGCCTGATCAGGGGTATATGCTTTTACTTGCTGCCTGGTTTCTGTTGGACGATTAGCATCAGGGCCAAAACTGATCACAGTGGTAGTCACTGGGGCCATAGGAAGGCTTTTCCCCTCCTCGCATGGTTCCTGCAGTGGAGCGGTTGGCAATGCTGCTGGTTTTCCTGCCTTAAGAGGAGCTCTAACGTACTCCTCTTCCGATACTGGGAAGCTACTATTGTGGCTGCTGTGAGAGGATTCCCCTCTACATACCGGAGCTTTACTGACGGCTCTTAAAAGACCCCGAGTTTTCCCAAGCTTTTTCTTTAGCTTCCTTAGTTCATGCTGGCACTCTAGGTGATCAGCGGGTCTGCTTTCCCTGGAGCCCAGCTATTTGAGGAGCTCCCTGATGGCTGCCTGGGACTCTGTTTGTTGGGTATGAAGGGAGAGAGCTTCCTTCTCCCTCTTTGCCAGTGAGGTTATTAAGTCCTGGACTTGGTGCTCTAAACGTCCCAGTTGTGACACATAAGTAGTGTTTTGTGCCTCTAGCCCTTCTAACTTATATCCCAACTTTTCTATTTCCTGATCCCGTGTTTGTAACTGGGATCTGAGGCTGCTGATTTCAGTGGCCTGCGTTTCTCCGTTCTTATGGAGCTCCAGGCCGGCCATATATAGCCCATATATCAAAGCCCTCTTCTTTACGTTCCGAGAAGGCTTAGGCTTATTGTTAGCCATAGCTTCCCATCTACGGGATAGCACATTAAATGCTTCCCGCCCTTTAAACAACCCTTCGGACCACGGGTTTTTGCCTTTCCCAAAATGATGGACACCTGCACATAAGGAGTTTTTATTTTGTTCTGCTTCCCAGCCAGTTGCTCCTAAGGTCCGCATACTCATGGTCAACCCGAGTCTTTCCGGCTACCAGGACCTAAAAGACTATTCCAGCTTACTGCTGTCACCTCTGCTTGGTGCAGCAACTCCGCACTCCAAGCCCCTCCTTGAGTGCGTCGGGGTATGTGAGCCCCTGGGACAGTGTCCGAAGCTGTCCCTCCCTCCCGGTATAAGGGAGTCAGATAATCTCGGAGTCACAACGGGGTAGTCCCGCCCTCCGTAGGCCTACTGCCTTTCCCCGACCCTGGCACGTTGCCTGGGCCCTGCCGGATAGTGATCCAGCCACTCGCTCAATCAAGATGGCTGAAGCCAAGCGGGACGCGACTACACTCCTCGTGATCAGCACTCAGGCTGCCCGCTGCGGGAATCAACGGCCTGTGCCGCCGGCACGCCTGCCTACCCGCTGGTCTCTGCTCCGAGTATGCTGCGGAGACAGAGACCTCACCCCACAACCAATGGGTTGTCACCCTTACAGCTGTGTCTAAATAAGAAATAAAAATAAAAGGGAGTTTTACAAACCAAATTGGGGTCCTGCCGCGGTCGCCAAAACTGTTGAGCGAAACAGAAGTTGCAAATAAAAGTAGCCCAGATCTTTCAGTCTTAGGTTCGCCCCCTCCCCCCTGGTTATTTTTGGGGTCCTTGTCATTTTCTCCCTTTAATAAACCTTGTTGCACCTTGATTCTGTGAAGTTTTCTATAAAATACAAACCCCCGGTGACAGATACGGGTAGGGGGCGAACCTAAGACCGAAAGATCTGGGCTACTTTTATTTCCAACTTCTGTTTCGGTCAACAGTAATATGTAACCCAAACTTTGATCTCCACATTTATATATCAAGGAACCAAACTGACTGATGTTTCTGAACAGGTGCTTGTGACAGGTTTGGTCACAGAGACTCCCTTGGGACTGTCACCTGATGTGCTGGAATTATCTCTGAGCCTGTTTTCTCTGATGGCTTGGGACTTCAGAACCCTGCCTTGTTGAGCCAGACACGCCAGTCTGCTGCAACACAGACCCAGGTCTGAACCACGACCCCAAAGCTGCAGGCTTTAACTGAACACCACTCAGGTTACCTATCTCCAGCACCCAGACACCCAGCTCTCAATGGGATCCAAACCCCAAATAAACCCGTTTTACTCTGTATAAAGCTTATAGAGGGTAAACTCACAAATTGTCTGCTCTCTATAAAACCGATAGAGAGATATGAACAGCTGTTTGCTCCCCCGGGTATTAATCACTTACTCTGGGTTTGTTAATAAACAAAAATGATTTTATTAAGTATAAAAGTAGAATTTAAGTGGTTTCAAGTAATAACTGACAGAACAAAGTAAGTTACCAAGCAAAATAAACCAAAACATGCAAGTCGAAGCCTAATACATTTAAGAAACTGTTTACACCCTCAGAGATGTTCCAATAAGCTTCTTTCACAGACTAGACTCCTTCCTAGTCTGGGCCCAATCCTTTCCCCTGGTACAGTTCTTGTTAGTCCCTGCTCAGGTGGTAACTAGGGGGTTTCTCATGACTGGCAGCCCCTTTTGTTCTGTTCCATTCCCTTTTATGGCTTTGGCACAAGGCGGGAATCTTTTGTCTCTCTGGGTCCCCACCCCTCCTTCTAAATGGAAAAGCACCAGGTTTAAGATGGATTCCAGTACCAGGTGACATGGTCAGATGTCCTGTGAGACCCCAAGCCTCCATTCTTTCTGGCCTGACTCACATAAACACAGGAAGGCTTACAAGTAAACAGAGCCATTTATAACCAATTGTCCTGGTTAATGGGAGCCATCAAAATTCTAAACCACCATTAATGGCCCACACTTTGCATAGTTAAATAGTAGTTCAGAGTAATACTTCATATTTCTAGCTTCAGATACAAGAATGATACATTCATACAAATAGGATGAACACACTCAGTAGATTATATGCTTTGTAATGATACCTTACAAGAGACCTTTTGCATAAAGCATATTCCAGTTACATTAAATTTACACTCATAAGCATATTTCCATAAACATATAGAGTGCAACATCACAGTGCTAGTGGGCTGAGACAAGAATTTTGTTTTAGACGGTGATACAAGTACACCATGTTCACATCACTTGTCAAAATAATCAAGTATTAAAAGAGTTTTAGTATAAGCGTATGTTGACTGAAGTGAGATGAAACTTTAAATCAGCCTGCTGTAATGGACTGAGCTCTCAAATTAATTTTCAGACTATTTTTTTGTGTGCATCTGAATAAAAAACCAAAGTTTTACATGTGTGGTGGTGAGTTATGACTTTCATTAGATTAGTAAAAAAGAAATTTTGTGAGAACCAGTCCTTGAAAGGCACTTAAATAGCTGACCTGATAATCAAATTATATACAATCTAAGCCCACAAGATGGAGCCCCAATCTCCTTCTTTTGCAAGACTGAATAAGAAAGCATTTTTCTACTAATGAGTTTGATCAATCAGTCCTGAATATTGGAGAAAGCATCAGCAAAATATAATTTGACATAAAATTCAGAATGTCTTAAAACTGATGTTGTGAAAATATCAAATTTCCCAGTTCTTAATCTAAAAGGGAATTTTGCAGTTAAGGAGGAGAGTTTTTAGAAATTGTAATTTTAAAGTTGTCTAGAAGTTTCCCCTGGGGCCTAGTACAGTCACATAAGGTCGAACAGAGCAATTAGTATAAACAAATAATATGGATGAAGTTGCTTAAATAAATCTCTCTTGGTTTATAGCATTTTATATTTAAAACTACATTCTAAAGCTAACGTGCTTCAGGAAGCCTAAAAAAGAAAAGTAGACCAATTTTTATATACGCTTTCAGTAATTCTCAGAGTGACCTGAGAAGAAGTCTTAGGCCAGGTCTACACTACCGCGGTAGTTCGACGGCTGGCAATCGAAGTTCCGGGTTCGATTTATCGCGTCTGGTCTGGACGCGATAAATCGATCCCGGAAGCGCTCGCCGTCGACTGCGGTACTCCAGCTCGGCGAGAGGAGTACCGCGGAGTCGACGGGGAGCCTGCCTGCCGCGTGTGGACCGCGTCTGAACCGCGGTAAGTTCGAACTAGGGTATGTCGACTTCAGCTACGTTATTCACGTAGCTGAAGTTGCGTACCTTAGTTCGAATTTGGGGGTTAGTGTAGACCAGGCCTTAGTTGTGTCCAGGAAATCATAATATCTTTCCACTATAAGAACTAGAGGTCCAACATACATTGACAATAGCTTAATCCTAAGTACAGTGCACTGAAAAATATCAAATCTAGGTTTTAAAAGGCATAAACAATCTCTAAGTAAACAAGGATTCAGTTGCCATTTAGCGAGGAACTAGGAGAAGTCAAAAGGATACATTTTCAAGGAAGGATTTTAGCCTAGTCTTACTGAGGTCAATAGGAGTTTAACCATCAACTTAATTGGGAGCAAAATTGGGCCCTGAATAAGTGATCAGCAATTTCAGTTTAATCTGTCAGACAGATCTCTATGTGACAGAGCTACATAATCTTATCTGCTCTATGAAATAAAGGAAAAAGCAACCCTGAAGTGAGTAATTTGTGCCAAAATATAAAAATAAAAGCCACTGGTTAGTGGACAAATAGTATCTAGGTATCCAATTACTTAAATCCTTAGAGCTTTCTTAATAGGCAGAATAATAGATCTTACCACTAAAGATTTACCAATGAAGATTTTGGTTGAAATACTAAACCAGAATAACAGTATCAGGGTAGCTTACTAGAGGTTAGAAATGGAATAGGGAAGAAAGGAGGGCAATACGTTACAGCTATCTAATCCACATATGAGTTAGCTGGGACAAAAAGAAGGTTCTGAGGGAAGAGGGGCTTGGGGAGAGTTACAAGCAGTATATGATATGTTATCACATAACCTATATTTGCAAAAATGTAATTCAAGTGTACATTCACCCAAACATAGATTATGAAAAACAAAGCAACAAATAATGTGAGAAGTAAAGGGAAATAAACTTAGAGACTAACTTTTCATACCAAGAGGTTACATTGTGCATTTGATACAGGAGAAGCTGCATATGGTACAGGTATAACCCACTGGTCAGTGGGATCATACAATCTGAGCATGCAGGGAGCCCTAGCTAGATGAACTAAAAAGAATATTTGATGTGGTGCAGACAGCTATTGCAAACATGGTTGCTACACTTGATAGTTTAGTAAACAGAATTAATAATATTAAAGCCAGATCTTAAACCTGGAGATGGACACTCTTCACATCAGATTTTGATTTTTTTTTTAAAATGCAAAGACCTGATCAGGCTGAGTAGATGAAGAAAATAAAGTACTGAACTGTAAAGCTCTCATCCTTAAAAATCAATGTCTATATTATATAGCTCCTTGGAGTAGCAAATTGAGAGGAAAGGCAAGAGCTGGGATTATCCTTATAGAATGGTTTCACAAACTACAAAAATGACCCATATATGTGGAACAGATTTACAGACTTCCCAGCCACAGATACACAAAAACAATCAATGCTGACATCATTGTTGCCAGAATATCAGATGTTCATGACAGGTGCCAGATTTTACAAGCACTCTGATAACTGGAGGACATTATGTCCAAGAATTGTACATTTTAATATTTCCTGAGCTTTGTGTGGTTAAGGCTCAGATTTCTGTGCCCCAAATGAGCTAAAAACTATTGGAGATGGGCTGAAAATCTATTAAATCAACTCTCCTTTGACTCTAGTGGCAGTGAAGTAACTCTTGAACACAGTCAAAAGTATACAGTGATTTTCTCTATGAGGGTTGAGTTGATTGAATGGATATGCTACTACATGTGTGTAGATCTAGGCACATGTAGGAACACACACATAAGAAGAAAAATATGTTAATTGGGAAGGTCAGGGGCCGGCAACCTTTCAAAGAAGAAGAGCCATTTTTTTGTTTTTGTCTTTGACCAAAATATTTCGAGAGCCGCATCACACATAAAGCTACTTGTAAAGTTAGAATTTATCAACTAATAATAATTGAACATATTAAAGTTATTACTAGTCACCAATATTTTTAATGCGACTTCTGGAGTTTGAATTTGAATATGAACAGGAAGGGGCTCCGGGCTGCGGCAGGGTATTGGGGTACAGGAGGGGGTTCTGACCTGGGGTAGGGGGTTGGGATGCGGAAGGGGGTGTGAGGTGCAGGCTCTGGCCAGGAGGCACTTACCACAGGCGGCTCCCAGCCAGCGGTGCAGCAGGTCTCTGGCTCCATGCCGCTCCCTGAAACGGCTGGCTGCTGGCATGTCTCTGCGCGCCCCTGGTGGGAGGGGAGGCAGCTCCGCCCGCTGCCCCCACCCCCAGCATCATCCTCACAGCTCCCATTGGCCAGGAGTCGGCCATTGGGAGCTGTGGGGGTGGTTCTTGCGGGCACGGGCAGCGCACAGAGACCTGTTGCCCCCCTCCCCCCAAAGGGTGCGCAGAGATGTGCCAGCAGCCAGCCACCTCCAGGAGTGGTGTGGGGCCAGAGCCCTGCTGTGCCCCCGGCCGAGAGCCACAAGGGGGCAACCAAAGAGCTGCGTGTGGCTCCGGAGCAGCAGTTGCTGATCCCTGGTGTAGGTGATATATATACTACTTAGTTATATGAATTGTATCTCAATCATCACTAATGTCATCACTATCCCAACAGATGTTGGATGCTGGCCTCTATTAGTAATTAATACTACATAGTAATACTATGTAATATTAATCTTTAGAACAGAAAAAGTAGAAAGAAAGAGGAAGAAACAAAGTATAAAGAAGAGGAGAAAGTATTGCAAGATTAGGTGGCCATGCTACATATAACATAGAAAAGTCCATTGTACGCATTCATTATTGGCAGCAGGAAAATCATGTAGACCATATAAATCAGAGACAGATAAAAGTTTATCCCAGCCTGCTCCCTGCCAATGCAGGATTGTTACCTACAATACATTTTTAATGTTCTCCTGCTTAAGTAGTTTTAAATGGTTCAGGTGATGGGGCTTACACTGTTTTTCTTGGGAGACTATTACACAACTTGATAGATTTGGACTTTTTGGCTACTATATCATCTAGCAAACCATGGTGTCTGGAACAGTCTGTGTGCCACATTTTAAAAGACTTGTAAATTGCAGCTGGAGTTGTTGGAGACTGACTTATGAATGCAGTGGGCTGGATGTAGTTTCTAAGTATGGTACCATTCTGTGGTCCATCTTGATTTGTTTTTGTTAAATGTTTTCTTGTTGTTCTGATTCTCACCTAGTTAAATTCAGTGTAGTTCATTAAAAAGACATGTCTGGCTTCCTTTGACCTGGAAACATAACACAGACTCATGTGTAATTTGTGGTCCACTTTTTCCCATACTGATTGATGTCTTTTAACATAACTGGCTTTGAGATTTTTCCCTCTCACTGAATACATTTATTTTGGATTATTTTCCCGATATATTTTTCTATGCTAAATCTCATTTTGTTATTTTCTGCCCCTATTCCTACCTTTCTAAATCAGGGGAGGGCAAACTACAGCCTGCGGGCCGGATCCGGATTGCCAGGTGCAGCAGGGCTAAGGCAGGCTTCCTACCTGCCCTGGCCCCACGCCGCTCCTGGAAGTGGCCAGCACCACATCCCTGCAGCCCCTGGGGGAGGAGGGCAGAGGGCTCCGTGTGCTGCCCTCACCTGCAGGCACTGCCCCCCGCAGCTCCCATTGGTCGGGAACGGGGAACTGCAGCCAATGGGACCTTCAGGGGTGGTACCCGCAGGCGAGGGCAGTAGACAAGTAGAGGTCATAAAGAACATTCACTAATGATGTCATAGAGTGAAAGTAAGCACCACAACACATTTCATAGCAAATAACCAGTGGTCTGGCCCTATGGTTAATAACATACATAATTCCTCCCAAAATATCCCACATCAAAGTTTATATTAAACATTCATGAAATGAACTTTAGCTATGCAAAGGCTTCAAGTTAGCCTGTCCCTTGACTATTGTTTAAACACCGGAGGAAAAAATTTAAGCACATTTCGGGGGTCCCCATCCAGTGCAATTGCTGTACAGTCCTCTTAAAGGGAACCAGAAACGGGGCAGTGAGACAGGATTATCTATACTACATTACAGAGGCGGTAGCATGTCAAACACGATCTGCTGCAGTTCATGCTGCCAAGAAAGTCAAACACAATCATGAGTAATAGTTTAACATTTAGAAAAAGCCCCAAGTGGTAACATGTATAGCAGCTTCATCTTTGTTCTTTGGGTTAAATCCTCATCTTTCATGTTTGATACTACTAGGAAGGCTATGTGTTTGACTGGAAAAGCCCAAGTAATTTGTTTCCTTTCTTTGCACAGTTTTTCCCACTGAAGAATACTGAACAATCTGAACTCTAGAAATGGTGTTACTCTAATAAAAGGATTGATTCTCTCCCCTCCCCACTTACAGTATTTTTCTTTCTTTCAAGCACAATGTAACACTTTTGTCCACAGTAGGTAAGGCTGTATGTTTGTCACAGCCATTATTTTTATTACCAAAAAATGGGACTTTTAGACATTCTCAATGTCTCATCTTGGTCAGCCTGCCACTGAGCAAGACTCCTCAATGATTTTTTACAGAGTTTGTTCTGTATATGTTGAGTGCATTGAATAGAAGTACTTAAGTGGATTTAAACTATCAGTTACATATTTTTTAATTTTTTACACATTTTTTATTATTCAGTAAAGTATATGTAAAGTATAGTATACTAGTATAGTAAAGTTTTTCATGAGAAACAACTTAATATTAATTTTAAAATGTGCCATAATTTCTATCTTTTTATCTAAAATTATTACTTTATCTTTTTTCGCCATGACAGTTTTCCATTTTTCTTGTGGCAAATAACCAGCCTTAATAATGGAAGTGTAGGAATTTTTTTAATCAGGTGACTAGGATGTTGTTACTGGTAATCAGTTTGTGTACTATAATGTAGCACTCCAGCAGCATTCTAGGGGCCTAAAAATTGAAGCAGGGTGTTGTTGTGAAAGGCATCAAGCTTACTTTCCTTAGCATCCTTTGGAACGCTTGTTGTTTTAACAATGTAGTTATGTGTACCCCAGATCAATAAACATCACTAGAAGGACATTACAATATTCTGCAAGTGCTTGCGTAGTCTCTTCTGTGCTGGAGGTATATGACACATATTGTTCACAGAAGCACAGGATTCATTCAGACTCAGCCAAATAAACCAACCACACCCAGAAGTCTCAAGACCAAAAAAGACAGGAAAGGTCTATGTAGATTATTTTTTTGTATTCACTCCATTTTCTTTTCCTTTTGTCTCTTTCAGATGCCCTTCTCCTAGAAAGCTAAGAAGCCGGAACCATCTGGAGACAATCCATACCCATACTCAACTCCATAGACTTTTAAAGTATCCTGTAAATGGATTAACAATGGGCCAAATTCTTACCTTTAGTACCCATACACTGCTCCTACTGAAGTCAATGGGAGCTGTGTGCACTCAGTATGTTTGAATATACCTTAATTCTTTATTTGACTATAAGTTTAGTTATACTGGGCCTGTAATGGGGCAGGCTCAACTGGGGCACCCTCTTGCATCAAGCCATGGCACAACAGGAGCACCTGCCTCAATTTCCTCTCAGTCCAGCCATAAAAAGAGCACAGTGTCTCAGACTGTCCAATTCAAAGTTCAACCCCTGGGCAAAATTTACTGACCCGAGCACGGAGGAGCTGCAAGCCCTAACAGAGGCCTTCTTCCCCGATGACCAGGACGACCCTCTACAGAGCCAGGTACACCATGAAGGGGAGTTGGGAAGTGGCCCAGGGGTAGCCGACCCCTGTCTGGCTGCAACACTGACAGCAAGTGAGTCAGCATGTTGGGGTCAGGATCCCCGCTGTCCCGGTGGCAGACCGCTTTACCACTGCTAGGGCCCTGGGCCAGGACACAGTGGAGTGGGTGGGCCTGTGTCCCGCCTGCCACCCCAATCCATAGGTGGCAGTCTCCCCCTCCCTTAGGCAAGAACCCTGTGCTTGTCAGCCCTTCGCCAGAGCTAGGAGGCCCGACTGTTTGCTGCTCAGCCTGAGTGCAGGCCTGAGCCCTCAGACTCTCTACTGCCCCGCCCTGATCAAGGGCCTGGGCTAATTGACTGTTTGCTGCCAAGCCTGACTATAGGCCTGAGCCCGAGACTCTTTGCTGCCCCGCCCCGACCAGGGGCTGGGGCTCCGTAACGGTGTTTGTTGTTCGGTCCTGATCACAGGCCCGAGCTCATGTCTCCCATTGCCCCACCGATTCCCCACGTCAAGCGACCCCCGGAGACGTAGTGAGGCGGATTGGCCGCCCACAGACGCGAAGGAGGAGGAGCCACTCCCCCCAGTGGACTAGAATGGGTGATGCCATTGCGGGAATACTGTGTCCAGTTCTGGCGTCTACAGTTTAAAAAGGATGTTGAAATACTGGAGAGGGCTCAGGAATAAGCTACCAAAATGATCTGAGGTTTAGAAAACATACCTTGCAATGAGAGACTTTAGGAGCGCAATCTATTTAGTTTATAAAAGAGAAGGGACTCCTATCATGGAACCTCTCCCCTCACTAAGAAGGGAGAAAGAGTTGCATCATGGGAGATGTAGTCCAGCCTGAGAGCCCAGCCCATAGAGGAGAATGGGAGCACAAGGTATCTAAACTAAAAATCTCATGAGGCTTTGAATCAAAACATTTCAGTTTTTGGATGAAAAGTTGAAAAAACTTTCACTGAAAAGTTGAAATTTTCTGTGGAAAAAAAAGAATAGATTTTTCCGAACAGCTCTATTGTTAAGTACCTGCCCAGAGAGAAATGCTAGAAATAGAGGGCTGTTTCATCTAGGAGATAAATACATAAGATACAATAGCTGCAAGTTGAAGCTTGAAAATTTGTAGCTGGAAATAATGTGCACATTTTTCAATGGTATTAACCATGGAACAGGTTAAAGGGATATGGTAAATTCTCCACCGCTTGGAATCATTAACTGAATGTCTTTCCAAAACTTTCATCCACAAGTTATGGGACTCTGTAGAAAATACTGGTGAAATTCTATAACTTGTTTGTACAGGTGGTCATGCTAATTGATCAGAATGATATCTTCCTGCCTTAAAAGCTCTTCCTCGGCTGTTTTTTATTTAACACCAGAACTGTCTAATTTTTCTCTGTAACATACAATTTGCATGCAAGATATTATGGAACATAAAACTGTATTGTTTTGGGGCTCTATTCTACCTGGTACTTACAACAGGTGCTTTTCCATACATGAGCACAGAGGAAGGGAGAGGCATAGATACAGATACAGATAACTGATCATTATTATTACAGGTAACTGATCATTAGTATTTCTATATAAAACTTCAATTATGGAAAACAAAAAACACTCAAACTGTTCTTCAAATAACTTGTAAGACTTTAACATGTTCATAGGACAGTGTCCCTTTAAACTATTCCCACCCAGATCTGTAATGCTGGCTAAATGCCTGGCCACTCTGGATTCAGTTTTGACAAACAAAACATGAATAAAGGACAATGAAAGAACTAGATGCAAGGTAACCCTTATTTACAACTGGACAGATTATTTATTTACAAATTGCCTTATTTTCTTAAACAGAAATGTATTTTTCAGTCACATTTATTTACAGTTTTTTAAATCCCCAACTTGCTGTTTGCATGATTTATAAGGTAAGTCATAAACAGTTTAGAACACTTATCAAATTGAAATAAACTCATCTGAGACTTGAACAGAAACTGTGTAAAACTGATTGTGAAGCTTATTGCTTATTATAATTCTAGTCATTCTATTATTGTTTTGTTTTGTACATTTTCCCTTTTATCTTCTCAGAAGAGTACATTAATGATTTTAAATGTGTAGGTACTGAATGGAGTTCAAAATTAATATTTAACAAGGACTTTTATTATACAATTATGTACTAGCAAGTAATCTTTAGTGTTAATGATTAAAATGAATTGCTCTAAATTGTAGACCTTTTTTGTAATTCAGATTTAATAGCTATCAGTGCATTGTGGAAATTAGTTAACACACTGACTGAAGGAAATTTTTTAATGATATATTCAGTTTACCATCAGATATCATAGATACAATCCCATAATGGTATTTTTATAAACAACATTGTATCCATCCTTTTAGAAAGAAGTGATAAAATATTAAGTTGTAGAATTTCACTGGTAAACTATTGCCTTTATAAAAAAAGATAAAGAGTAGGGAACATTTTGTTTGTCCCATCCCACATGGTTTTGTCCCATCCCACATGGTTTTTCTCAGTAAAACAGAACATAATGTCCAAGGATGTGTGAGCTATAGCTGATACTGCAGTGGCTGCTGTGTTTTCCTACTTGGGCACAGAATTATTTTGTTTTAACTTCTTCCTCGGTAAATCTTTCTGAGATACTGTACCTAGAAACTGAAAGATGCTCAATACAAAATTTTGTTCTATATATACACAATATGTTTCTATTAATCTTATTATTGAAGCATTAATAGATATTTTGTTTTCTATTAATAGGAGTAGTAAGTCATCTGATTTTGGATCACAGTCACTATGTGGAAAAAACATTTTGCCTTTTGCCTTTTATTTTTGGCTGTCGCAACAGATCATGTAGCCTATGGACAAAACAGAAAGAAGGGACAAAAGCCAAATCCTCTTGCAAGAAAAGATGATTTTCAGGGTAAAACCTTTTTCTTAGAAATTGCAATAGGCTGTATAAAATGTTTCCTAGAAGTTTTCCAGGATAATTTCCAAGGAAATGAGAAATTATACATGTGTGGGATTATTTTGTTTTTTGTTTTTTGTTGTTTTGTGTTTGCTACTGAGTCCTGGAATATATAGCAGCACATTTCATATCTACATTGTATTGTAATGTGATCCTTTGTTTTCATCTAAATATATATCACTTCTGAATGATACACATTATGAGAAATTGAAAAACCATTTTTCATATTGAATTTGCAGTCAGAAAATTTATATTTTGATGTAATATTACTATGATAAAAATAATCTGTGATGTAAGTGTGACCTAAAATCTGAAATATTGGACTAATGAAGTACTATAGAGCAGAATTTGTCTCTATCTCCTAAAAAAAAATGATGGGGGAGGTTTGGGAATGTTGCAGTGGCTTCCTTAATTTAAAATCTTGGAAGCAGGTATATACCCTTAAGACAGAATTATTATTGTAACTTTCTTATTCCATTACAGATCCTGTGTGCTTCATTGACATGGTCTTTATCTTGGACAGTTCTGAAAGTGCAAAAAATGCATTGTTCAGTGAGCAGAAAGATTTTGTTAACAACTTAAGTGACAAAGTTTTCCTAATAAAACCTGGTAAATTCCAGAAGTATGATGTCAAACTGGCAATCATGCAGTTCAGCAGTACAGTCAAAATTGAGCATTCCTTTGTAGCCTGGAAAGACCTAAATAACTTTAAGCAGGAAGTCATGAAAATGAACTATATTGGGCATGGCACCTACTCCTATTATGCAATTTCCAATGCCACTCAACTGTTTAAAACTGAAAGTCGTAAGGGAAGTGTAAAAGTGGCTTTGTTGATGACTGACGGTATTGACCATCCAAAGAGTCCTGATGTCCAGGGGATATCTGCAGCAGCCAGAGATCTTGGAATATCATTCATTACCATTGGACTGTCTAGTAAAAAGGCCAATAAATCAAACCTACATTTGATATCTGGGAATTCTCCTAGTGAACCTGTTCTAATCCTAAATGAGCCTAATCTCTCAGAGAAAATAAAAGAGCAATTGGTAAGTAACTGTGAATGGTTACATTTCTCTTCCCTTTTATTAGTGGCAGATTTTGTCGTTGATGATGATATAGACACATATTAATTTGAAAATAAGGTACAGTCTTATTTTCTTTCTTAAATTTCTAGCCCTACTGGTTGCAGAGAAAAGTTTGAAGACATTACATGAGCGTACCTGAAAAGTTCAAAAACCAAACAGCAGATAAAAAAGCCAACTTTTTTTTTTAATCAAATGATTTTAAAAACAATCTGATGGTTTTTTAGGACCTGTGTCATGATGGCTTTTGAATACTTAAGGTTAAGCAATGCTGCAGGAATAGGTGGAGTGGTTCAGCTGTGAAAAAGATCTGAGGCAGCATGAATCCAGTTCAATTCAGAGGCCCAGCCTTCGGTCAAACAACATTTTGGGCAAGGCAGAATTTTGTGCCATCCCTCAATATAATTTGGGGGATAGTTACTCATAATTCCAGTGTGCCTCCTAGTTTTCAAGGAATTGCGCTGTACTTAGATCTATCTGTGCTGCCAAAATAGCCTTGTACTCCAAAATGCTTGCACGCTAAAGCCCCAGTCCTGTAATTTTTATGTTGTTACTAGTAATTTTGACATCAGGTCAATCAACATTTTGATTTTGATCTAATTATACAAACTCACACACAAAAGTATGGAGACTAAAACCCTGATGCTGCAAAGACTTATATACATACATAACTTTATGTATTGTGTGTAATTCCATTGAAGTGAATTAGATTATTCACAAGCACATGCTAAGGGCCTGATCCATTGCGCATTGAAGACAATGGAAGTTTTTTACTGACTTCAGTAGGCATTGGATCACAACTTAAAAGCAGTGTAAGTCTCCTACTGTTCTCGTTTAGAAAGCACACTAAAAAATCCAATGTAGTGCATACATACAGTAAGCAGTATGTCCAAAATTGTTTTAATAGCTGACAGTAAATACCAGCACAGTTATGAAGTTGGTGTGGCTGAAATTAGTGGCACTGACTTGTGAGCTCTGGTGGAATAGTCAAAGAGTTTAGATAGGCTACTGTGGGACTTCTTTTCAAGGCTACTGAAAGTATTTTCATGTGGGATAAGAGGTTGTAAATAATAAGCTAAGATAAATAAGGGGAAAACATGTTTAGAATTAAATTAGCTTTTCAGTAATTACACAAGAAGAAATATTGTAAGGGTTTTCGTAATGTTTACATTTCACTAAGTCACTTTAAAAGCATGTTAAAACTAGTTTGGAAAGTTTTAAAACCAGATATAGTGACTAGTTATCACATATGTGTAAAAGCACATGGACAAGCTATGCAATTAAGGAAACATCTGGAGACTTCTCAGACACTGATGGCAATTGGTAAAAGGCAACTGTAAAATTTTTACTAATTTATGTCTTGCCCTGTGTTAGATAGATGTCCTTTGACAGATTTATAGAACAAACATTTTAAAATCAAATCCACTATATTGTATATTTTAATTAATATGTAATGGGCCAAATTCCTCTCCGAGTTACACTGGTATAAATCTGGAGTTACTCTCTTTATTAACTGGTGCATTTTCATGATCTCTTCATACATTGTGCAATGAGCCAAGATCTCAGGTTTAGCTATTTGCATTTTGACTCTTTGTCCTTCTTATCTTTGCTACTTTTCCAAGGTAAAGATTCTGACTAGATGTTACATACTAACACTGGTGGCCCATTGGTGGTATCTTCCTGGCTGGTGCTACATTATACACATTTTTCAGTACATATTCCTAGGCATCAGTATATGCAGCTGAAAGTTCCACACCTCCTCCAGCCATTCTGTGGGACCTATTCTCCTCCTGCTGGATATGAGTAACTCCCTCTAGAGGGTGGATAGGATCAGAGTCATTGTGATTTAAGGAAATTTAATCAAAGAAATATGAGATCTTTGATGGCCCCCTAGAAAACAGGGTTTTCGGGGCTGGCATAGTACACTAGCTTGTGCAGAGCTAGTGTCTGGCTGTGTTTGTGTGCTGTCAAGCATGCTTCAAGCTGCAATGTAAGACATACCCTAAGAGAAGCTACACAGCAAAACACTGGTAATTCATCTGCTTTTGGAACTTATGAAAGTGTCAGGATATGTTCCTATGATGCTACATGTCTCTCTCAGTGAATATGGCATGAGTAGGCCTACTAAGTGTTCATCAGTGTAAGAATTGCACACTTAAAGGTTGAAACCATTCACTTAATTTACCATTCTTGGAATGGTATTTGGAACCAATATATTTTATAGCAAACACCTTGGTTAAATTAATAAACTGGTATATTTTACAAGAGAATATATTTTTCTTCTTCTTTTTCCTTCCCAGGTTGCCTTATTTAACAAGCGGGTAAGTGTTACAAGATTTGACTACTATTAGTATATCAGTGTAACATGTTTTAATCAGCACATCAAGGCTGTGCCATTTCCTTCACTACGGATATCTGAATACAAATGTAGTAGTGCTATGTTTTTATTTCCTCACAGAACAGAAGAAGAATTTTCTCAAAAACCAGTGTGTCAGAAATCAGACAGTTTTTGATATTAATTGTTGGGCCAGATTCTTCTACCTTTACTTACACTGAGTAATACTCCTTAAGCAGAATCATTGGGATGGATGGGACTACTTGAGGATTAAGGTACTATCCAATGTAAATAAGGGTGATAAAATCTGGCTCTATTATTTGTATAGAAATATGGTGACTTTTATATTAACTCTCATCCATTCCTTCCAGCCCTTCTCACCATAAATCCCCAAACACTGCTCATTAGTGGGCGATATTCAGTTTTACAATTTAAGAAACTTTTCCTTTGAAAGGGTATTGGGGCTAGTCCGGGTATAAGTTACTTGCCTGTCTTATAAAATGTGGCAGTCTACTTGCCTCAAAATTGAGATTCATGTCCAAAATTGGTGGGTAACATTACATGCTATGTGTTCACTACCTGAAATGTTTATATTGTATAACAGATTTGGCTATTAAGAAAAACATTTTTCAAAATATTTGTAATACAGTATGTGCAAAACAAAGATTGAGATGGAACAGATTTAAGGGATTATTTTAATTGAGATTGTGCAGTGTAGAAGTGGTGTATGGTTTGTTACAGGAAGGCTCATTTTATAAGATCATTTATTTTCTGACTGCTTGACTGTTGTGCTTCAGCTAGCTCATGTCCTAGCCAAAAATACTGATTTAAAAGTGCTTCTAAAATTTGAAATGCTAAATCTGAATATTTTTCTAAAATATTTCTATTAACCCTTTAGTGTGAGCGGAAGTCCTGTGAGTGTGAAAAGGGAGACCAGGGACCACCCGGCCCTTCTGTAAGTATATATATTTTTTGTTAGGAAGCTTCAGAACTATGAATTCTAATCAGAGGTCAAGGCAGAACATTATGGATGTTTGCCAGAACAGTCTTTTTAAATGGTTACAGTTTGTATGAAAGCAAGATCTCAGCCTTCCATATGCTGTAATGTAAATGTTTAATTTTGTTTCTATGGTTTCTGAAATTATGGATTTCATATACCCTAATGAAGGCCTGAAACCTCCAAACAGAGAATCTTCTTAATGATGTTTCAAAAAAAAATGAAACCATATACTATGCTGAAATCTAAGTTGGCTAAATTGGTACCTGATTTTGAAGCACAAATCAAGAAACCCTAGTTGTGATGGAAGGCTATCAGGGCTCTATGCTACATACACCCACAGCCTGTCTCCTCCAACTTAGAAGGACATTGCAAAGATTCAACATAGAAATGGATACAAGCCAAAAGTCTGAATCTGAGCACCCCAGACTTTGGGGCAATTTGAATCCAAAGTCAGAGCTGAGCTTTGCTGCTCAGGCAAAGATCTCTGTCTCTTATTCCATCTTTCTGTGGTAGCTGGCTTCTCCATGGCTAACAGATGCAGTTGGTGTCTGAGTGACACAGAAAATCTTAATGTTGTATGCTGAGTGATTGGCTTAAAGTCACAGCATAATATTATAGCTCTTCTGCCTAATCTTAGCCAGATGCCGTGTCAGTCAGATGATGAAGCACTTAAAGATATATTCGGCCAACAAAAAGATGATGCTTGGGATTGTCAAAGTATTCTGTAAAACTCAGAACCAGTTCAGTTTACCAAATACAATATTTATGTAGCTCAGGTGTAGGCAACCTATGGCATGCATGCCAAAGGCAGCACGCGAGCTGATTTTCAGTGGCACTACACTGCCCGGGTCCTGGCCACTGGTCCCGGGGGCTCTGCATTTTAATTTAATTTTAAATGACGCTTCTTAAACATTTAAAAAACTTTATTTATTTTACATACAACAATAGTTTAGTTATATATTATGGACTTATAGAAAGAGACCTTCTAAAAACGTTAAAATGTATTACTGGCATACGAAACCTTAAATTAGAGTGTATAAATGAAGACTCGGCACACCACTTCTGAAAGGTTGCCGACCCCTGGTGTAGCTTTTAATCATGCATTTTATGTACTTTATAGAACAGAAGCAAATTTAGAGTTGGAGCAATTCTAGCTTATAGAATCAAATCTAGACCTGGAGCAATTCTAGTTAATAGAATCAAAATAGAATTTGGTTTTAGTTTCTTAGCTGACCAGAAAGTACTTTCTAAACTATTTAGTTGGATATTGGGAGTGCAGTGACTGTTTGGGCTAACAAAACACACAGTAGATGTCTAGCAATATCTGTTTCACAGCCTGAAACAAATAAACATTTGTTTATAATGAATGAGAATGAATCTTGTCTAGGATACTAGGGTTTTCATGTCCAACTTGTGAAAAGTGCCAGTTAGCACTGTTTTTACTTTTTTCTTAACCTAGACCATCTCATAGGCTATACCACACCTTATCCACTGGACTAACTGGCCAGCCCTGGTGGAACCAGAATATGGCGGCAGGCCTACCATCCCATACTACTGCTGGGTAACACAAGTCCAGAAATGAGCCTTCCTGCACTTTTTTGTAGTCTCTAATCAGAATTTAATATCTAGGGGTATGTCTACACTACGAGAGTAGTTTGATTTTACTTAAATCGAATATGTGGAATCGATCTTGCAAAGTCGAACGTGTGTGTCCACACTAAGGACAGTAATTCGACTTTGTGAGTCCACACTAACGGGGCAAGCGTCGACATCCCACATTTCCCGCAGTCCCCGCTGCCCATTGGAATTCTGGGTCGAGCCCCCAATGCCTTCTGGGGAAAAAAATGTGTCGAGGGTGGTTTTGGGTAACTGTCGTCATCCAACCGTCACTCCCGCCCTCCCTCCCTGAAAGCGCCGGCGGGAAATCTGTTCGCGCACTTTTCTGGTCAGTGACAGCGCGGACGCCACAGCACTGCGAGCATGGAGCCCGCTGCGACCATCGCTGCAGTTGTGGCCGTTGTCAACGCCTCGCAGCTTATCATCCACCTTTCCCAGAGGCAGATGCAGATAAATCAGGCGAGGAGGCTACGGCACCGCGGTGAGGGCCTGAAGTCTGAGAGTAGCACAGACCTGTCAGAAAGCACGGGACCCAGCGCCGAGGACATCACGGTGGCAATGGGTCATGTGGATGTTGTGGAACGGCGATTCTGGGCCCGGGAAACAAGCACGGACTGGTGGGACCGCATAGTGCTGCAGGTCTGGGATGAATCCCAGTGGCTGTGAAACTTTCGCATGCGGAAGGGGACTTTCCTTGAACTTTGTGAGTTGCTGTCCCCTGTCCTGAAGCGCAATGACACCCGGATGCGAGCAGCCCTGACTGTCCAGAAGCGAGTGGCCATACCCCTCTGGAAGCTTGCAACGCCAGACAGCTACCGGTCAGTCGCGAACCACTTTGGCGTGGGCAAATCTACCGTGGGGGTTGTTGTGATGCAAGTGGCCAACGCAATCATTGAGGTACTGCTCTCAAAGGTAGTGACCCTGGGAAACGCGCAGGCCATCATAGATGGCTTCGCCGCGATGGGATTCCCAAACTGCGGTGGGGCTATAGATGGAACTCACATCCCTATCCTGGGACCGGACCACCAGGCCAGCCAGTACATCAACCGAAAGGGCTACTTTTCAATGGTGCTGCAAGCACTGGTGGACCATAGGGGACGTTTTACAAACATCAACGTCGGATGGCCGGGCAAGGTTCATGACGCTCGTGTTTTCAGGAACTCAGGTCTGTTTAGACGGCTGCAGGAAGGTATTTACTTCCCGGACCACAAAATAACTCTTGGGGATGTGGAGATGCCTACAGTCATCCTCGGGGACCCAGCCTACCCGCTAATGCCCTGGCTCATGAAGCCCTATACTGGCGCCCTGGACACTGAAAAAGAACTCTTCAACTACCGGCTGAGCAAGTGCAGAATGGTGGTGGAGTGTGCTTTTGGCCGTCTCAAGGGGAGATGGAGAAGCTTACTGACTCGCTGTGATCTCAGCGAAACCAATATCCCCATTGTTATTGCAGCTTGCTGTGTGCTCCACAATCTCTGTGAGAGCAAGGGGGAGACCTTTATGGCGGGGTGGGAGGTTGAGGCAAGTAGCCTGGCTTCTGATTACGCCCAGCCAGACAGCCGGGCGATTAGAAGAGCCCAGCGGGACGCGCTGTGCATCCGGGAGGCTTTGAAAGCTAGGTTCCTGAGTGAGCAGGGTAACCAGTGACTTTTCAGTTTGTGTACAGAGAAGCTGAACCTGCCCCCGTTTCTTTACCCACTAAATGTTCAGTATCCTCTCCAGTTACATACCCCGTTCCCTCCCTTCCAACACACGTTTAAAAATAGAATCACTTGAATTTTGTTAATGAACACCGTTTTCTTTATTACTGTTTTCGTGGGAAAGTGTTGAACCTGGGACGCAGACTGTGGTGGGGAGCAGGTGTAGTGTAGTGATGCAAATGACGCTTCCAAACTCCAGGAATGACAGGCTCCGCGGTGGTGGACTGGTGGTTTCAACGGAGCCTGCCACCCCTCCTGTTTGGGACTCTGTGTGTGGGGGGGCTATGTGACTTTGTGGCAGGGGGAGGACGGTTACAGATCCCCTGCTGCGTGGCTCTGTGATCCAGGATAAGGACCGCCGCATAAGATCTGTAACTGCCCTCCCCGGCCACAAAGTCACAGAGCACCCCCCACCCCCCACAGAACACTAAAACCACCTCCCAGACTGACCAGGGTAACTAGTGACTGCAATGTGTGTGTGCCCTGCTGCTGAACCTGCCCCCGCCTCTGTACCCTGCTAAAGGTGACTGTCCTGTCCAATTACCAACCCCCTTCCCCCCCTTCAGACAGACTCTCCTCTAAAGAACATGATGGAAACAGTAATTAACAGAAACGTATTTTTTCTTATCAACTACACATGAAACTGGGGGGTGAAACTGGGACGGGGGCTTGGGTGAGGCGGAAAGGAAAGGACTTGTCAAATTTTGGGGAATGAGAGCCTTCTAGTAGTAGAGCAGTCTGCAGGGGTGGAGTGAGAGTTTTCACGGACTCTGCCGCCCCTCCTTCTTTGGACTTTGGGTGAGGGGGGCATGGGACTTGGTGGCGGGGGAGGGCGGTTAGAGATACACTGCAGCGGGGCTCTGTCCTCCTGCCTCCGGTCCTGCAGAACATCCACAAGGCGCCGGAGCGTGTCCGTTTGCTCCCTCAGTAGTCCAAGCAGCGTTTGAGTCACCTGCTGGTCTTCCTGCCGCCACCTCTCCTCCCGTTCCATGTGTGAACGGTGCATTTGGGACAAGTTCTCCCTCCACTGGGTCTGCTGTGCTGCCTGGGCTCGGGAGCAGCCCATAAGTTCCGAGAACATGTCCTCCCGTGTCCTCTTCTTCCTACGCCTAATCTGCGCTAGCCTCTGGGAGTGTGATGCCAGGCTGGGTTGGGAGACAGTCGCAGCTGTGGGAATGGGAAAAAGGGAGTGAATTCCTCAGAAAGATAAATTTAGTTGTGAACAAAGAACATAGTCTTTCTCTGTAAAGAAGACCATGCACAGCACCTATCACATGCGCACTCAGGACAAGGTCGAATTTTCGGCCTTCGCATTCAGTGCCTGGGGTCTTGCAGTGCAGATCAGAGAAGCGGGGCAGGACACCGGAATTTGTGTAGCAGGCCGACATGGTAAGCCGTAGACTTGTGGCTGCTTAAAACTTTAATAGTTGCACTGGCCTCCTTTCACATTGAAAGCAATGCCAGTCCCTGCTGCCAGCAATCCGGCAAGCATGAGCTCTGCCCCTGTCCCACCCCCTTGCGGCTGTCCCAGGGAAAGATCCCTGTATGCTGCCCCTCTCCCGCCTCCACCGCGTGGCTGTAAACCGCCGGTTACAGTTCTGTAAAGGAACGGGCAAGCAGTCCCAATACTAACATTCCCCTACCTAATTCAAAGCAGGTCACCATGAGCGACATCACCCTGATGAGGATCTCAGACACGGAAAAACAAAGAATGCTTCGGGAAAGCCTGCAAAGACCAGGGCCGTATGCCGCCATGCTCTGCAGGGCAATGATCCCGGAGTACTTGCTTGTCTCCTGGCGCGGAAATGTCTGCTATTACGGAGGACCCAATAAGGCCGCTCTCCCCAGGAACCTGATGCAAAGGCTTTCCAATTACCTCCAGGAGAGCTTCGTGGAGATGTCCATTGAGGATTTCAGCTCTATCCCCGGACATATAGACCGCATTTTACTGTAGCTGCACTGGCAGGGACTAAACAGTAGAGCGGCTTGGGCAGAACAATCATGCAAAACCAGACATTGTTAGATTTTTTTTCAATAGTTGCACTGCCCAGGACTGAAACGTTAAGCGCCTAGGGCACACTAATCATGAGAAACCCATTGTTGTTATTGTTAATATTCCTGTTCTGTTAAAAATAAATGTTTAGATGTTTAAAACACTTACTGGATGATCCTTCCCCTGATTCTGTGTCCGGGTTAACGGCTGGGGACGGTTGGTAGGGGATCTCTGTAAGGGTGATGAAGAGATCCTGGCTGTCGGGGAAATCAGCGTTGTAAGCGCTGTCGACTGCCTCGTCCTCCTCATCTCCTTCCTCATCTTCCCCGTCCACTAACATGTCCGAGGAACCGGCCGTTGACAATATCCCATCCTCAGAGTCCACGGTCAGTGGTGGGGTAGTGGTGGCGGCCGCACCTAGGATGGAATGCAGTGCCTCGTAGAAACGGGATGTCTGTGGCTGGGATCCGGAGCGTCTGTTTGCCACTTTGGTCTTCTGGTAGCCTTGTCTCAGCTCCTTGATTTTCACGCGGCACTGCATTGCATCCCGGCTGTATCCTCTCTCTGCCATGGCTTTAGAGATCTTCTCGTAGATCTTTGCATTCCGTCTTTTGGAGCGCAGCTCGGAAAGCACGGACTCATCGCCCCACACAGCGATGAGATCCAAGACTTCCCGATCAGTCCATGCTGGGGCCCTCTTTCTATTCTGAGATTGCACGGCCATCTCTGCTGGAGAGCTCTGCATCGTTGCCAGTGCTGCTGAGCTCGCCACCATGTCCAAACAGGAAATGAGATTCAAACTGCCCAGACAGGAAAAGGAATTCAAATTTTCCCGGGGCTTTTCCTGTGTGGCTGGTCAGAGCATCCGAGCTCGGATTGCTGTCCAGAGCGTCAACAGAGTGGTGCACTGTGGGATAGCTCCCGGAGCTATTAGCGTCGATTTCCATCCACACCTAGCCTAATTCGACATGGCCATGTCGAATTTAGCGCTACTCCCCTCGTTGGGGAGGAGTACAGAAGTCGAATTTAAGAGACCTCTATGTTGAACTAAATAGCTTCGTGGTGTGGACGGGTGCAGGGTTAATTCGATGTAACGGCGCTAAATTCGACATAAACGCCTAGTGTAGACCAGGCCCAAGACGTTTACGTTATTTTGTCCAAAATTATTAGATCACAGTACGGTATGTAACAAGAATCCCAGAACCTCTGCTTCCTTTTCCAGCCCAGGCCTTTGCACAAGCCACATCACACTTGGTCTCATGAACCAGGAAGGTGGTGGGAAAAATTCTTGGCCTTAGAGCTGCAGAATGTTGGCATTAATCTGTTCTGTAAAATATATTATGAGCAGAGACAACCATATGGGCTAAAACAAGTCATATTCTGTATGTGACAATACTAGTTAAAAATGACTGGAATGTCTCCGAAAGGCAGCAGCGAGGAAGTGTGTTATGTTTTCTGTTGCACCTTAGTTCATTAGGTTTACTAGGATTCTATTTTGCTAATGTTGAAGATGGAAAACATATTTACACTGGGCATGGGTAAAGAATCACAGCCAGAGTCATGTCTTCTAATACTGAGCAAGGAAATGTATCAGACTAATGAGAACAATCTTATGCCTGTCCAAGCTCCTTCTCCTCTGTCTCTCTCTGCTTCACTGTAGAACTTTTGCCTAAACCTTTTCCCTTCGCCACTGTTGCCTTCCTTCCTGGTCCAGTTTTAAAGAAACCAGAAACATATCATTAGGATGTTCATAATATTTTCCTGTTTTGTTTAAGGGAGGACTTGGTAGTCGAGGGGATAAAGGTGAGCAAGGACCAAAAGGAGACAAGGTAAATTGACAGAGTTTTCTCTTTAAAATGAATGCCAATTTCTTCTAGTTTTATTCAAACTATGCAAATGAGGAAAGCAGAGAAAAGGTACAGTACAACATGCCATAAATCAATATTCAAGCATGGAATTCTGCTCTCAAAGAATCCTGTTGAAATCTATCAGAACTGCATACAAGGATAGTATTTGAATCTGAATCCTTATCAGACTGAACAAATTAAGATGCCAGTTCTTCAAGCTCTTCTCTGCAGGCAGACCCCTGCACCTTTGTGGAGCTGTATTAAAGTCAATGAGGCTCTGTGTGGCCTCCAGGCTCTGTTTATTAGGAACAGTTTGCAGGATTGGGGCCTAAGATCAGGGGTGAAAGTAACTTAAAGGACTTACCGGTACTCCGGAGTCCTGAGCAGGGGTCGGGGCCTCAACCGGACGAGGCGGGGCCTTTAAATCCCCGGGTCCTTTAAATCAAGATTTAAAGGGCCTGGGGCTCCGGCTGCGGTAGCGGCGTCTGGGAGCCCCAGACCCTTTAAATCACCACCAGAGCTACCAGCTGCAGAGGCGTCTGGGAGCCCCGGGGCTCCAGCTGCCGCAGCGGAGGCCTGGGCCATTTAAATAGCTGCCTGAGCCCCGCTGCCGGAGCCCCTGGGGTAACGGCGGCAGCCCAGGGCTCCGGCAGTGATTTAAAGGGCCAAGGACTCCCGACCCCCGCTACTGCAGTAGAGCCCCGGGCCCTTTAAATCTCTGCCAGAGCCCTGAGCCTTGGGGTAGTGGTGGCAGCCGGGAACCCCCGGGGCAGCTCCGGCGATTTAAAGCGCCCGGGGCTCCGCTGCGGTAGTCGTATCACCGCTGTAGCCCTGGGCCGCCGCCGGGGCTCCAGCAACAGGGCTCCAGTGGCGATTTAAAGGGCCTGGGGCTCCCTGCAGCGGCCGGAGCACCAGGCCTTTTAAATCGCTGGCCTGGGGAAGCCGGTCCGGTCTGGCACGGCGTATCGGCTCTTGCCGGTACGTCGTACTGGACTCTACCGGCTTACTTTCACCTCTGCTTAAGATCCCAGTCATCTAATAACTGTGCTTTAGTTTTCTGTGTTGTCAAAGTTTTGCACTGTATATGCTTCATTGTAGAAGAGAAGATGGAGCCTTTTAAGTTAAAATTGGTGTTGATTTTCAATCAGTATATCTTGGTTCTAATTTGGTAATGTTTGGTAAAACAGTGCTGCATATTTTGATTGGGTTCCATTGTTCCTGACAGGGTGATTCTCAAAAAGGAGAAAGTGGAGAAAAAGGTGAAGAGGTATGTAGATGACTTAGTATTTCCTTATTAAGATCTATTCTTGAGAATATCATAATTTAGAAAGCTAGGGCCAGATTGTTACCTAGTATAAACTGGCATAGCTCCAGTGACTTGAAGAGAGCTATGTTGATTTACACTAACTGAGATCTGGTCCTAGATTTCAAATTTTTATGCAGATGTTTCATATTATCATTTATAATATGTATCTGAACTAGCTCCTGATTCAGAAAAGCATCTGTATTCAGGCAAGCACTTTAAGCACCTGTTTAAGCTAAGCATGTGCTTAAGTGCTTTCCTAAAATGGGGCCCTTGTGATAACAGGAACTTTTGAAATGGCAGTGTATTGCATTGACCAGCATTATAGTTATCTGCAAGGGAGAATTGAAGTTCACATAATAAAGATCTCATCTGCATAGTTGCCACGAATAGGTCCCTCATCTGGTATTCCCTCAGTTTGAACTCTTGAAGATTCACAGTCAATAAACTTGACAGTAATGCAATAGTTCAATCTAATTTGAAAATCAGTCTAGGGTAGAGATTATATTTGCTAGGAATGCAGTAGAAATTTTTTCTGGTAAAGGACATATTTGTCTATCTACTGTTATGGGGTGGGAGGAGGGTGTGTATGGAGCGGGACAACACCATTTCTTGAAGTCTACAGAAGATGACAACTTAAATGGACTTTCTTATAACTATATTTAAACTTCATTATACTTGATAAGATTATCTATATTTTTCCTGTTAGTAATTTAAGTATGTCCTGTATCTTCACTTTATTTTTTTAATCTTTTTTTATTTATTTTTTTTTAAATAGGGAGATCCTGGCAACAAGGGAGAAAAGGTAAGATCTTTGTGAAGAACCTAAGGCCAGATTGTCACTTGATGAAAATCCACATGGGATACTCAGCAGAAGGTTTTGTCTTAAGCCCTGAACCTACAGACACGTATGCAGATATAAATGTTACTACCATGAGCAGTCCCACTGAAATCAATAGGACTATTCATGGCAATAAAGTTAATCATGTGTGTGTTTGGAGGATTGGGGCCATCACTGGTCCTTGATGTGGTATTTCAAGGGGGTCTCTACAGCCCTTTGACTGGCTTTCTTTGGTTAGCCCCTGGGTAGGACAGTTCTTGGCTCCTGGCCTCTCATTAGGCCAAGTCGTCTGCTTCAGTCCCTTTTGGCTGTGTTTCTGAAGGCAGCCTGGTGTTCTGCCTCCCTTACTTCTCTGAGCTCTCTCCTTTTATAGCAGGCCTTGTTTCAGCTGTAGGTGCCTGCCTCCATGATTGGCAATTGTGACAGCTGCATGGGGATGTGGTCAGGCTGCTTGCCTGTAGGTAGGAGAGACTCCTCTCCCGCTTCTGCCTCTGCTCAGTATGGGGTTTGTAAACCCTATTACAGATCCTCCCCTGCAAGGCCGAGGCCCTGCCTTGGCTGAAATATGCTCCTTCCCAGAATAGAAAATCAGCGTTAAAGTGCAACCTTCCCGCCAGGTATTGTATTCAAAAGGTGTAAGGCTGTAGTGACAGGTAGCATCTCATGATCCTTGGGTTTGTCTGCTTCATTACATTTTGGCAGCACAGATGCACGTGGTCCATAACGAGGGTGAACCTGCTTCCTAGGAGGTAGTACCATAGGCCCTCTATTGCCTATTTGGCAGCCAAGCACTCTTTTTCTATCACTGAGTATGCTTTCTCCCAGGGGAAGAGTTTCCAGCTGATATATACTACTGGGCATTCTTCTCCATTGACATCTTCAGAAAGGACCACCCAAGCCCTACCTCTGATGCGTTCGTTTGTAATATGATCTCTTTTTCTAAATTCCGGCTATATAGTACTAGGTGTCTGCAGAGTGTAGTCTTGAGTTCTTGAAAGGCCCTTTCACAAGTGGGTGTCCACAACCCCCATCTTGGGGCAGAATCCTCAGTCAAATCTGTTAGCACTGCTGCTACGGTTGCACAATCAGGGCTGGCTCTGGCTTTTTTGCTGCCCCAAGCACAAAAAAAAAAAAAAAAAAAATCGAGGCAGCCAGAACGGCAAAGCAAAAAAAAACCCTGTGGCACGGCCGGAGCGGCAAAGCAGGAAAAAAAATAAATAAAAAAAACCTGCGGGGCGGCCGGAGCCAGGGTGCAGGGGGACTCCCCAGCTAGCGGGGGGGGGGGGGAGGGAGCAAGGGGTGAGAGAGAGAAGGGGGGCGGCCAGGGCTTCAGCGGGGCGCTCGCCACGTGGCCCCGACCGCCGCGCCACCTGCCGGGAGGGCTCTGCGCCGCTCCGGTCGGTGGGCAGGGAAGGACGCAGGCTGCCCTGCCGGGCTTGCTGCAGTCTTGGCACCAGCTGGGGCAGACGGAGCGCGCAGCCCGCTCCCAGTAGGGCGCTCCCCTCCTCCGTGCTGCCGCCCCCTCCAGGGCGGCCGGATCGGCAAACAAAACAAAACAAAAAAGCGGCCGTGCCGCCCTAGGATTGGGCAGAATGCCGCCCCGTGGAATCTGCCGCCCCAAGCACGAGCTTGCTCGCCTGGTGCCTGGAGCCGGCCCTGTGCACAATGAGGTATGGATCGGTGGTAGTAGACAGCTAAGCCTCGGAAGGCATGCACTTGCTTTTTGGTCATGGGGGCCTTGTATGCCTGTTAGACATGAACCTTGTCCACCAAGGGGCAGTCGTGTGCTCCACTGAATTTATGTCCCAGGCTTCTTCCTTCCCTATTGCACATCTAGTAGGGTTTGCTGTTAATCTGGCTTCTCTCAGTGATCAGAGGACAGTGGCTACCATGTCCAAATGGGAGTCCCAACCTTTGCTGTAGATAACTACATCATCCAAGTATGCTGCTGCATATTGGCTGTGTTGTTGGAGCAATTGGTCCATCAAATGTTGAAAGGTGGCCACTGCCCTGTGTAAGCTGAAGGGCATGGTCTTAAAATGGAATAGACTTAGCAGTGTAGAAAAGGCTGTCTTCTCCAGACACACTGGTGTTAAGGGGATCTGCCAGTACCCCTTTGTCAAATCTAAAGCGGTGATATATTGGGCTTCTCCCAGTTGGTCTAAGAGCATCCACTCAGGGCATGGGATAGCCATCAAATTTAGAAATTGTGTTCACCTTCCTGAAATCTATGCAGAAATGTAGTGAGCCATCGGGCTTTGGCACCAGCACAATAGGATTGCTTCAGTCACTCTGGAACTCTTCTATCACTCTTGTGTTCCAGCATGGTCCTGATCTCTTTCTCAGTGACCCCCCTCAACTTGTTGAGGATCAGTTAGAGCCCTTCTTGTATTACCTTACCAGGTTTTGTATTAATATGGTGTTGTGTTCGGAATGTCTTCCCAGGTAGAGCTGAGAATACCCATGGGAAAGCGGCCAGCAGATGGAGTGCCTGTTCGCTTTGCTTATTTAATTTTTTCCCTGAGGATCACTGAACCTTTTAGGCAGTCTTTACATTGGGGTCCTAGTTCCAGTTTTCAGGGTTTGGTGAGATAAAAAAGTTTTCTCTGCCTTTCCAGGGCTTCACTACATTTACATGGTAGATTTGTTGTTCCCTTTTTTTCCTGGTTGTCTGATCAAGTATTCCACAGTTTCCACTTTCTTTATCATCTCATAAGGGCCTTGCCACTAGGCCATTTGCTTAGATTCTGAGCTTGGAAGAAGCAACAGGACTCAGTCACCCAGTTGAAAGACATGCATCCGTGCCCCTTTGTTATACTGTTGTTATTGTCCCTGTGCTTCCTTCAGGTTTTTCTAGCATATGCCCTTATAACCTCCACTCTCTGACATTTTCAGCTCTCAGTGTTTGTCTCTCTCAGGTTTCCCATACCAGGTTGAATATATGCCCCTCGGTTGTTGTCCATTTATCAGTTTGCAGGGTGAAAACTCTGTGGAAGCTTGGGGCACCTCTCTGATGGTAAAAAGTAAGGCTGTGAGTAGTTTCCAGTGTCTGGTGTCTTAAGTATCTGGTTGTACCTATCTGTTAGGCCATCTATATGAGGGTGGTACATGGATGTCCACAGGGCCTTGACTTTTAAGAATTTCCATATTTCCTTCATCATCTGGGACATGAAATTCATCCTCTGGCCTGTCAGGACCTCTTTGGGAAACCTGAGCCATGTGAAGATCTTCAGCAGCTCCTTGGTGATAGTCTTAGCATCTGTAGAACATAGTGGTATGGCCTAAGGGTACCTGGTGGCATAGTCCACGATGACAAGTATGTGCTGATGCCCTGAGGTGCTCTTTTCTAGGGGACCTATAAGGTCTATTCCCACTCTTTCAAAGGTGGTCTCCACCAAGCGGAGAGATACTAGTGGGGCTCTTGGGATTCCCTTGGGGGCTGTCAGTTGACATTCAGGATGAGAGGTGCAGAAATTCTCAACTTCCTTGAAGACTACTGGCCACAAGTATCGGGCCAGGATCCTAGACTGCGTTTTGCCTTTCCCAAGATGCCCTGCACATGGGGTTGCATGTGCCAGGTGCAGCAACTCACTGCGATGTATGTGAGGTACTAACAGGTGCATCCGTATCTCTTGTGTCTACATGTCTTGGTCTACATGGTATAATAAGTCCTCCTTGAGGGCAAAGTGTGGATACTGCTGGCCCTTTACGGGGTCTACTCTTTGTCGTCCACCATGGATACCTGTTCGAAGGCTCAGCTCAAGGTCTTGTTGTTCCTTTGCTCAAGAAGTTCCTTGAAACTCCAAGAATCCAATTAACTTCTCTGGATCCATTTGCAGCAGTGGTGGTATATTTGGTCTCATGGATGGTCCTTCTCTGGGGTCATCATCGTCAGTGGCATCAGCTCTGGCATCTGTGGTCCCTATTACAGCCATGATAGGAACCACATCTGCCTCCTCCCTCCACTCTCTCCCCACTACCAATTTTTCCTTCCACGATTTTCTTTCCTTGGGTTGGCAGGTGAGAAGGTCAGGGTTCTTAAAGGGGAACAGGATGCCTAATACCTCTTCTGAGGTATCTTCCTCGAGTTCCTGGGCTAAGGGAAGCTTCTGCAAGAGCTCAGGGAAATATGACCAGTCTCAGCCTAATATTACAGGATAAGGTAGGTCTGCAGAGACACATACTTTCATCTGGTCTTGGAGCCCATCAAAAATCTTATTGTCCTAGTGGGATACCTAATAGAACATTGCCATGGATACATTTAATAGGGAATTTTCCCTTTTTGTGTTTCACTGTCGCCTAGGCTACCTGTTCTCGGATAAATGTCTGGTCATACCCCAGAGTCTGTTGGCCCTCTACTTCAGTGGGGATTGTGAGTTTTTCTGGACTTTTCCTGTGGGCCCTATTCTTGCCAGTCCAGACCTGCCCGAACTTACACTCCATCTAGGGGCAGTCTTAAAATGAGTGCCCCTGTTGTCCACAGGAGTAAAAGGTTATCACAGCTGTCCCTTGTTTTCTAGCATCTGTGTCATCTTCTTTCTGGGTTTCAGTGGGTCCTTGCTCCTGTGCAGTTATGGGCCAAGGAGTCAGTCAGTTTAAGGGAGCAGGTCTGTTGTCATGGGGAAATCTTACCCATGGACCCGGAGATGCACCCGTCTCTTACGTTGACAAGCCAGCAAGGATTTGTCAAGAAAAATATCATGACAAACCAACCTATTAGCTTCCTTTGACAGGGTAACAAGACTTATGGATGGGGGAAAGTGGTAGATGTGGTATATCTTGACTTGTTATGTTATGTATAGTCTTAGGAAGATAAATTTAGATATGCTGAGTAGAACTGAACTTCTGCAGAACTTGATATAATTACAGTGCTTACACGTCTTCAGAAAATACCAAAACTTATGTAATGCATTTTATTTAATCAAAAAAATCTTGTTCAATTATAAAAAATTTAATTTTTATAGGGTGAAAGAGGAGAATGTGGGACACCAGGGTTAAAAGGGGACAGAGTAAGTACAACTTTTTAATTAAAATGTTGTCCATGGTGTTAATTGTGGAGCACATATATAAGTACCATCAACCTGTGCACTAAATAAGGCAGTGAGGATCATGTGATTAAAGAATGCATCATTATGCATATACACATGGGGGAGGAGGGCTGAATTGGGGTTGCATGGGCACCCTTAGATCTGGAATATCCTAACTTTTGACAGATTGACTTTGAAACCTTAATAATGTTATTTTAAAACAGTATTTTTGTGTGTAATTTCCTAGTTTTTCAAAAAGCAAACTAAAAAAACAGAAATTCCATCATGTGGCATCATTTTGGAACCCACATGGGTCACCAGCAGGGCTGGAACCCTTAGATCCACCTCACAGACCTGTGCCACTTGACCTAATGGAGTATGGTAAAGTGAGGGTGGTAGTACTTGTCATCTGCTATGTGGACCAGCACTCGAGAGGGATGAGACAGTTTGCCTGTGGGTTTGAAGATATTTGCTGTTGGCAGAGGAATGGTGAGACTCAGGAATCTTGGGTTCCATTCCAGGCTCTGGAGGGAGTGTGCTAGACCCTTCTGGCTGTTCCCCATAAGCTTGACCCTTTTTACCCTATCCCTCCAACTTGTCCCTGTCAGAGTCCCATCTATTCCCCACCCCAGTTCCTCATCTTACTCCCAGTCTCCTCACCTAGCCTGTCCCAGTCTCCACTGCTCAGGTGTTTCATCCCAGTCCCAGCCTTCTTGTCCACACAGTTCAGTTCCCCACTCCTGTCTGATTTCTCTCTCTTTCTTCCCTTCACCCACATTCTCCAGTCATACTAGTTCCCAGTCCCAGCCTTCTTTCCCTTATACAGTTTCACGGTCCATCCCATTCCAGCTCCTAGGCCCAGTCTCTGCCTGGAAAGTCCCAGTTCTCCAAAACATGGGAGTGCTAGAACTTTTCAAAGGAAAGGTTACCGAAGCTTTTTAACATGGTAATATATTTAAGTAATATATTTTTCCCTACCCTCATTCTCAGAGAGAGCTGAACTGCTTGAGGCAGATATCCAGCATGAAAAATTTCAGCCCAAACAGTAAGAGTCTGGCAAAATTATAAGGAACTGAAAGTTATAATTTCTAGTGTTCAGCAACCATAATAGAAACTGCTACCAGCCCTATCTATAAGGCGCTCTCCATAAATTCCATAACACATATTTTGGTGATTTTCAAGACTCACCTACCCCTTGTAACACTCTGTAACACTGAAACAAACATGCAAAATTAAGGACCCTCGCCATACTTTACCTAATTTATGCCCAGCCCCTAATTATACACATACACACACTATATATATTCTGTCCCTATTTTTGAATATATCCTGTAAAGGGAATTACAGATGCATACAGGACCTGAGCCATAGCAGTCATCCTGTTAACTTTATTGATTTTAAATCAGGTCCATGGGAAAGATAACATAGCCTATCCCTTTCTATATAGACATGCATTATGATTAGATTGAAATGGATTAGACTTTTATATAAGCAATTTAAAATCAATTGACATAAAAGGAATAGTGGTCACTCTTAAGAGGCATTAATTAGCTTTGTAATGACATCATATTACCAAAATATTTACAATTTTTCTTCGGTATTAGTCTCTGTAATATGTACACCTTATCGGATGCAAAACTGGAAAGTTTCTTAGTGCCTATAGAGCAGTCATTTGATGTAAGTTAACAAAGCAGATGTTTGTGAAACATTTCCGTTGGCAGCTAGGACATACTTTTAAGGAATAAGATTTGTCACAAAGAAAGACCTACCAGATCATGTGAAATAGCAGGGGTTCAGAAATCTCTTTAAGGACAAGTGAATCAGAAGAGATAATGACATTAAAGAAATAGAGGAGTTGCACATCTCACATGAAAAAAAGAATACGAGTTTGGGCAACGTGCAAAGTAGTAGGAGGTTAAGTGAAATGTGTATTAAGATAAAAGGAAGTTGTTCAGAAGCTGGCAAATAACATGGACAAAGCAGCCCAGGAGATCGGACATAAAAACCATATGCCAAGACTACAGAAAGCTAAGCAGAGTGTTCCTCTGTTATTTAATTTCTATTAAGGACAGTGATGAAAAAAAACATTTGACATCTGTAAAGGATCTGTAAAGAAATTATAATGGATTAAGCACTTTAAGAAGTTACTGAACAGACCAGAGTTATATTAGTCACCCACAGAATTACCAGCTCAACGCACATTTGAAAAAAAATAGATGAAGATCTGCCAACCACCTCTCAAGAATTAACAAAAATAAAAAATCTGTGCCTCTGGAAAAATTATCAGACATTTAACACACATAAGAGGAGTGTCAAGAGCACAACTCCAATATTCAGAAACAAATTTAGAAGATGCAGTAATTGGCATTGCAGTATAATAGGCAGTATTGTTGGCTGTCCAGGAGGAGGGTTTATTTTTCTTTCTTCTAATTTAATTAATTACACTGACTTCAACAGAGCATCTGATGTTTCCCACTGCCTGCAAATTGGGTTTCCCTAAATGCAAATCAGACTAGAATATAGACAATGGCTCAAAATGCAGAAAACTTGTCTTGATTTGAAATCGGAACTGTTTCTAACCATTTATGCATATTCTCAGTGTAGGTTTGATTCTACACACATTTACTATCATGATTTGTTTCATTCTAGTGGTTGCTTTGCCATATCTTCATGTAATTTTGCAAATGTGCATCAAATCATTGTGGCTACTCATGGTAGCAAGCACTATACTCAGTAGTTAATCCCTGCAGGATCAGGCCCACAGGTGCCGGGATACATACAATGTCTTGAACTTTTGAATCTATTTCAAGATGAGGAAATAGTGACATTTAAAGCATTCCATTCCATCAGCTGCTTTATTCATCAGGACAATTACAAGATCAAAACAAGACACATGCTGTGGAAAGGACAGCCAGATCCACTGACTTCTGTATATGTAGAAATATAAAAAAATGAAGAGAGGATGAGGAGGAAAAAAACAGGGGAACATCTGGATTGGCCTAAAATTCTTTTTTACTTGGGAAGCAAATTGTAATTGAGCCAGATGGGAGTTAAACACTAAGTGTGCATTCTGGTAAATAGTGAAAAACTAGTACAGCAGAAAGACAGATTAATGAACTACACTGGAACTGGACAGTAGCTGTAACTAGTAAATTTTTTTTATGGAGCATAAGTATGTCAGCTAATAAGATAATAGATAAATGCACGTTTACTTTTGAAGATAAAGGTTTTTATGATTTTTGAAAACGATAAGTCTGATTCTGATGCGTAATTTGAAGTAACTAGATTAAAGTCAATTGAAGTTATGGCAGTGTAAAACTTATTCAAGTGAGATCAGACTCAACCCCTGTATCACAGAGATAACATGATCATTGCTGGGTTTGTTAAAGATTTTCCATCAGCTATATCAATAGAAATTGAGATTCAGGACATGTATCAGATGACAACCAGCTAAGCAACCAACTAACTCTTATCTATCAATAGGGATTGATTTCTGAGGGTACATCTGCACTGCAATATAAACCCAGGATTAGTAGAACTCGAATTAACAGACCTTGGGCTCATTAACCTAGGGCTCGAGGATCTACATGCATTTGTAACCCCAGGTTAGGAATTGTTGAACCCTGGGGCTCCAGCATCTACACTGCATTATGTGGGTCTGAGTCCAACCACTCATATCCCAGACTTCCTATCGCTCTCCTAAAATGTTGCCACTCTAGCCCTTTGTTCATGGGGCAATGTAGGAAGATTTGACTGTCTAGAGGACAAAAAGTTAGCTTGTGGGATTGTGGGATACTATTGGCAGACTTCAAGAGCACTTGTCCAGTCGAGCTGCATCTACACTGCAAACCAATAGAACTTGAATCCTGGGTCGTTGGTCTGAACCCTGAGTTAGGGTGATTTGTGTGTAGATGGAAGGGGCGGTAGGCTTGAGCCTGAGTTCAAACTATGGGCTTACATTGCCATGTAAATATTCCCTAAGCCACCTTGTATATCTCTTATAATAAAGGTGTTTGATCAAACATCAAGAGACGATTCAAAGGAAAAACAGAATTACTAAAAACAAAACAACAAATTCATACCCCTGAGGAAACATAGCTATACCGACCTAATCCCCGGTGTAGGCAGCGCGAGGTTGATGGAAGAATTTTACCGTCTCTTGGGGAGATGGATTAACTACAGCGACAGGAGAAACTCTCCCGTTGCTGAAGTGACTGTCTACACTGAAGTACCACAGTAACGCAGCTGCAGGGCTGCAGCTGTGCTGCTGTAGCATTTTAAGTGTAGACATAGCCATAGTGGAGCAGGGAATGAAATCCAGAGGAAATTCATGAGTGGAGACATGGTATAAACAAATCTGGTCTTTCTGTATATTATAAAGAACAAAACAATTTGGGCTACATTTTCAATACTGTGCTTTAGCAATATGTGGTTCTAAATGCAGTTAGTTGATAAAGTGTATTGCTACCTTCCCCCCCACCCAGGGTTTAGAAGGCCCTCTTGGACGAAAAGGACCGCGGGGACCACAGGTGAGTAAGCTGAAAGTTATTAAATAATGAAGAGTACTACTTATGCTGTTCTCTGTAACGTTGCTCTGTATTTATCACACAATCCATTTTATTGCTAAACTCTGCAAAGTTTCACATTTTGACAAATAAAGTAAATCATGGCAACTCTATGAATTTCAGAAAATTCTTTATGTACCAAATCCTGGCCCCTGCTATGTATCTGGCACAGAGCCTAGCCAGAGCTGTGTGGCTCAGTTGGACTCCTCAACTGTAGAGCTTTCCACATACTGTGGGAGATGTTTCTCCTGTTAGACTGATAACATAGCACCTATGTAGCTGCCAAATCACATAGCTAGAATCTAAAGGCTTCACCCCTCAATGACCAGACTCCCCAATATGCCAACAATATGGGCAGAGTACTGCCCAGATGAATGATAGCTGGAGAGATGGAATTGGTTGCGGAGCTCAAATGCCAATATCATCATCAAATGTGCATAGTCTACTGAGGACCCATTGCATCAACCAGAGTGACCACAGTTGATGGCATCATACTAGACATTGTAGAGTAAAATTCCCAGATCTGGCTCAGTCCTGAAAATCCATGAATCTCTGGGGCAGCCCCACAGGCGACGCCATGTAGGGTCAAGGTACGCGTGCTTTTGCACGCTGATGGAGAGTCTGAGAGCTGTGGTGTGCTGGCGTATTTTTGTCCATCCAGGTGACATGGCCAAAGAGCATGCAGTGCTGCTTTGAATGTAATGAGCAACTGGAGGAAGGCTAGATCTCTGTGAGATTTTGGCATTTCACACAAAGTCAAACCACTTTAGGTTCAGGATTTGGCACAGACAGTGCCTATGGTGTGTCTCTAGCTGCTCCAGTTCTGTCTGTAAGAGGTTTATGACACATATAGCAGTGCAGGCAGCACACAGGTTTGATAGATCCTGAACACTAATATGAGAGTTTCAGTAGCAAGAGTGATGAGTCAAAGTAAGGTCCCATCCCATTGGGAAGAAAATGCTTCTTGTTGCTTGAAAAGGGATGATGGACAATTCCTTCATGGCTGCCAATCCCACAATTCCAAGCTCACTTATTTTTAATTATCTGTTGTAGGAGGCCCACATCTTGCCTTTCTCTCTCGGGGTTACTGGTAACCTTGGGTTCCAGTAACTTCCACAGTCCCTCTACAGAGAAAGAGTGAGGACAGGGATCTGGAGATATTTGCTTAGTATGGCAGGGATCTCAGGAAGTTACTTGTGTCTCCCTAAAAAGCAACAGAGAGTCCTGTGGCACCTTTAAGACTAACAGATGTATTGGAGCATAAGCTTTCGTGGGTGAATACCCACTTCATCAGACGCATGTCTCCCTAGTGGCTCCATATGCTGGTACTGTGGAAAGTGCATAGAGTTTTTCCACTCCACTTCTGCACCCAGCCCAACTATTTCTAGATAGAAACATCATGAATCAGAGAGATTTAGACCTATCATAAAATGAGACAAATCAAATAATCACCATTTCCCTACAGAAACTAAACTCTCCATGCAGTGTGTGTTCAGTTATGCATCCTTTGTAAAATACCCAGCAGCTAACTGTTGCAAATTGAGCCATTTCTGAATTCTTGTAAAAAATAACTTTGGAACAATTTAGTAGGAAAACAACCCTATTATTTTTAGGTGAAGTCATAATGAACTGAACATTTTTTTCCTTTCAATGTACAGTAGTCAATGTAGTTTTTAGTTCTGTGATACCCTTGTTTCAAAACTAATGTTGGATATTGTTAATATTATAGTACATTATATTAATGAATTATATTATATTTATATTATAGTATATTATGCTGTATATTCAGTTTGTTTGGAAGACTTCTGATGCAAAAAATTGCTGGAAAATAAAAACAGATCGAGGATTAATCCAATATGCTCAGCGATTTACTGTAACTATGAACTGTGGCAACTAAATAATTACTAATGGGAATACAGTACCTTCAGTGACCAAAAGGAACATGCCAAACAATAAACTGGATAGTGATTGATCTCATTTACAGAAAATTACATTATTAGATTCCCTGACATCCTGCCTGATGCACATTTTCTACTGCACAGACATTTCTTCATCTCACTTCTTCGTAATCTATTTTTCACCAAGACAAATACATCAAAAAGAGTGATGTGATTTCCAAAACTTCTGTTTGGAATTATTTTCAATGTTTGTGTTCTCATAGGCTTAAAATTATTTTGTTTTTTTATGTAAAGTCCCTCATTTATTAACAGAATAGAGTAGAATTTGTTTTTATTTAAACACACAACAATTTGATTAAAACCAGTTAAGGTTGTTAGTGGCAAATAATAACCAACTCAGAACGAGGAAATACAGAATAAAGGCATACATTTACATACATACAAACACACATACTGTCACCAGCCTTACCTGAACAAATCAGCTAGTCTCAACCTCAGTCAGAAAGGAGACACAGAGAACATTAGCTGTACCGCTTGTTCCTATGGGAGGATTCTTTGCTAGGTTGTGTGATTTGATAATTTGCCTTTTAGAATTTTAACTGTTTTGTGGTTTTGTTGATGGTTATGATGTGTTTTTTTTAAATGATTTGTGAACTACATTATTTTGTGATTATTTAGGAATACTGGTGTGTTGTTCCATGGTTTGTAGAGCAATTGGTATGGTTTATTAGGCAAGGGAGAGGTACAATAAATTGATATTTTTGCCAAGCCTGCCAGAGAGGGTGCAAAATCAGGGAAACTGAGCATTTTGGATTCTTGCCAGTTCTTTTTCTTTTTACCAGCATAAAAATTTCTAGTATTTCCCAAACTTTCTACTGTAATAAAAAGCAGTTTTCATGGTTGAAACTTCTTTATTGCTCATGAGTATCTCTGCCCATCCAACAGGAAAACTCCATGAGGCCTCATAGGGTATGTCTACACAGCATAGAAAAACCCGCAGCTGGTCTGTGCCAGCTGACTTGGGCTCATGGGGCTTGGGCAGTGGGGCTGTTTCATTGCTGTGTAGACTTCCAGGCTTGGGCTGGAGCCCAAGTTCTGGGACTCTCTCACCCCACAGGGTCTTAGAGCCTGGGCTACACGGCAAGCCCGGAAGTCTACACAGCAATGAAACAGCCCCACGAGCCCATCAGCTGACACGGGCCAGCCACAAGTTTTCCTTTGTTGTGTAGACATACCTATAGACAGACACAAAGACCTGGTGATCAGCTCTGCTGCTGGGAGCTGCAATGAAGTGCACTGCACAACCCCATTATGGGCAACCTGCCAAGTGGTCCTGGGACTCCTAGTAGCTGACTATGGAGATAGAGATCTACTTTGGGTGTCAAGGAGAGTTTTAAGGGCTAAATGAATAGGATGTATAACAGTCAGTTCCACATTTTTGCTGTTTCTCACAGTAACTCATCAACCTGCACCCAGCAGCCTGACCACCCATTTGCGATATGGACACACTCATACCCCACGCCTTTGTGTAAGTGCTGCAGACTGGGTACTTACATACCACTCACAGAGGTCAGAGGATTGTTTTCTTTGTGTCTGAGAACACAATTGTGGCCACAGTAACAACTAGTTCTAAAAGTATCTTGCAGAATGCAATGTTTTTCAGAAAATCAAAATAAACCACAACTCAACAGTAGATAGCTGGCCTCACAGAAGTGGTTTCTTTACAGACTTGAATAGAGAGAGAGAGAGAGAGAGAGAGAAGGTGGTGGTTTAGTGAACTTGCTGGGGAAGGGAATTCCAGGCATAGGGGGCAGTATGGAAGTATCACAGAGTCCGGAGCTGGAGAAAGAGGAACAAGAAGCTCCAAATTAAATACATGCAAATTATATGTAGAAGTAAAATATTCTTTCTGCAAGAGCTGGTTATTATTATTAATGTGTATTATGGTAGCACCTCGAGGCCAGGGCTCTGTTGTGCTAGCCACTGTACAAATGTATAACAAAGACCGCTCTAGCCCCAAAGATATTTTACTGTATTGTGTTCAAGACAACATTCAAAAGAAACTTATGTATCTTTGAAGAAAACTAATTCTATGGTATTTATCTTGGTATAGGGAATCAGTGGACCTCCAGGCGAACCAGGTCCAAAAGGTATTCAAGGAAATAAGGTAAGATATAGGACTGTCTGTGTGGAATATGGAGTGTGTGCAAGATAAGCTCTAGCAGAGTGCTAGATTAGTTTTATCACTGTGATGTCATGATTTTCTTGACAGTGGTCATCAGGGTAGTAAATCTTAGCGTTTCTGACAAGGCTCTCTGGTTCTAAATTCGTTCAGGCAGTTTGCTACAAAATTACTTTTTAGGCTGAAATATTTTGTGCTTGAATATTGTTGAAGGTGTTTGATATGTTTCTGTTTAGCTGTTAGGAAATATTCAGATGTGAAAGATCTCTTAACAAGAGTTGAGTATTTATGTAATGCTTTGTGTTCCGAGGACTGAAAAATGGAATTAAAAAATATTAGACAAGGATTTGGTCCTGAATGAATACCAAGGCCTTTGACATATTTAAGATAGATTGTTCAAAATAATAAGTAGTTGTAACCAGAGCTAGTTAGAATTAATTGGCCCAAGTATCTGAGGAATGTAGGCATTCTTCCCGTTCACAAATTATTAGCAAATTGATTTATGCAAATATATTTGTTCTACTCATAAAATTTCCATTATCTTCAATGAGTGTTGTACAGTTAAATCCTCAAACATCTCTTTCAAAATATAGGGGTTGAGGTTAACACCTGCAAGTTATCCATTTTACAGCAGAACTATGGGTAGCCTAAAGAATGAAATACCATTTTTAGGTTCCATTAGAATTGCATGTACAATTTGGGATATATTCATGTTTTGTTCCTGAGGCAACAAGTCCAGTTGAAGACACAAAGGAACAGTTTTATATGTGGAAAATATTTATGATATAAATTATATTGGAATCTTGGTCTGATAATTTTTTTCCTTTCCTGACAAATGCTTTTCTTGTTCTTTTTTGTCCATCTTTCATGCAAAACACAATTAAGGAAGCCCCTAGTGGATTATTTCAGCAGGAAAAAAAAAAGGGTTCTGAAAGAAACTATTCATGCATGTGGCGAAATAGCCATGTCTCTACTAATCCTGATTTAAGCTTTGCAAAAGTTAGAAGTCTTGGCTTCTTTCTGTAATTTCACATTGACAATGCATGGACCGTATTACCAGCTAATCTTATTGTATATTGCATTTACTTTTTCTGAACTGTATTGGTGCTTTCCTCTTAGTTTATATATTCCATTCTAGTGAGCACGGCAGATTTAGGGTTCATCTACTGCAGCTGGGAGCTTGCTTTCCAGTGGAAGTAGACAAACTTTGCTCAAGTTTGTGAGCTAAAAATAGCAGTGTAGCCAGGGATAGCATGGGTGGTGGCTCAGGCCACCTGACTAAGTACCCAGGGGTCTGAGTGGATTTATACTCAGGCAGGTAGCCCGAGTTGCCAACCATGCAACCACTGGCTACATTGCAATTGTTTGTGTGCTAGCTTGGGCACAGCCAGATTTTGGTGAAGTCTGGTGGGAGGGCAGTACAACTGTGGACTTTAGTATGAGTACCAGGAATGACCACACATACCAGCAACTGACAAAGAAGCTGGCAGCTTTCCAGATTTACTGGACTGGTGAACAGTGCAGGGAGAGGATTAAGCAGCTCAAGAGCGAGTACCAGAAAACCAGAGACCAGAACCGTGCCTTTGGCAACTCACTTACATCATGCCCCTTTTAGGATGAGTTTGACTGGTTGTTGGGCACTGTGCCAAGCACAGAGCCATTGACCCTGTTGCCCTCAGAATTGACTGATGGGAACTAGCAGCAGGTGCCACGTGAGCAGGGGTGAAAGTAACTTAAAGGACTTACCAGTATGCTGAAGTCCTGAGCAGGGGACAGGGCCTCAACCGGAAAGGGTGTGGTCTCAACAGGAAGAAGCAGGGCCTTTAGAGTCCCAGGGCCTTTAGAGTCCCAGGCCCTTTAAAACGAGATTTAAAGGGCCCTGGGCTCTGGCTGCGGTAGTGGCGGCTGGGAGCCCCGGGCCCTGTAAATCACTGCCAGAGCTACCAGCTGCAGAGGTGGCTGGGAGCCCTGGAGCTCGGGGCTCCGGCCGCCGCTACCGCCCTGGGCACTTTAAATTGCCACCAGAGCCCCGCTGCCGGAGCCCTGGGGTAGCGGCGGCAGGACTCCGGTGGTGATTTAAAGGGCCAGGAACTCCCAGCCACCGCTACCGCAGTGGAGCCCCAGGCCCTTTAAATCACCGCCAGAGCCCCGGGGGTCCTGGCCACCTCGGCTACCCAGGGACTCCGGCAGCGGGGCTCTGGCGGCAATTTAAAGGGCCAGGGGCTCCAGCTGCTGCTGGGAGCCCCAGACCCTTTAAATTGCCTCCTGGGGAAGCCGGTCTGGTGTACTGGCTCTTGCCGGTATGCTGTACCAGGGCGTACCGGCTTACTTTCACCTCTGCACATGAGGACAGTGGAGTGACACTGTTGCTAAAACTGGTCCCAGAGGAGGCTTTGCAGCAAGAGCATCAGCAGCACATCCTGGGGCTGTACTCTGAGGAGCTGTTTGATGGCCCCTTCAGGAACAGCCCACCGCAAAGCCTGCAGCAGACACAGAAGGGACAGAAGCCACCCTTGAACCTGGTAAGTTTCTGTCTCCAATTTAATATTTATTAATACAGTAATGGGAGGGATTTCCACTCCATGAACCAATGCAAAAGTTATGAGAAGCCCTAGCTAGCTAGCAGTGTGTATCTGCTGATCATGACTGGTGTGGAGAAAGTAAATAAGGAAGTGTTATTTACTCCTTCTCATAGCACAAGAACTGGGATCACCAACTGAAATTAACAGGCAGCAGGTTTAAAACAAACAAAAGGAAGTATTTCTTCACACAACGCACAGTAAACCTGTGGAACTCTTTGCCAGAGGATGTTGTGAAGGCCAAGACTAACAGGGTTCAAAAAAAAACAAAAAAAACCACAAACTAGATAAATTAATGGAGGGGAGGGTAGGTCCATCAATGGCTATTAGCCAAGATGGGCAGGGATGGTGTCCCTAGCCTCTGTTTGCCAGAAGCTGGGAATGGGAGGCAGGGGATGGATCACTTGATGATTACCTGTTCTGTTCATTCCCTTGGAAGCACCTGGCATTGGCCACTGTTGGAAGTCAGGATACTGGGCTAGATGGACCTTTGGCCATTCTTATGTTCTTAATGGTGGATTATATGCCGCTCTTGACTTGGCTCCCCCACCCTACCCCACCAGGAAATGCAACAGTAAAAATGCCTTGGAAATGAAGTTTTACTGGAAAGGCATACATTTTTGCTAGGGCATTCCTGTTTCTTAAAAATAATAATGTACATAGCCATGGCTGTAAGTGTGCCAGTCTGTAACCACTCAACGGTTTAACAAGCTACCTGCAAACAGTTAACTGTATGGAAATGTGTTCTATTTACAAATTTAGTCCACTTCAGTTAAAGGAAGTCCATGCAGTACATAGATGACAAAATCATTTGTGCCAAGTATGACGGATTTGAAATTTTGTCCAGAAATGGGGAAGGAGGGTAAGGAGGAAGGCTGTGGAGTTCTGTGTGTTTGCATGCAACCATAAAAGGCTAAGCTATGTGGAAGCTAATGCATCAACCTTCATGAATTCTGACCCAATCCCGGGTGCTGATAGCTGCAAACTTTTCCTGAAGCAGGAACTCCAGAGAGGCAGTCACATTTCAGGGAAGGGTATATTTTCAAGAACCAACTCAGTAGCTGACCAGCCTATTCCACTTAAAGATGTGCTGTTCAGTCAATACTTCTGTTGCATATGCTGCAGGTTTCCCATCAGCAGCTTGGAATGACATCTCCCTTTGCCAATTGGACACCACAAGAACTGTTGTGGCCTCCAAAATGTGGAAGGCCTAAAATGATAGAAAAAGCTTTTGTAGCAAGGCCACTGGCTGCCCTCTTACCCCACCCCAAACCCAAGTAGTTATTCAATTTTTAGAAAACAAAAAGAAGCTTAGAATTTTTATCTTACCATCGTCTCTGCATTTCTTTCACTGCGATTAACCAGACTGCTTCCGTGGAGCTTCTTGGTCTGATATATCCATGATAGGTTAACATAGGGGTATAGATTCTTTTACAGGACCATGATACATTTCATACAAAGTATGCCTTGTGAGGTATAGCGTACTCTATTTATAAGAATCACTGATATAAGAATCAACCGATCAAAACCACAGGGACAAAATTATTCCTATACTAACCTATACCCTGGTTGTAAGAATCAACCACTTATAAAAATCAAATAATCCGAGATGGATGTGATTCTTATAAAAGGAGTGCACTTTATCATTTGAAAACTCACAATTTGCTGATCATTATTGTCATGGTAAAATGTGTGGCAACATTGAATGTAAAGTTATAAGATTCTATGGTATGATATTACTAAGACATGTTCCAAATCTGGAGAGCAGTCACAAACCAGTTCCTTAGAGACAAAAGGCAAACTGACGCTTTGGCCAGTTGTCAGCTAAATCAAATGGACTATCATCTGGTTAAGTGGTCATTCTTTAGCAGGAAAAAGAGTATGGGTGAAAAATCTACATCTTGATAAAGAAATAGGTTGGGGTTCCTGTCCATGCAGACTGTCTGTCTCCTGAACCTCAGCTAGAGATGATTCTCAAAGAAGAGAAAAAACTATAAGAAGGGAGAGCAAATGCCCCAAATGATTCCTCCCTTTATAGCTACCCATGGCATCAACAATACTTGAAGAACAAAGGAAGCAGCATTGACTGGGTGAGGGATCCTGACTGAAGGGAATTCAGCCATAAGACAGCTGGAATATCTGGTGAGAGAGATGTTGCTCTGAATTCATTTAGCTTGTTAAGTTAGGCATTAGTTGCATTTTATTTTTATTTTCTTGTAACCAATTATGACTTTTATGCCTCATTACGTGTAGACACTTGCAATCTAGCTTTCTGTAGTTAATAAACTTTTTTTTTTTTTTTATCTAAACCAATGTGTTTGGGAAACTCCGTTTGGGATAACAGGATTTGTGCATATAATTTTCTATTAATAAAATGACAGACTTTATATGAGCTTGTATTGTCCTGGAGAAAGCTGGGCAGTACAAGATGTACATTGCTGGGGGAAAGTCTGGGACTGGGAATTTGCTGATGTTACTCTGCAGTGTAATTCAAGAGTGGCTGGCAACAGCACTCATACAGTATAACTGGGAATAACTTACATGCTGGAGGCACTGTGTGAATTGCTGTACCTAACTGTTGTGGCAAGGCACCTCCTCTGTCCTGCCAGGCTTAGCACTTCCTCCTCTGGTGGTGGGGGGGGGGGCGGGGCCTGGATTAAATCAGCTCCACTCTGGACAGTGTTTGTCTTCCCACTCTGGGTTTATCAATATTTTCAAGGTAGGCCTTCAGGCAGGCCCCGGGAGTGCTCCTCCTCCAAACAAATTCACAAACACAAAATAAAGGGGAATACCTTTTCCTACCCCTCGCTGGGGGGGTGTTGTCCTGTTATTGGCCCTGGGCTGCCAGTCCTTCCCCTAAACCCGCATTCAGTATGGTTGTTTCCTCTGAAGGGAGGAGAGCAGCCTCTCAGTGGAGAAGCCTCTCTCTCTGCTGTCACTATCCCTATAGCAGCTTGTCTCCTCCTCCTCTCTCAGAGGATAGGTTTTTAAAGGTGTCAGGTAGCCCTTAATTGGACTCAGGTCAGATAAGGACACCTGAGGTAGTTCCTTTTCAGTAGAGTTTATAGGGAAAAGGGCCTTTATCATTCTAGGGCTAATATACCTGCCTTCAACCAATCTCTTGCAAGCCCAGAACTCAATAGGACCATTCTCTTGCAAGGCTTGGAGGGCATCAGAGGCGTAGCGAACACCCTCCGTACCCTCCGACCGGAGGGGGCCCTGCAAGGAAGGGGGCCCCTAAAAGTGGCAAAATAAATACCGCATTCCAGTTTCTGCATTGTAAGGGGCCCCGCCCGGACATATGTTCGGAGGGGGCCACCGTTCGGAGGGGGCCACGTTCTTTGTTGCTACGGCCCTGGAGGGCATGGTGGCTGAACAGCTGCTGAGATGGACAGGAATGCTGCGGGGAAGGGTATTTGTGCTCAACCAACTAGTCCCGTCCATGCTCTGGCACCAACTCAACACCCTGAGCCTGCCCCTGGGTACCCTGGCCCACCTCCAGAAGTTAGTTCTGGAGTTCTTATGGCCAGGACTGCACTGGGTCTCTGCAGGGGTCTTGAGTCTCCCCCTGGAGAAGGGAGGACAGGGCATGATTTGCCTTCGCACTCAGGTCCATGTCTTCCGCCTCCAGGCCCTGCAGAGGCTCCTTTATGGTGCAGGTAGTCTGGCATGGAGAGTACTGGCGCACGCCTTCCTGCGCCACTTCCGAGGGCTCCGGTACGACCGGCAGCTCTTTTATCTCGATCCGAGAGGTCTTCCGCGAGACCTCTCCGGGCTGCCGGTCTTCTACCAGGACCTCCTCCGGACCTGGAAACTGTTCTCAGCGACCAGGTTAGTGGCGGCCACCGGGGGGGCAGATCTCCTCGCGGAGCCCCTGCTACACAACCCCCAGCTTCGTGTGCAGGTGGCGGAGTCCCCCGCGGTGCGCCAGAGGTTGGTCCTGGCAGAAGTCACGAGAGTCGGAGACCTCCTGGACTACGACCGGGGAGTCTGGCTGGATCCCCTGACGCTCGCTCGGCGCATGGGGCTCTCCAGGCCTTGTACTCCCCGGCGCATACTTCAGGAGGTGAGGGCCGCTTTGCCGCCCGCTGCTCGGGTCTACCTCAACCAGGTCCTGCGCGAGGGCACGCCCCGCCCACCCTCCACCCCTGGTCCTCCGGACCTTTTTATTGGGCCCCTGCCCCGTGGACCCAACCGGCCTCCCCGCCCCTTCTCCGTGAGCCGGCTGCACGACTTGCAGCCGGTTCGTTTCCTGACCACGCCAAGGAAACATCTATACACGCTCGTGCTCCACACTCTTCACTTCCTCACCCTCGTGTCCCGCCCCGATACGAAGTGGCGGGACCTCCTTCCACCTGTCGAGGGTGAGAAGCCCCGGTGGGCCAGCCTCTATTCCACCCTGGTCCCAAGGCCCGCCGGGGATGTCAGTTGGCGGCTCCTTCATGGGGCCGTGAGCACGGGCGTGTACTTGGCGCGGTTTACCCCTGTCCCTGACAGCTGTCCTTTCTGCAGCGTGAGGGAGACCCTGGCTCACGTTTACTTAGAGTGTGCCAGGTTGCAGCCCCTACACCGGCTCCTCACCGACATTCTGTTGCGTTTTTGGTTACACTTTTCCCCTCACCTTCTCATTTATGCACTCCCTATCCGTGGCCCCACAAAGTCACGGGACCTCCTGGTCAACTTCCTCTTGGCTCTGGCTAAACAGGCCATCTATAAAACCAGGGAGCGGAGGTTGGCCGATGGAGGTTCCTGTGACTGTGGGGCCTGTTTCCGATCCTCTGTCCGTTCACGTATCCGGGCAGAGTTCCTCTGGGCGGCGTCCACTGGCTCCCTTGCCACCTTTGAGGAGCAATGGGCGCTGTCCGGGGTTCTCTGCTCGGTGTCCCCGTCAGGTTCCCTTCTTTTGACCCTTTAATCGCACTCCTGTCCCTGTTTTTACATTAGTTGTCCCCCGTCATCATTTGGGTTTTAGGTCCTGTGGGTCCTCCTCTTAGGCTGGGGGGAGGATCCTTTAGCAGTGGGCGGGCTTTGCCCGCCCACTTCCCGGAACCCAATAGGTACACAAATGTATAGTGACTGAACAGTACCTGTATGAGTGGAGAGGACTGGTCAGCTACCACAGTAGCTCTGAAAAATATGCCCTTCCCTGAAATGTGACTGCCTCTCTGGAGTTCCTGCTTCAGGAAAAGTTTGCAGCTATTAGTAAGCCTATGTTTTAGTCATGAGTATTTTTAGTAAAATTCATGGACAGGTCACGGGCAGTAAACAAAATTTTCATGGCCCGTTACCTGTCGATGACTTGTACGATATACCCCTGACTAAATCTTGGGAGAGAAGGGGGCAAGAACCTAGGGGGCACCACTGGTGTTCTTGGAGGGCAGCCCAGGTGCTCTGGGGGGACAGCCCAGGACTCCCGCTGGTGCTGGGGGGACAGGGTGGGGGGGTTGGCGAGACTGGCAGGCTCCCTACCCGGCAGCTCCTGGAAGCGGCAACATGCCCCTGCGGCCCCCGGGCGGAGTCGTGGTCAGACGGCTCCATGCGCTGCCTCCACCTTGAGCGCTGGTGCAGGTGGAGGCATGGTGGCCCGAGACTGCTCCAGCAATGGCTGGTGTGGCTGGCCCAGGGGCTGCCTGAGCTGCTCAGGTGGCCCCCGGGCCAGCCACACCAGCTGCTGCAGAAGTCACGGAGGTCCTGGAAAGTCACGGAATCCGTGACTTCCATGACAAACTCAGAGACTTAGCTACTAGCACCTGAGATGGGGTCAGAATTTATGAGGGAATCAACAGGATACTGTGTTAGCTTCCACATGGCTTACCTGTGTGCAAACATAAGTCCACAGCCTTCCTCCTCCTCGACCCCAGCACATTGAGACAAAAATTCAAACCCAATCATACTTGGCACAAATGATTTTGTCACCTATTGACAGCATGGCCTACCTCTAACTGAAGTGGACTAGATTTGTAATTGGAACACATTTCTACCTCCCCCCAGCCCTACACAGTTCACCATTTCCAGGTGGCTCGATAGACTTTTGAGTGGTTACAGAGAGGCATACTTACAGGCATGGCAATGTAAGGTTATTATTTTTAAGAAGCAGGAAAGGCTCTAGCAAAAAATTTGTCTTTCAAGGCATTCTTTGCTGTTTCCATTACCCGGTCACCATTTTCAACTCCATGTGGTGGTGGGAATGAGGAAGGGGCAGGAACCAAGATGCCTTGATACAATCTGCCATTAGTGGATACATGTTGCTAGCCAGGGCTTCTCATGACTTTTGCATTGGTTCTAGGGTGACCAGACAGCAAGTGTAAAAAATAGGGATGGGGTGGGGGGGGGTAATAGGCACCTATATATGACAAAGGTCCGAATATCGGGATTGTCCCTATAAAATCTGGACATCTGGTCACCCTAATTGGTTCACAGAGCAGAAATCCCTCCCATTACTGTACTAACAAACCTTATAATGGATCCAGACATGTACTGGGCTCAAAAGTGGCTTCTGTATCTGCTGCAAGCTCTGCAGTGGACTATTGCTCGCGAGTGCATCAAACAGGTCCTGTGAGTATGGACCCAGAATTTGCTGCTGCTGCTCCTGTTCCAAAGCCTGCTCTGAGACCAGTTTCAGCAGAGTGACTTCATGGTCCTCACACAGTGCCAGCTGCTGGCTCCCACCAGTCCCATACTGGATTCTGGGGCCAGCAGGACATCATCCTGGCTGACCAGGTCATCCTGCACCACTGTTGGCTCCATGCTGCAGTGACATATAAAACAGGCATGATGTCAGTGAGTTGCCCAAGGTGTGATTCTCGTTCCTGGTTTTCCCATACTTGTTCTTGAGCTGCTTAATCCTCTCCCTGCACTGGTCATCAGTCCAGTAAATTTGCAACACTGCCACTCATCTTGCTATTTGTTGGTATGTGTGATAATTCCTGATACTCTTAATAAAGTCCGCAGTTGTGCTGGCCTCACACCAGAGATTCACCAAAAATCGGGCTGTGCTCCCATGACCATGAAGCAGCATGCTTTGCAAAAGGCTTGTTTTGTTTGGTCTCCATTGCAAACACAGAAGGCTCTCTGCTGGTGTATTTGCAGTTCGGTCATCAGAACACAATGGAAGGGTTAATGCTGACTTACTGAGCTGCTGCTGTATGCTGGGCGGGCATGCTTCTGTTTTCATTGGAGTCAATGGGAGTTTGTTGGGATAGAGAGAACAAAGGAAACTGGCCCATGAGATTGTGAGATACTTTTGGCAGACTCCCAGGACCCAAAGTCAGGGGGCTGCATTTGCACTTCAAAGCCATATGGCTTGAACCCTGGGTCACAGCTTGACTTGGGCTAGACCACTGGTCCCCAGCCTTTTTGTGGCCAATAGCATATTCATATTTGCAGAAGAGTGTGGCGGGCGCCAACAATTTTTCAAGGCTTATTTTGCATTTGTACATTAAATAATACGAAAAACATATTACATAATATATGAATCCATAAGATAAAAAAGGTAATTTTACATGTAAAAGGTATTAATTAAATTATTCGGCAATTACTCTTTCACCTTACCATGTGAATTTGCTCTTTTTTATCTACCTGTACGAAAAATTAAGAAGTTTTTACAAAATAAATATCATAAACAGTTTTCATCTTATTTATTTAAAAAAAGTAAAACATAGATGAACTGCTGGTCCAAATGTATTTATTATTCTTACTTTAACACAGATAGCCAGTTATGGTTAATTAAAAAATATTCTTTGTATTGTTACTTGTATCTGGATTTCAATAAACAAACAAACAAATATGAAAAAAAGTTAAACACAAGTTAATCATACATGCTCATCAGCACTTAATGGAAAATAGGTATCATTAATTCACATGTTTTTTCTAATAAAGTCAGTGTGATTTTTGGCACTGCATTTCTTCAGCCAATTTTTCGTAGTTGGGAGAGTAGGATGATATTCCCGTTCGTAAGCAATCGTCAAGATGGGCATCTGTAAGCCGAGATCTGTATTTTGATTTTATGATGTTCATTGTTGAAAACAGAACTTCGCATTGATAAGTGGAACTGAAATAAGATTTTATTTTGTATGCTACATTTTTAAGGCAGGAAACTTTTTTCAGTCAACCAGATTCCAAAAGTTTTCATCTGTTGCGCAGGATTTTAGAACAATATCATTTTGAAGGTCCAAAATCTCCAGTTCCACGTCTTCTGTTCTTACTTGAATGAGACTCGCAATTGATGTAGCCATTTCTGTTACCGCTATTTGGCAAGTAAAAGGATTCACAAGAAAGGCAACTACAGGCTCAATGATGGTGAACTGTTGAAATCTTTTTTCAAATTGTTCCAGAAGTGTTTGAATGTGGATAACAAATGGTGATGGGTTAAAATCACTGTCACATACCATTTTATTCTTACTTGGGAAATGTACGAGAGACTTCGTCTTCATATGTGACATCCACAAGATCAGTTTTGCTTTGAACGATTTTACAGAACCTATCATTTGAGCCACATGTTTGTCTTTTCCCCGGAGCTCAAGATTTAAAATGATCAAGTTGTCAGTGATGTCGGCAAGAAAAGCCAAGTCCATTAACCAGCTGGAGTCTTCTAGTTGCTCGAAGTTCTGATTTGTGGACTTAAGAAATTCTTTGATCTCTTCAATTAGGCTTTAAAAATGTGCAAGAACTTTACCTTTGCTCAGTCATCGTACTTCTGTGTGCAAGATAAGATCAGATTGTTTATCATCAACATCTTCCAACAGGGCCTTAAAAAGTCGGTGTTGCAAAGGTTTCTCTCAAATAGAGTTAATTATTTTAATAACGACAATCATGATGTGTTGAAAAGAAAGAACTTTGACGCACAAAGCTTCTTGGTGGATAATGCAATGATAAAACATAAAGTTCGGAAAGGATTCATTCTTCTTGCAGAATGCAATTAATCCATTGGCGCTGCCCATCATTGCTGGTGCCCCATCAATGGTGATCACAGACAGCTTGTGTAGTGGCATACTAATTGATGTTGTGTATGATTTGAATAAATTATAGATGTCCTCACCCTTTGTTTGCCCTTTCACAGGCAATACTGTTAGTAACTCTTCTTTTACGGTGAAGTCACTAAATACCATCCTCACCATAACTGCCAACTGCGCTGTATCCGATATATCTGTCAACTCATCGAACTGCAGTGAAAACCAGTCACATATTTCCAAGTCATCCTTTAGCTGAGTTTGCATGTCGCTTGAAATTGCATGTATCCTCCTCGTAACTGTGTTGTCTGATAACTGCAAGCCTTGTATTGCCGACAAAATCTCACGCTTGTTAGAAAATCCTGAAACAGACAATCAGCACCAGTCAAAAATGCTTCCTTCAACAATTCACCGTCTTGAAAGGGTTTTTTCTTCTTTGCGAGCAGATGAGCAATTTTAAAGGGAGCAATAGTAGCACTTTTAGACTTTACCACTTGTCTAGTGAAAACAGATTGCTGGGCAGATAGAAGAAAATTAATCAATTCAAATCAAACCTTCCTCAACTCAGATTTAAGTGGATGGCTAATGTCAAAAGAGCCGTGATTAGTTTGGAAATGGCGTTCGACATTATGTTTTTTCGGCACTGCAACAGCACCACCGCACAATAAGCAAACACATTTCCCTTTATTTTCAATAAAACAATAGGATTCTTCCCACTCTGCGTTGAAATAATACGTACGTTGTCTTTTATTTGAACCACTCATTTTGGGGCAAAATATTAAAAAAATAATAAATCGCAAAGCACGAGAAAACAGCAGTATCAGTGCAGTGAAAGAATACTCACATAATTATGGAAACACGGGTCACTGACATCCCACTGCGTGCGCAGGCGCAAGCAGAAAAAAAAAGAGCAGCGATACACGAGTGATGAGAGGTTGGAATCAACAGCACGCGCATGAGACAGCCTACATCTGCACTACCATGATGCTACTAAGCCTAGTAAGTTGTTCCGGCGAATGAAAATGAGACCAGTTTGCGCTGGGCAGTGCAGAGAGAAGCCGAGAGAACATCTGTCCCCGGCAGGCGCGGGGCCGCGGCACTACTTTTCACACCTTGTCACTAGGCGGGCGCACATACGTCCCTGGATCTTGGGTCACTTGATCTTGGGTCCGAGCCCTAGTTTCATGTGTTTTGTGCGTTGACGGAAGGGGGATTAGCCTTGAGCCTGTGTCTAAGCCCAGGCTTACATTGCAGACATACCCTTAGAGTTCTAAATCAAGCCAAGCATAGTGCAAGCAGGTAGTGTGTAATCTACTGCATGCAGCAAAGCAAAGGCAGTTAAATCCTGACATGAGGAGCTTGCTTTTCCATTGCATGTAAAGCTAGGCTAATACAGCAGAAAAGTATTGACAAATATTTTCATGTAAACATGCCAGTTCACTTCGCTGGTGTTCACAGACCCATTTGTTTGCTTCTTTGCAAACATTTGGTTGAGTGAGATTCTGTTTGAAAATTTTTGGCAGAAAACAAAATTTGTCATTGTAACAGCACAAAAATATTCACAAGAGTATTCACATCAGATATGCTCGAGGCCATTTTGAAAGTCTTGTATTGTTATTATTTAATTTTTAGAGATGAACAGTTATAAATGTTTTTGGATAATTCACAAACAGAAAAGTATGCTTTTTTTAAAAAGCAAAAAATAACATTTACTTCCTGCAGCCATGAGAGAAAATTGTTCACTGTGAATAGTTTCCCTAACTTTAATGCTGGTAAATTCCACAGATGTAGCAACATTTTGGATTAAGAGTCAATCCCTACTAATAATAGTAAACACAAAACTTTATTAACAAATATTTAAGGTTGAAAGGGGATATCAATGATAACTACCTAGTACCAAAAAATGTATTAGAATTATGTTATGAAAACTATATCTCAAATTCCTCCAAAAGTGTGAAAACTTGGAAATGAATTGTTAAGGGATGCTGCTACTTCACTCATACATGTTGTAAATTCCTTCTTTACTTACTTTCATGCAAGCTGTATCTCCCCAGGCAATCTTAATTTCAAGTCTCCTTGAAATTTAACTAAATACATGTAAAATTAAGAAGAACATACAACTATACCCCTTTAAAATGAAACTGCGTTTTTCAAATGTGCTATAATTAGCATAGTAGAGTGTATATTCTACAGTGATACATGTTACTTACAGTGATTTTAAAAAGTACATGGAAGATTACAATAAATATAGCTTCATTTGACATCAGGAAGTTAAATATCTTTCTTGTAGTGTGCACAAGCTTTAGTATTCTTAAAAAGTAAAGAAACACTTTATACTGGCATTACATTGAATTTAGTGAGCATAGTTCTCATATTAAATAATGAATTGTTTGGAAAAAGCTAAGAGGAGAAACAGCAATTATTGTTGAGAATGTGCCAGACCTAAAACAATAGAATTTTAATGCCCAGTAATATTAAACCCAGATCAAATGGTATTTTCGTTACCATTATCCTATTTAGTTTTTAACTCAATTGAAAGAAGATCTCAGCAAGAGAAAAGAAAGGGAACTCAAATGGATGCATGAAAGAGAGACAATAACTCAAAAGATTTGGGAAGTGAAATTTTGTTTACACTTCCACAAAAAATTATGTAATATCCAGGCTTTGATAATTTTGGTAATTTGCACACTACCTAAAATCCTAAAACGATAAATCCACCATGTACTCCAAATACCCTTAGATTTCATGTTCTGTGGAAAAGAAATAGCAATGTCAATACATACTAACTGTGATAATAGCTGCTGAAAAGCTGGTTAAAATCCAGTGGTCACTTGAAGAAAAAACTATGTTTTACATGATTAAGAAACATCTCTGGGCACTATTTGAGCTCAGTGGGACTCCCATCTGCAGTCAGCACCGCCATCATGCACCCACACTTATGTAAGCACACACACAGCTAGAACATATGGATACTTGAGAAAGAACAAGTGCATTGGTTTAGGAAATATGCCACAGGGTCACCATCTTTTGAAAGTTCTATTACAAATTGCTGGAAGTGGATGCAAAACAGGGTGTCTCTTTGGAAGGCAGAAAACTAAGTTTGTAGAACACTTCCTAACAACAGAGTTAATCTCAGCTGAAAGGTGAGTCAATCTTGTCTAGTAGTCACAGCTGGGCTGATGTCCACAAGTCAAGGACAGCCACAAAGCATCAGTCAGCAAGCAGGGATTAGAATAATTGCTAGAGCCAGGATCAATAGGTAAGAGTCAGGGCAGTCTCTGACCAGGGTTGGAGACCAGAGATCAGAGATTCTTACTTAGAATCAGGAGGCAAGAGGCAGGGTCAGAGATTGGAGATCAGAAAGCAAGGTGAAGTCTGGCACCACAGCAACCCAGCAGTCTACATAGTTATCCAGACCACTTCCTGGACCACCCTCCAGGGTTAAATAGTCAGCATGGGCCAATCAGAAGGCTGTAGGCTGCTGTTGCTCTGGTCCCTTTGGGTAATACGCCCTGCCGTGCCTAATCTCCACAGTGCTCCTTGGCAGCCACTTTGCATGACCTCCTGGTGGCAATCTGGGAACATCAGCTGTCCCAGGTGTTGCAGATGTGGGTTCTTGTCACCTGGGAGGCATAGCACAGCTGCTGTAAGGCAAGGATGGCTCTATGCCACATTTTTGCCTTCCCCATTCCTGGGGCTGGCTAGAAGCTAAACTAATCCATGATGCAAATTAGGTCCTGATCCAAAGCCCACTGAAGTGAAACATTTCCATTGACTTCAGTGGGCTTTGGATCAGGCCCACACAATAGCCACAAAGCTGGTCTAATTTATGCTGGTTGGGTTAGTTCTCTTTTTATCAGCCAGGGATTGCCGGAGCCTGGTGCACTCTGGCTCAGACACTCCCTACTTGGTGGGGAAGAATGAATGGTGTTATGCTGGCTCAGTTGGCTTTTTCCATCAGGAGAATCCTTTTGGTTTATGGCAACTTTAAGTCCTCTTTGTCTTGTTGGGGCAACACAAGAACTGGCCCAGAATTTGTAATTGCAAATATTCATGCTGGAACTCTGTTTCTGAGGGTTATGGTCCTCCATTCAGTGACTATAAACATGCTCTGAGACCTGTGCATGCTGTGCTCTGTGTGCATTCGAAACAGCTAGAATGCTGAGTATTGAGTACTCACAAGAAGCTATTTGCAAACAAGGTCAAGAGCTATATGGAGAAATCATTTGGTGAATACTTTTGAATAACTAATATTCAAGGAAATGGGCAGCTGTTTGTGGCAATTCATGAACAAGAAAGAGGAAACAGTTCTGTAATAAATTATATTCATTACAAATTAAATAGATGCATGCAGAACTGCCAGTTCTGCTCTAGGAGAAGATTTTACAAAGGTGTCTCAATAAAAAGATTTCCCTCCTCAACACACACACACACACACTCTTCCTGTAAGGGCCTGATACTTTGGCTGCTTCACATCGCCTGCATTACTGTACTAAGCACCTCACAATCTTTTTAATGTCGTGTTTCATCCCTGCGAAGTTGGGAGGTAGTATTATCGCCGATTGTACAGATGGGAAACTGAGAGCTAAAGGCCTTGTCCAAGATTGCATAGGAAATCTGTGTAGGAGCAGGGAACTGAATGTGGGTATCTCAAGTCCCAGGTTAGTATCTTAACCCTTGGACCCTCCTTCCTCTCAGCTTTATACCAGCAGCAGTCCTAAACTGTCAGCCAAAGCCACAGGAGGTTTTTTCTTTGTAGGGAATCTTTGGGTGGTACTGAGCCATATTATTGGCTATTGTGCCACACCAACGTGGCTGGGGTTTCCCTGTGCTCTGGCTGATGGAACAGCATCTTGAGGCCACCAGCGGACTAGCTTATAGAAGAGTTATATGGATTGCCCATATATTCCTAGTATCAGGGGACAGCACAAAAAATGATAAAAACCATTTTTGCACCCTGCTTCATGATCTGCACTGAGGGCAGCTTGGGCACAGCCTAGGAATGGGGTGAGAAAATTCAATAAGGTCTTAACTTAACACCTATTGAAGTCAGTCAATGGAAAGTGTTGTATTGCCCTTAATGGGAATTGAGCCAAGTAAGTACACCTAATAGTGTGTGATGTACTGCAGCTGGCTTCAGTAACTGTACCCCAGATAATTATTACCAAGTTGTCATGCACATCAACATGAATAATATTGTTCCTTGCACATGAAAAGCTTTCCTCCCTCCAGGTCTGGGTGGCTCTGATGCAGCTTCATCTGCCTCAAGTATTAATATTTAGCATTGCTTTCGGGTATTCAAACCGTTTGTCCAACTAATCTCATATACAAAAATTATCAAGCTTCTTGCAGAAGGCCAGCACCACATTGGTTCATAGAGCATCTATAATTGTTTTCTATCCTGGCAGCTCTTGCTTTAGTTATTTCTAGGCAAGACCACCTGTTTGGTGACTTAAATGCTCAGGGGATTGGTAATAGGCTCTTTTAGTCATGAGTTCAATTCCAGTCCACACAGAAAGTTACAATCATATAAACAACAGGGAGATGTCAGCAAATTTCCCCCATCCCCAGCCTTGCACCCCTTGTGTACTGTCTTACACTGCTGAAGACCTTCTCGAGCAGTGTAAGATCATTAATTAGCTTGCCACTCCGTAAAAGGGTAGTGGACATGCACCAGCCTCTGTAACCTGAGCAGATTACCTAAATACTTCAACCAAAAACACACTGGTTAGATAAAACATTAAAATAAATGTATTAACTACAGAAAGATAGATTTTAAGTTATTGTAAGCAATCGGCATAAAGGTCAGAATTGGTTATAAAAGGAAATAAAAAATAAAATCACAGTCTAATTCATAATTACAATGTTCAAAAGTGTCTTAGGTCAAGTAGAAAGGTGAAATTCAGGACACCATGAGGTGGTTTTGTTTAGATGAGATATGGAGTCAAATCTTCTCTCTGCTTCAGTCAAAGGTAGAATTTGAATCCACATCTTAAACTTCCCAGGCCAGTGCCTTAATCACCAGGCTATAGAGTGAGAGGGTAAAAATAATCAACCATTGTAAAAAATTATATAGGGTCATGGTGGATTTTCCACTGACAATTTTTCTAAAAGATATGCTGTAGGAATTATTCTGGGGAAGTTCTATGTCCTACGTAGTACAGGAAGTCAGACTAGATAATCATAATGGTTTCTTTTGGCCTTGGAATCTAGGAGTCATTCTCATTTTCTCTTTGGCCCAATGAGTATTTAAGTATTTACACACCGTGGAACAGCTTCAACGGGAGAGATTGAGATTGAGGACCCATTATTCTGGAATAGCCTATAGCTTGGTGGTTAACAGGGTCAGCTCAGAAGTAGAAAATGTGAATTCAAGTTCTGCTCCTGAGTGGGCATTCAAACTACATCCTAAGCAAGTGGGCTCAAGTTCATAAGGGGATGCATTTAGGTATGCACACATACATTTTGTGACGATGGCCCTGAACATTTGTTCCTAGATAAAACTTATTGGGTCAAATTTGTGGAGCAGTTTTGGGTTGACTGAAACTGCATTTTTTGGCAAATAAATGATTCATCCAAAAAATGTTCACCCACTCTACTCCGAAATGCATAATTCACTTACCTAAGTCACTTTTGTAAATGGCACTTAAGAGCTTAAATTACTTAGATGCTTTTGAAAAATTTACCCTTCGTGTATATTTCTGTATATATACAGATTGTACCAAAGATTATCCCAACTCAGAATCATTATTTCTCATCCAAAAGGAACCACCCCATAATACCCTGAATTTCAACTTTTCTGCTCAGCCTACGACAGGACAAAAATACGTACAGTAGAATGTTTGCCAAGAAAACTAGAAAGCAGACAAGTATTAATTGTGTTTGTATTATTCTTGGCCTTTTCCTAATAATCCTGCTGATGGGAAATATTTAATAGTCAGCATTTATTTTTGATAAATTGATATTAAAACAAAATGTTAACTTTTTCAGTCCCAAATAACCTTTGAAGTAGAACTGGTAGGATGGAAAATCTGGTTCCTGAGCAATCTTATTTATTTTTAAATATTTTTAAAAGTAACAAAGGGAGAAAGAAAAACAATGGAGAAAAACGTCCAAATTCTAATCTGAGTTACACTGGCATAAATTGCACTCAATAGAGTTAATTGGAAGTTACACTGGTTGAGATCAGAATCTGGTCCAAAATCTCCATGAAAATGAGCACCATCATGGAATTCAAATAACAGACTGCCTCGGAATATAGCAAACTCTATCGCTATGATTGGTATTTTGGCAGCAGTGACTGCTACATATACTGTATCTACAATAACACAAACTAGGTGCTATTGGAAGCCAGCTGGTGTATTATTCTGAGGTATACTTGCCCTCTGTGAGCATATTTGTTCAGCTGTTGAGAACTGTCCTTTAAAAGCTACATTAATTATGAAAGCGTGGTTTTTCAACGTGTCAGAGTTTATATTACAATTTCATATCAATATATTGTGCTCTAGACTCAGTGAGTAATCAATGTCATGTTTGTATAGGACTTTATTAAAGATGTAGTGTTACCTCTCTGGCTATAAATTGGTAGGAAAATAGCTACAAGTGTAATCAGGACATTGGGGCAAATTATGTACTATTACACTCCTCTTCCTGCATCTCAGTTTAACTCTTTGCTAGAAGACAGGCCAGAGTTCTGGGGGAAACATCCTGGCTCCTTGAAATAAATGGCAAGTACTTAGTATACAAAGAGATAGTTTTAGGCTATGTTTACACTACAAAGTTAAGTTAAACCGCTGTTGCATATCCACACTATACTCCTTGTGTTGACCGAGTGCATCCACAGTAACGGCTCTTGCATCAACACAGAGAGCAGTGCACTCTGGGTAGCTATTCCACTGTGCAACTGGCCGCAGGGTGTTTTGGGAAGGGTTTGCAATGCCTCATGGAGGGGATTCAGCGTCACATGATGTAGGTTTCTCAATCTCATCATTCCATGGGCATCATACTAGGTTTCTAGCAGCTTTTCAACTGCCCTGGCAATCTGCGAGTCAGACATCTGTGTCAGAAAGCATGGATCCTGCACTGTTTTTTAGTATTGGGGAGGGATAGCTCAGTGGTTTGAGCATTGGCCTGCTAAACCCAGAGTTGTGAGTTCAGTCCTTGAGGGGGCCACTTAGGGATCTGGGGCAAAAATCAGTACTTGGTCCTGCTAGTGAAGGCAGGGGGCTGGACTCGATGACCTTTCAAGGTCCCTTCCAGGTCTATGAGATAGGTATATCTCCATATATTATTATTGTGCTGTGCGTTATGAACACATGGATATAAGAGGAGCTCAACAGGGAAGATATTTACCACCACCCTGACCCCAGCTCCCTCCTTGTAGAAGTAGCATGTCTGCAGCTCCACACTAGAGGCAACTATTTGCCTCTGTTGCCTTCTGCTACGCCTGCTGCAGGGCTTTGAGTTTTACACAGCACTGCTGCATGTGTCCCTAACATAACCCTTCCCCTCATTGCCCTGAGCAAGTTCTTGCAGCTGGATTCGAGTTGTGCCTGCCCAGCCTCTTCTCCGCACAGACCAAGGAGATCCACCACCTCTGATGTGCTCCAGATAAGGCCGTGTATGCTGCATGGAGCCAGCATGCTCATCTGGGCAGTTGCTATGTGGGCTCTCCACACTGAGCAAAGAGGAAGAGCAAGTTCAAAACTTCCTGGGGCTTTAACAGGGGAGGGGCGTTCACCTGTGTACTTGGCTACAGGGCAGCGGAGTTCAAAACGATGACCAGAGCGGTCATGGTGGGCATTGTGGGATACCTCCTGGAGTCCACTTAGGGAGATGTAAGCAACGTAGTGTCTACACTGACACTATGTCACTCTAACTATGTCGTCCTAAGCTCTACGTCTCTTGTGGAGGTGGTTTTAGTATGTCGGCATAGCAGGCAAGTTAAAGCAGCGGGAGGAGCATTGCAATGTGTACACCTCTATAGTTAGGTCAGCATAAGCTGCCTGATGTCAGCAAAACTGTGTAGTGTAGACATAGCTTTATTCAACAAGCTAAGCATTTTAAATATTGTATGAACTACTTTAAAAATACTTTAAAAACCTTATTAGTTTTACTAATTTGCTAAATAAAATACAATAAAGGGGACTGTTCTTTTTTTAATTTTAGTATTCCTAAAAAAGGCCACTAGATAGGATTAAGTACATACCACTGAACAAGGGTAAGGGTCTGAGAAAGGAAATCCAAAAGTTGTCCTGATCTCGACACACTGGCCCAAATTAACTACTGGGGTAGGCAGCTGCAGCCACTGAGGTCAATTCACCTTGTTACCACAGTATGTATTGTATCAAACATCGGGTACATTCGTATTCAGAGACCCTGGCAATATCAAGTAATGTTAGAGTAGATTAAGACTCTATTAGTGTATATATTGGGTTTATCAGCAAGGCAGCTGAACAAAATATTTGTCTTAATGTTGAGTTTATTTGGTTTCAATTAAATCCTAATGATGTTTTAAGCCAGTGATTTTAGTATTTGTTAGATAACACATCAGAACTAATTGTCTACAGATCTCATTTTTGTTAGTGAAACCTACCTTAACTGGATTAGAATCACACTAAGAACAGTTGAGAATCAGAGACTGACTAAGATTTACGGAGGAGCTATAATATACAGTCAGCAGTGTGGGGAGAGAATAAGCTCAACAGTTAAGGCATAAATACTTCCTAATCCCCAAAAGAAAGAGTGAAGGATTAAGCAACACACATCAAGTTACCAAATAAGGTCAACAACCAAGGAACCAGCATAAAAAACAACAACAATTTGGAGTTTATGTTTGCAAAGGAAATCCTGTGGTCTCATTATTCTCAGATTGGTTAGATTTATGCAGTGACATCCTGACCCCAGTGATGTCAATGACACAACTCCCAGTGACTTCAACAGGACTGGGACTTCACCCATGACATTTATTAATTTTGGAACTCATTTCCTTAGATCAGAAATGTTCTTTGTAAGTAAATACATATTTTCCCATCTGCAATGACACTAGGAACACATATTGTGGGGAATATTATGAAAGTACCATAAGCACTTTGTTGTCTCTTAACTTCTTTTGTTTCTTTAGGGAGAGCCAGGTCCTAGAGGTCCTTATGGTCCCATCGGACTCCCTGGTGTTGGACTTCAAGGACCTAAGGTAATCATCAATAATACAGGTTTCAGAGTAGCAGCCGTGTTAATCTGTATCCTCAAAAAGAACAGGAGTACTTGTGGCACCTTAGAGACTAACGTTCTCTGTATGTATATTTATCTTCTTACTATTTGTTCCATTCTATGCATCAGATGAAGTGGGCTGTAGCCCACGAAAGCTTGTGCTCAAATAAATTTGTTAGTCTCTAAGGTGCCCTCAATAATACAATACATTTCCTATCATGATGCAATCTCTATGTGAATCCTTTGTAGTATATTTTAATTAAAGTTAGCTTGAGTTTACTGCCATAACAAGTGAGTTATTATTATTTGAAGCTGAAGAGTATATAACTTTAGAAGTTTACACACTTGCATAGGATGGAGGTAGCTGAGTTGCCTTTCAGCCATCCCAAAGCCTGATTATAATCTCACCTACAGCAGTGAAAATCAGAAGTAACTACTGAAATCAGTAGAGGTGAGATCAGTTGCATGGCTGAAGTACACATGATCTGCCTCCAATCCTGCACCATTATGCATATTTATGTAAAGTGTATAAATATACCTTGGCTGCTTTTACACACAATATATATGGCCAGAGACAAGGGAACTAAATACTTGTTGGAGAATAAATGACTGATTTCTCCCATATTTCTTAGTTGGGAGATGGAGATTCCCTGCTATTTTCTCTCTTATGCACCTATTCATTCCTGCATCTTGTTTGAGCCAAAGATTACTTCTGGTGCTAATTCTTCAAAAATTGCTTTAGGCCATGTAGCTTCTGTACCGTATGGACAAAGGGCCAATGCCTAGAACAACATATCTGTAAGGTTTTATTGCTCTTTTCCCTGCATCCATGGAACTCATGGGCATTTTCCATGCTGTGGAACAGTGCGAGATGTTGGAATGCATTCAGTGTCTGCTGCATGAGGGCTACATAATCATTTTGTAATTTGCCCAGATGAAGGAGCAGAGCATTGTTGTGCTGCTTTTGGTGCAGTCCAGGAGGGAAATTGTGGATTAGGGAGTCATAGTGTCCCTCCCAGGCTCCATGATGCTCTGTAGAGGAACTACACTGCACCAGGTTTACACACAGTGTGGCATATGCTGCCCAATGTACTGGACTGCTATGCCAACTCCCTACTGCCTTATACAGAGTGGGGGATGCAATGGCTCTGTGGAGCCTGATACTCCCTGTGTGCTGGCTGTGATGGTACCATGTACTGGTGCATGAGTATAAGCGGGTGCCTGTTATCCCCTTACTGTGTTCCCATTGGCATGTAGGATGGGCTACAATCTAGCCCTAAGGATAAACGAAGATGACTTTTTTATGCTCCTAAATTATAGTTCATATTAACTGTTCATTAAAAGATGCTAGTGGTTTCATTTCAGTGCCACCAGGGGATATTATATGATGCACTATACCTCACCTATGAGTAAAGAGTAAAATTTTCAAAAGTGCCCAAATGAGTTGGGAGCCTAAGTCCCATTGACTTTCAATGAAACTTAGGCTCCAGAGTGCTAAGTCCCATTTTCAAAAGGCACTTAGTCCCAGTCACTTGGGTGCTTTTGAAAGTCACACTCTAATAAAACAATAAGTAACATCTCTGAAATTCCTTCTCAATAGGGTGATAGAGGCCAGGAAGGAAGAATTGGGCCTCCAGGACCTATTGGAATTGGTGAGCCAGGATTAACTGTAAGTGGACAGGACAGTTCTGTATAACGTGTTAGAAATTAAAAACAATACAAGACATCTAAGTGAACTTGTTTGATAGATTATGGTCATATTGACTGGTCCACTCTGTACCTGCTGCTGGGACAATGAAAGTGAGGGGATGTGTTAGTAACTGTTGCAATAACAACTGCTCCTAGCAGAGCTGAGCCAGGAGCCAGTGCCATCTCTAAAGAATATGAAACAAAGAAAAATTTGATTGCCTGATCCCAGCTAAACAGCCTCTTAGGGCCTGATTTTCAATAAGACTCTAGATGCGAATTTGTATCTGTGCTTCTCTTCTAGTTGATGTTAAGGAGAAAAATACTTTAGAACTGTCTGAAATAAAAGATATATCTTTAAAGAATCAAAAGTTGGACCATTCCTATATACCTGTGTGTAACTTAAATATGCCAACACAGCTGGTCTGGAAAGGTTATTTAGATGCCACATATCTTTAAATGTTCCTGGTTTCAAACTAGTTCTTATATTTCTTTGGTTATAAATAAAAAGAGAAGAAACTTGTACAATGACTCCTCACTTAAAGTCGTCCCAGTTAACGTTGTTACGTTGCTGATCAATTAGAGAACATGCTCATTTAAAGTTGCACAATGCTCCCTTATAACATCATTTGGCAGCCGCCTGCTTTGTCCACTGCTTTGTCCACTGCTTGCAGGAAGAGCAGCCCGTTGCAGCTAGCTGGTGGGGGCTTGGAACCAGGATGGACCGGCAGCCCGCCTACCAGCTCCCTGTTCCCCTAAGTTCCCGGTGCGGCAGCTGACCAGCAGGCTATCAATTGCCGGGCAGTTCAGCTGTCCCTCCCCCCACTGCCATGTGCTGCTCCTGTCCTCTCCCTTGGAGCTGCTCCCCGGAGCCTCCTGCTTGCTGTGCGGGGGGTGGGGGGGAGGAGATAGGGAGGCTAATGTCAGGGTGTCCCCCTCTCCCCTGCTCCTGCACCCCACTTACCCCATCTTCCATAGAGCAGGGGAGACACACGACAGGGCTCAGGACAGATGGAGCTTCCGGGCAGCAGCTGCCGTCTCAGCTTGTTGATCTACTTTAAAAGGCAGTGTACTTAGAGTGGGGTCAGCGTATTTAAAGGAGCTATGCACATCTCTCTCTCACACACACAGTGTGCGTCTCTGTCTCTGTCTGCCATACTGTCTCCCCTCCCTCCATTCGCGCTGCCTTGTAGAGTGTGAGGCTACATTAACAACAATGAGTTAACCCTTGAGGGCTCAGCCAATTGCTAGTTCATCATTTAGCAGTAAGGCATTTCCTGGGAAATATCCCACCCTCTGACTTCACCACCTCAACCAAGCTTCACAATCATCATCACTGTATACCAGTATTAAATTGTCTGTTTAAAACTTATACTGTGTGTATAAAGGTGAGAGGGAATAGCTAGCATGGATTTGTAAAGAACAAATCATGTCAAACCAATCTGATAGCTTTCTTTGATAGGATAACGAGTCTTGTGGATAAGGGAGAAGCAGTGGATGTGGTATACCTAGACTTTAGGAAGGCATTTGATACAGTCTCGCATGATATTCTTATCAATAAACTAGGCAAATACAACTTAGATGGGGCTACTATAAGGTGGGTGCATAACTGGCTGGATAACCATACTCAGAGAGTAGTTATTAATGGTTCCCAATCCTGCTGGAAAGGTATAACAAGTGGGGTTCCGCAGGGGTCTGTTTTGGGACTGGCTCTGTTCAATATCTTCATCAACTACTTAGATATTGTCATAGAAAGCACGCTTATTAAGTTTGCAGATGATACCAAACTGGGAGAGATTGCAACTGCTTTGGAGGATAGGGTCATAATTCAAAATTATCTGGACAAATTGGAGAAGTGGTCTGAGGTAAACAGGATGAAGTTTAATAAAGACAAATGCAAAGTGCTCCACTTAGGAAGGAACAATCAGTTTCACACATACAGAATGAGAAGAGACTGTCTAGGAAGGAGTATGGCAGAAAGGGATCTAGGGGTTATAGTGGACCACAAGCTAAATATGAATCAACAGTGTGATGCTGTTGCAAAAAAAGCAAACATGATTCTGGGATGCATTAACAGGTATGTTGTGAGCAAGACACGAGAAGTCATTCTTCTGCTCTACTCTGCGCTGATTAGGCCTCAACTGGAGTATTGTGTCCAGTTCTGGGCACTGCATTTCAAGAAAGATGTGGAGAAATTGGAGAGGGTCCAGAAAAGAGCAACAAGAATGATTTAAGGTCTAGAGAACATGACCTATGAAGGAAGGCTGAAAGAATTGGGTTTGTTTAGTTTGGAAAAGAGAAGACTGAGAGGGGACATGATAGCAGTTTTTAGGTATCTAAAAGGGTGTCATAAGGAGGAGGGAGAAAACTTGTTCATCTTAGCTTCTAAGGATAGAACAAGAAGCAATGGGCTTAAACTGCAGCAAGGGAGGTTTAGGTTGGACATTAGGAAAAAGTTCCTAACTGTCAGGGTGGTTAAACACTGGAATAAATTGCCTAGGGAGGTTGTGGAATCTCCATCTCTGGAGATATTTAAGAGTAGGTTAGATAAATGAATTCTAGGGAAGAGAAAAGAATGCTACATATAGAAAGTTACTTCAGTGTTTATCTAAGGCAAAATTGGCTATTCTTTTTAAGAGCAGCCTCTGAATTTCTATGCTTTGCCATTTCTTTTTTATCATTTTATCATTCCACCATTTCTCCAGTAATAAGTTTTAGCTCTCTGTTGGAAACCATGCACTTCAGCTTGGCTTTGTCATATGTTTTACTCATATAAGAGTATGGACTCAGTTTACTTTACACATACAATAAAAAAATATTCTTAATTTAAATCATCACACTCTCACATTTGGGTTTTGTAGAGAATTTTTTCCAAACAAAGCAGAATAAGTAATTGCCATCTTGCTGCATTTCCAGAATCCTAATGATAGTACACATATAGCAATACACAAACAGACCATGTAAGACACACTTCAGTTGCCTCTGGTGCTAGCCACTAGTTAAAGCAATTCAGAGAAGTTTGGTATCACCAATCGGAAGAGTAATATAGCTTGGTATCAGGGCCGGCGCAACCCATTAGGCGACCTAGGCGGTTGCCTAGGGCGCTACAATTTGGGGGGCGGCGACCGCGGCGGTATTTCGGCGGCGGGACCTTCCGCCGCCTCTGTGAGGGGTGGCATTTCGGGGCGGGACCTTCCGCCGCCTAGGGCGGCAGAAAAGCTGGCGGCGCTCCTGCTTGGTATTATGGATCAGTAGATGTTATTATCTTTAAGAGCTACCACACACATTTTAATTATGGGAAATAACTTGCAACTCTCTCAGGCCTTGGCTACACTGGTGCTGTACAGCGCTGCAACTTGCTGCGCTCAGGGGTGTGAAAATGCCCCCCCCAAGCGCAGCGAGTACAGCGCTGTAAAGCGCCAGTGTAATCAGAGCCTGCAGCGCTGCATGCTCGCTCGCAGCGCTGCAAGCTATTCCCCTCGGAGAGCTCTCGCAGCGCTGGTGGCGCGACTACACTCGCGCTTCACAGCGCTGCCGCGGCAGCGCTGGGAAGTCCTGAGTGTAGCCAAGGCCTCAGATACTATTGACATGCCAGCTCTATAACTGTGACCACTGTACCTTACTCAGAGATGATAATTCCTGTATTGACCTCAAAAATGATGCTATAACATCACTTGATTGATGACGCCATGGACACTTTCAAGAATAATAACTCTCTTCCCCTTTGCCTTCTCACAGAGTAGTTCTTCTGGGGAAAACATAAAAATCTTTCTTTCAGTAACTTGGAATAAAAAATACTGCAATGGCAATTATGAAATATATGACCAAGAATACAAACTAAATATTGTGGAAATCTTTGTAAATTTCTCTTAATCATAGAAATGTAGAGCTGGATGAGAACTTGAGATGTCATTAAAAGTCCAGCGCTCTGCACTGAGGCAGGACCAAGTAAACCTAGACCATCCCTGACAGGAGTTTGTCCAACCTTTTCTTAAAAACCTCGAATGATGGGGATTCCACAACCTCCCTGGAAGCCTATTCCAAAACTTAACTACCCTTATAGTTAGAAAGTTTTTCCTAATATCTAATCTAAATTGCTCTTGCTCCATATTAAGCCTATTACTTCTTGTCCTTCCTGTTGTGTTCTACACTACCTTCAGTAGACATGAAGAACAGTTTATTGCCCTCCTCTTTATAACAACCTTTTATGTACTTGAAAACTGTTATGTCCTCCCTCGGGCTTCTCTTCTCCAGAATAAACAAACCCAATTTTTCAATCTTTCCTCATAGGTCATGTTTTCTAGACCTTTAATCACTTTTGTTGCTCTCCTCTGGACTTTCTCCACATCTTTCCTAAAGGGTGGCACCCAGAATTGGGTACAGTCCACTAGCTGAGTCCTCATCAGTGTCGAGTAGAGCAGGCCAGTTACCTCCCCTGTCTTACATACAATACTCGTGTTAATACACCCCAGAATGATATTACCTTTTTTGAAACTTCATCATTTTTGACTCATTCAATTTGTGATCCACTATAACTCCCAGATCTGTTTCCGCAGTACTACTAGCCAGTTATTCCCCATTTTGTAGTTCTGTATTTGCTTTTCCCTTCCCAAATGAAGTGCTTTGCATTTGTCTATATTGAATTTGTTGATTTCAGACCAAAGCTCTGATTCGTCAAGGTTGTTTTGAATTTTAAACCTGTCCTCCAAAGTGCTTGCAACCCCTCCCAGTTTGGTAATGTCAGCACATTTTACAAGCTGACTCTCCACTCCTTTGTTCAAGTCATTAATGAAAATATTGACTAGTACCTGACCCAGGACTGACCTCTGCAGGACCCCACTAGACATGCCTTCCCAGTTTGAGAGAGAGCCATTGACAACTACTCTTTGTGTACAGTCTTGCAACCAGTTGTGCACCCACCTTATAGTAATTTAATTTAGTCCACATTTCCCTAGTTTGCTTATGACAATATCATATGGGACTGTGTCAGAAGCCTTACTAAAATCAAGATGGATCATGTCTATTACTTTGCCGCCATCCACTAGGCCAGTAATCATGTCAAATAAGGAAATTAGGTTGGTCTGGCATGATTTGTTTTTAATCAATCCATGATTGCTATTACTTATAACCCTATTATTCCCTAGGTGCTTACAAATTGATTGTTTAATAATTTGTTTCACTATCTTTCCAGGTATCGAAGTTAGGCTGACTGGACAAAAATTCCCTGGATCCTTTTGGTTCAATATTTTTTAAAGAGAGGCACTATGTTTGTCCTTTTCCAGTCCTCTGGGCCCTCACCTGTCCTCCATGAGTTCTCAAAGATCATTGCTAATAGTTCTGAGATTGTTTCAGCTAGTTCTTTAAGTTTTCTAGGATGAACTTAATCAGTCCTTGTAGACTTGAATATATTTAACTTATTTAAATATTCTTTAACTTGTTCTTTCCCTATTTTGGGTTGCATTCCTTTCCCTTGTTGTTAATATTAAACTGTGTTGAGTATATGGTCACCATTAAATTTTTTAGTGAAGAATGAAGCAAAATAGGCATTAAACAACCTCAGCCTACTTGATGTCATCAGTTATTAGCTCTCCTTGCTCACTAAGTAGAGGACCTACACTTTTTCATCTCTCTCTTTCTAATGTATTTAAAGAACCTCTTATTACCTGTTATGTCCCTAGCTAATTTTAACTCATTTTGCATTTTGCCTTGTGCATTATAATGCCTTTATCAAAACAGTTGAGGGATCAAATTATGCTAAGGGGATTAAAAACATTAATTTTATTATATACGTAGAGTTGGGGTTCTATGTGTTAAATAGAAACTAATTTATTCTATGTATAACTTCTACAATTAATTCTTCCATGAATTATTATTCCTTTAGAGTTGATGGTAATAAGTAGTACCTTTAAGATTGTAAGTTCTTTGGGATCAAAGACTGTCATTTACTATGTTTGTAGAATGCCTAGCCCAGTGGGGCCCTAACCTAGCCAAAGCCTCTAAGGATCACCACTATACAAACAATGGAGGTAATTACAATAGCTTATACTAGCACACAGTACAATACACGGATTTTTACAGGCACAGAACCATCCAAACAAATGATGTGATTCCATTGCTGATTCTTTCCCTTACAGAAGGGGGAAATAGAAAAGATCCTGAAACCTCTGTAGATCATACTATGTATGCAGTAGTATTGTAGCCGTGTTGGTCCTACGATATTAGAGAAACAAGCTGAGTGAGGTAATATCTTTTATTGGACCCACTTCTGTTGGTGAGAGAGGCAAACTTTCAAGTTTCATTAGACCTGAAGAAGAGCTCTGTGTAAGTTTGAAAGCTTGTCTCTCTCACCAACAGAAATTGGTCCAATAAAATATCTATTTTATGTCATCCACACCATTGTTATGTAACTCATCAAAAAGTGGCTGCTCCATTGTGTTCTAATTGTTTGCTTTAAGTAGGCTGTTGCAGAATTTCTTGTAGCCCTTGCAGTTCTCAGCTTAATGACAGATGGGATGGTACTCGTGTACCTGAAATAGCATCAATAAGGAAATGTTTAATTGCACATGCCGTCTGAAGATGGTTTTTTTTTTTAACATCAGGGGCCTCGTGGTCCTGAGGGTGTACAAGGGGAAAGAGGGCCCCCAGGAGAAGGCATTCCAGGCCAGAAGGTAAATGTTACACTGAAATTCTTAAATACTGTGATTGTGGTTTTCAAAAAGTGCCTAAGTGATTTAGGAGCACAATGCTGAAAGTCAGTCAATGGGGCGTATGCTCCAAGACATTTTAGGTGCTTCTTGAATATTTTACTTTCTCTTAAGAAGCTTGAGTCCTACCAAAAGAAATTTCACCCTCGCCAAAATACAGTAATAAATTACTGATCCACTTAGTGCTGAAGACTGTGTTAATAAGAGGTCTTATCATGGTAGCATTGGTAGGTTAAAAAAGTATCTTTTGGAAAGCTCTTTATGTAAAATATAACCCATACAGCTGCTTAGTACTCGAGGGAACCATTCAGAAGGCAGTTTGATTCTTCTTGCCACTCTGGGAAATTCCGACAAGGATTATACGATTGTGACTCTAGGCACCTCTGTATTCACACTCTACACACTATTGCAATAATATTTGTACAAAATATGCCTTGTGAGATATCATATACAAGCTAATAATGTGCTGGTTATTAATATAATTGAAAATGCATGTATTTATGTTATATGTGGAGTTATGCATTCCTTCTATCTGATATTATTAAAATGTATTTGAACCAGACAAATCTGGGCTGTGGGTAAGCAGTTTTTTCCCAGATAACGGAAAGGCTGGTGTCTTCATCCAGGCACAATCACAGACACTTGGCAATGACAGTCAATTGGCATATCAGAAGCTGCAGGGACAGATCAATTTGAATTATAGAAAGCACCAGTGGGGAAGAAACTGGCATGGAACCTTCTCCATCAGACTCCATGGCACCTTTCTTCACAGCAGCAGAGCATTTTAAGGCACTCAGGTTTACAGGATAAGCAGTGACACAACCTCTCACTGGTCTGAATAGCACTTCAGAATGTGACAATGAGTCTGTATGGACATATACCTCATTATAGCATATCATCAACATCTTAAAATAAAATATATGAGTGTGCTGATTAATAAATAGTTTTCTGAAACTAAAACAAAACCCCAAATATTAGTGGTGGAACTTGAACTGAAATCTCACATCCCAGTCCCACGTAATCCTCTTTCTGCTGTTTTGTACAAGAAGAGCACAACAATCTCATGCTGAGATATTTTATTGATTCCACAATTCCCTGGTGCCTTAACTGCTGAACAAAGAGGATTTTCCTCCCTATAAAGGAAAAGATGTCAGACAGTCACATTGTGTGCACTGGTGTTACAACAGTCCACACCAAACTGCTCTATCAAGCAAATAAAAGGAAGTTCTTCTTCACACAGTGCACAGTCAACTTGTGGAACTCCTTGCCTGAGGAGGTTATGGAGGCTAGAACTATAACAGGGTTTAAAAGAGAACTGGATAAATTCATGGAGGTTAAGTCCATTAATGGCTATTAGCCAGGATGGATAAGGAATGGTGTCCCTAGCCTCTGTTTGTCAGAGGATGGTGATGGACGGCAGGAGAGAGATCACTTGATCATTACCTGTTAGGTTCACTCCCTCTGGGGCACCTGGCATTAGTCACTGTCGGTAGACAGGATACTGGGCTGGATGGACCTTTGGTCTGACCCAGTACGGCCATTCTTATGTTCTTATGTTAAGCACATTTTGCAATGTTTAAAAGATGAAACACCCAGAGTGTTCTAGTCTCCTTTCTGTTATTGCTTTCCCCCTTCTTACTCTATCTAAACCTGAGAGTTCTTTTAAAGCCCTTTCAAGTTACAATAGTTCTAACAGCAGGGCCGGCTCTGGCTTTTTTGCCGCCCCAGGCAAAAAAGCCTCCCGCCGCCCCCCCCCCCCCCGGCAGGGGAGGGCGGCGAGCCCCGCCGGGGAGAGCGGAGCCCCGGCGGCCAGAGCGCCGGGGGGAGGGCGCTCTCCGCGGCGGCCAGAGGCTGCGCCGGGAGGAGGGCTGCGAGCCCCGCCAGGGCTCCGCTCTCCCCGGCGGCCAGAGGCAGTGCCGGGGGGAGGGCGGCGAGCCCGCCGCGGCTCCGCTCTCCCCGGCGGCCAGAGCGCCGGGGGAGGGCGGCGAGCCCAGTCGTGGCCCCGCTCTCGGGCCGGAGCGCCGCGCCGCCCCCCTCCAGGTGCCGCCCCAAGCACCAGCTTGGTGGGCTGGCCCTGTCTAACGGCATAAATGCAGTTTATGAACTGTAGCTAAGCTACTTCCCATTGCGATAAATGACTCTTTGGATAGTGTGTCTTGTTTGAAGAAACTGTTTCCGTGCGGACATCGTCTATTGTGATTTTCTGTTGATTTGTGTTAGAAATTTAAATGTGTGAAGTCCTAAAGCCAGTTAACTTATATCAATACTATATATTTCCAGGGTGAAAAAGGCCCAGAAGGCCCAGCAGGTCCAATTGGAATAGCAGGAGAATCAGTCAAAGGTGCTAAGGTATGGTAAATAAGATTTTTTTTTTAAATCACTCCTGTATGATTTATAGTTAAAGTAATGATTATTTAGTCCTTAATGCGATCTAGAAATAGTATATAAATATCTTATAGTTGGATGTGGACTGAACTATTCTATGCTGTTCTAATACTATGACCATGCCCCTGGTTAAGTCTATTGACTGATGACACATGGGGCTCAGTCTTCAGCTGCAGCCAGGCTGCGCTCTGTGCAGTTGGGAGTGAGGGGAAAGAAGTTGACAAAGGTGACTTTACCCCACATTTAAGCTCCCAAATCCTGGGGCTTGGCCAGCTTCTGGTGCTATTCAGGGCACCTTTCCATCATAGCATGCAAGGGGATTTCTGTCAGCCAGGGATTGCTGGAGCAAAGCCCCTTGTTTTGACCATGCCCCCAACCTCTGTGCAAGGAATTAGAATGCAAAGTGTGCATTGCCAGCCCTGTGTCACTTGGGAATCTCCCAGGAAACTGGTTAAGATGCTTTACTGCCCCATTGCAATGCAAATGGACCATATCCATGATTTTCCAAAATGTGTGCTGAAAATGAGGTCATCTACCAGCAATCAATGGGTTTCACCCTTTCAAAAATAAGGCCACTTTTTAGCATCCAAATGTGTATTGAGGAGCCTATCTTTAAGCTCTCTATTTGGAAAATGGCCTCAGAATCTGGTGTATGGTATTAATTAGCCTGCAGACACTGAATTCTTCTCCATCTGCTAGCAAAATAAATTCAGCCAAAAGCCAGACAACAAATTCTTTTAATTCCTGAGAGATCTCAGTGAGAGACATTGAAATCACATTGTGGCTACATTACCACCACATGCCATTGGTTGTCATGGTGCTCTATATAACATACTATCCCAACACTCAGAATTAACTGCTTTTACATGCTAGAGTGAAGAATTTATCCGAAGTTCTGATTAGAAGGCAATGTGGAAGCACCCTACCTCAGTGGGAGATGAGAGAAGGATTGTCTCTCTGGGAGCCATAATTTCTCCCCAAGCCCACCACTGCTTAGGGGGAGTGTGCAGCAGTCCACATGACCTTTTAGGATATCCCACCTCCTCCCTGCCCCCTCAATGCAATGTGTTTCCCAAGGATAAGAACTACAATTGTCCCTGGCCTTTGTGCAGGGGAAAGTTTCTTGCATCTTTCCTCCCGCCTCATGTCCACTCAAAAGCCAGGGATAATCTGTTCCTATGTATGACATTTCCCATGCACGGCACTGAAAATATTGTAAGGTGCTCATATCAGCTAGGTTTCTCTTGTTTGCAAGTTACTGGCATTCAGGGCAGAGTGTTATATTGGAAACTTGGTTCAATAGTAATAAATGCATATAATAGGAACTGCAAAATATAGTTTCAGGTAATTTAAAATATAGTTGAAAGGCAATTACTAGCTTGGTTGCTCAAACCACCATTACAGACTTTAGTTGTTTGTGACATACTGCAGAGATCTTCTTTCTAGGATGTATACTTCAGTCTGCTGCTTTCTAATTCTAATTCCCTTGTGGCTTGGGTGAATACAAGTTTCAGAAAACTTCTCACTGTATGCATTGCTAAGCAAATTTTACTCTTATTCTTTATTAGAACAGAATTTTGTTAACTAAATTATGTTATTTGAGTTGGGGGAAGAGAGATATTTTCATTTGCTTTATCTTCCTTAAAGCTGATGTCTGTGAATAATTCAGACACATTTTCTTAGTGACTTTTCATGTTCCAAAGATTGGTGTTGCTATATATATTGTTATTAACACTGAATAAAACATAACCAGAACAGATCTTTGAAAAAATAATGGCAAAGCTAGCCCAAATATTCTGTATCCCATGACTTCTCTTCATGGGTTTTTCTTTTGGATGTTTTGCAAGTTAATCTGTATGGTAGAATGTAAGGAAAACATTTCAGACCTAAAAATGATGCTGTTATAAATCACTGTGATTTACAAGTCGCAAGGTTTCTCTATGCAGGGTGAACGGGGCCCTGAAGGACCACAAGGGCCTACTGGACAACCTGGAATCGGCAGTCAAGGAATCCAGGTAAATCTGACATTAAGTTTAGTTAAGAAATACATTCAGTTGAACGCCTAGTTTTGGCATAATATACTGCATTATTATTAGATGACAGGAGCCCAAACTAAAACCCTATTAGCTTTGTTTAAGTAAATGGCTGTGTCACTGATTTCAGTAGGAAAAGGGTCAGCCGCAGCTCTAAACTTTGGAGATGTTGCAAAATTTAGATCCAGATCTAGATTTCATACTTGGCCTAATCTCTAATTTTTAATGCCTAGAGATTCAAAACACACCACTGTGAGTTGTACCTTAAAAATACCAGACAGGGCCCAATCCAAAGTTCATTGACATCAATGGAAAGACTCTGATTTCAATTGTCTTGAGATCAAGCCAATAGAAAGGTGAATTATCTGGACCAATCCATGCAATAATTTGCACAGCAGACTTCCAGAGATCTCCACATGGGATGATGCAGTAGGGAAGATTTTTATAGGGTGAGTGCTCAGCGCCTCTGAAATTCTGATCATTTACAGAGGCCTCACAATGGACACTCAAAAATTGATGCATCTAAAGGGATGAGTCCCTTTTGAAAGTGTAGCCCTATCCTCTCAGAGGCCAGAGCATAATTTCCCACTGCACAGGGTTAGGATGAGGAGACAAAAATCCTCTCCCTGGCTTTCCCCACCACTACCTAGGCCAATCCCTGAACTTGGGGTAATTCAGTGAAATCCATGTGTGTGTGACTGAGGGAAAATTGAGTAAGGAGCTTGTGATTTGGCCCTAGAACAGACAGCCAGTTAGGTTTCTTTCCTGTGGAGGATAATAAATTCATTTTATTAACCTGGAAAATGAACCCATGGACGTGTAGTTTTCATTAACGTCTTCCTTCTTTTTTTTAAGGGTATCCAAGGTCCTAAAGGTATACCTGGGCCAAAAGGGTCTCGAGGCATGGGTGTGCAGGGTCCAAAGGTAACTTTCAAGAGAACTGCAAATAAAAAAAAATTTATTGGCCGCCTCAAGGAACAAGGAATATATCTGACCAAAGTCAGACATCCCAGTGCTTTTAAAGTGTATTCCATTGTGGGAACAATGGAAAGAAATCAGAGCTGTACATTTTTAGACCACGATCCATATTTGGTCTTTGTAGGAAAACTCCCATGACACTGTGCTGTGTGGGTGGAATAAGCATGGATATGTCCTTACAACAGAATGTTTGGAGCTTGCTCTCAAGTACTCGAACAGTTTTCTACTGTGGAAGCACACACCTGATATTGTACCTCATAAAAGGCAACACTGGCTACCAGTGTTTAATAGTATATGAAGTAGAAACATAGAGATTTCTGACTGATATATTTGAAAGATTCTGAAGAGGAAAGCCACTCCATTTTAACAGCCTCCATTGCTGGACCTCACCACTGCATTGTTTCAAGCTAGCAGTTCTTTACTGTTTAAACAAATACAGATTTTCTTCATCAACCATGGATTTAAGTCAAATTTCTTTCATTTTGATTCATTGTGTGTTGGTTTGGTGGCATATAGACACTGTATGTAAATGTCATACTCTACTGAGAAATTCTAAACTAATGGCTCTCCCACTGTGAACTCTGGTGATTTGCAGAGAATTTGCTGGTCACATGATGCTGGCTGTCATTCTTCTTTCCATCTGAGTCTCCAGCCCTCCATCCTCATCATAGGAAAAGAGTTTGGAGGTCTGTAGCATTAGACGAAAACATGAAGGGAGAAAGAAAGTCAGCCTAGCTACAGTTACAAGGTGACACTGCTTCTAGGGTGACCAGACAGCAAATGTGAAAAATCGGGACGGGGGTGGGGGGTAATAGGAGCCTATATAAGAAAAAGACCCAAAAATCGGGACTGTCCCTATAAAATTGGGACATCTGGTACATAAGTGAAAGTAAGATGGGTGAAACAAGAGCCACCCTCATAACCAGAGCCACTAGCAGGACTGGTACTTCAGGAGAGGAAGGTTCAGGGGCAAAGGAACAAGGCAGGATGGGCAGGGGAGCAAATGAATTGGCAGGAACAGATGAAATAAAAAGCAAAAGTAGACCTTGTGATTAAGTTCTTCCACAAGAGGACAGAATGCTTATTTTATTGAAAGCAGCCTGTTAAATACTTTCTGGACATTATTTTTGCATGTAAGCAATTGCTGTAGTTGCCATAAGGATGCTGTGTGGTTGGGCCTGGGAGAACAGGTGATCAAGAGATACGGTCTCTATTAAGACCATGAAAAGCTCAAGGCTAGTGCTGGTCAGAAAATGGAATTTCTGATCCTTGGGATAATTCTGCTATTTCAAAATTAGTTTTTGTACCAAATCAGAATGAAAAGCCAAAATATCAAAATTTCCAGCGGAACAAAAGTTCCCCCCCACAAAATTAATCTGGAACTATCAAGACATTTTTGTTTCACTATGTCAAAATATTTCATTTCAATGTAAATATTTATATATTAATATAAAAGTCAAAACAAATTGAATCAAAAGAATAAAGTCAAAACAAAATGTTTAACCACCAAAATAAAACTAGGAAGTCAAAATGATTCATTGACTTTTTTCTGTTGAAAACTTCATCGAAATAGTTCAGCTGACACAATTGCATTTTCTGATGGAAGACTGTTTTGTCATCAATTTTCAACCAGCTCTACCTGAGAATCTGTTCTAAACCTTCAATAATCTGTGTTGCTATACAAATAAATAAAGTTAAAATCTGTACTTGTGCTAAACACAAATAATTTTTCATTACTAGGGAAAAGAAGGTGAATTGGGACAAAAGGGGGATCCAGGACCACCAGGAGTTGGAGTACCCGGACTGAAAGTGAGCCTATTTAAAAAAAAAAATCATGCCAAGTTTTCTGCAAAAATATCTGATCATTTTTAGTAAGAAGTTGCTTATGTCCATGTACCTCAGTGACAAAGTCTCCATAGAGAAGTGTGTTTCAACTGTTTAAAATTCATAGTTTCAACCATTATTCACCCTTCTAAATAAGTCATGTTTAAGTGATAGCATGATGCTAGCAAATGGGAGAGCAACGATCATGCTAATGAAGACTGAATAATATACGAGAGTGATGAGCTGGGAGGAGCAAACAGAGCTCTCATAGAAGGGGCTGCCTATGCAGCTTTTATATCACTCCTAATACACACCCATCCCTAGGCCGACTTGCCATGCCTTCACTCTCTCCTCCTTTATGACCCTTCTCAAATCCCACTTCAAGGAGGTTTGCAAATTTGCAAATAGTCATATATGTAAACAAAGAAGCAAAATCCTGTGTAACTTTTGTGTTACTCACCCAACTAACTGCATAGTGCTCCCAACCTTTCCCCATGTCTGGCCCTCCTCCTAAAGTCCAGTCCTCAGTCTTTATATCCCGGTCTCTTTAAGGCTAGTGAGGAAAGTCTCCAGGCCAGCACTACCTGTCCCAGGGTTTACTGGAATAGAGCCATAGCTATGGGATAAGGAATGCAGTTTGTGAGGGAGAGGAAGTGGTTTCTGGGAGGCAGTTGGGAATGTGAGAAGAAACTCCACGCTTACACCTCTGCTCAGAGCAGAGTTGCAGCCCCTGCAGTGTGGCGCTCTGCCCCAGCAGAACTATCACAAGTTAGACCATAGGTGGTGGCCGGGCAGGCAAGGCTGCAATTATACTCAGGGAATTGAAGACAAGATGTCCGCTCTCAGCAGGGTGTTTGTGTAACACCAACAGACCCCAATCATTAGCGGTCGGGATCGAACCTGGGATCTCTGGAGCTATATTCATGAGCCTCTACCGCATGAGCTAAAAGTCATATGGCTGTTAGCTAAGGCTGTAGAGCAGACTCATTTTATCTCTCTCTGTCTAAGTGGTCTCAGTGCCACTACATGGGACAGAACACCACACCCAGAAGGTGTGTGGGTTACATTTGCAGCAGAAAAGAACTGCACAGGTGTGACCCCCTTCCTGCTGTGCTGAGTCCTGGGAGAGCAGGGGGCATTGCCATCTCCCCAGTTCCTCTCCTTCTGCACCCAAAGGCCCAGGGAGAATGGGGCATGAATCCTCTCCCCCCACCGCCTAATCCCTGAAGAAGAGTTCTGTATAAGCTCAAAAGCTTGTCTCTCTTACCAACAGAAGTTGGACCAATAAAAGATATTACCTCACCACCTTGTCTCTCTAAAATACATCCTAGAATACTAAAGGAACTGATTGAAGAGATCTCTGAGCCATTAGCTATGCAATATAACTATAAATAACCACAGGAGCAGGCCCTTATGCTACATGCTAGCCATGCCATGTGAATACTAGTTTGTTAAATCTAGAGATGCTTTAATTTGATAGAAGTGTAGTGTTTTTAAAAAAGAAATTTAAAAGGTGTATTCCAAATTGAATGCATTAGTTGGGTTTCTTGATTGGGATAATCAGTATAGTATTAATTAGGAAGAGTCTATTTTTGGACAGAAATATTGTCCATTAACCAGTATTGTACCAGAATGTAACTCCCTCAGTGTATAAAGTGCATGAGTTTACCAAGCTTTTGGGAAATAAATATTGATCACCTTTTAAGGGAGATCCAGGAACACCAGGAATCCCAGGAAAAACAGGAATGATAGGACTAACTGGAAACAACGGGAAAAAGGTAAGCCAGTATTTCTGTTTGCTGGATGTGAAAGCTTTAGGCTGGATAGGACGATCAAATTCAGACCTCATTGCAAATTGAATCCCTCTGCTCCCAGGAGGGCAGCTACACAATGGAGAGACGTTCCTCCTGGGGGAAGGTTGGCACCAGTACATGTCCTTCCCTAGGGGGTCTGCTGAGGTAAGACAGTTTTAAATATGGATAGGTTTCCATAGAGCCCCACTGGCAAAGGGGCACTGGGCATTGAAACTGCAACTGTTCTAGCTGACCTCGCGAGGGTGGCTACCTGTCCAGGATTTCCCAGGATCATCCCTTTTTTGTGGTAGCTGTCCCAGGAGCTCTGTCAAGATGCTCCATACACAGTTCCAGCTGTCCAGACTTATGGGTTCAGAATCATCTCGGATTTCCCATTTTTTTGGTACAGTAGAGGTGTGTTGGCCAGCTCTGGATTTCTGTTTTCTCACCCCCACCCACTACACATACTCCATCAGAGTGAGGTAGCAGACATCTTGTGTCACTGAGCCCCTCTTCCCCTCAGATTTTCTGCCACTAGGGGATTAGTGTGGCCTTCAGTATCCAGCTTGCTTTGCAAGATTTAGTTCAGTCTGGGTCAATAAAGATCTACAAAAGTAAGAGTACAAGTCCACTTTTCACTTCATACAACTTCTTTTTAGTGCCGCTATAAAGGACACAACTAGTGCCAGACTAAAGGCTGAAGTATGGAATCTTTCTTGGTGGATGGAAAGCAGGGGTGATGTTTTGCAACTTAATGTTAAATTATTTCACATTCATAAAAAATTGAAGTCAGTGAAAATCCACTCACCCCCCAAAATGAAGGTCATTGAGTTTAGCAAAAAAACTGTAGAAAGCAGAAGTTGCTAGGGGGCTTATTTTAGTGATGGCCTTTGTGTCTTCAGAAAAAACTGCATCCACAAACAGTTACACCTTCATCATAGTTTCCACAATTCTTTGCAAGCACAAATATTAGCAGTTGGGCACCTATCACATTCATTATAGGTGCAAGTAAGTAACTAGTCTAACTAGCATTTGCACCTGCAGTGTTTTGTGGACACAAAGAAGTAGTTACAATTATTTGCAGACACAAAACTGGCTCATACAAATGAAGTCCAGATTGAGGCCTAACTTAAAGTCATGTCCCATAATTGTACTTTAAATCAAAAGTTCTAATCAGAGGTGGATTTTTCCAGAGCTGGCAGACTATACGCACCAACTTAAGCTATTTAACACTTTTTTCTGTTTGTGAATGACTTATCATGTTTATTTACTAATTTGTTCTTATTAAAAACAATTGGATGAAGGATTTTCTTGAATGCCTTTCAGTCTATAGATTGTTTATTACCTATTTGCCACACCTATTGCTTCAAGTATTTGCTAAATGGCATTGTTTCTGCTTCCAAATTGCATAGCTCACAATCTATCCCACAAAGAGTTTTTGAGACAGCTGTGCAAGCACTTCTGGTACTTCCCTTATGACTACGTGTGCATAGAGTATCTTTCTACAACAATTCTTGCAAGCAAAAACTCACTCCTACGAGTATTTGTGGAAATAAATAAAAACAGTTGCTAACATTTGTTTCTGTTTCCTGACCAGCTCTTTTCTCGAATCTTCTGTTTGGTTAAAATTTCCTTTTTGGTAAAGTTCTGACCAGAACTGGTCACATGTAGCATAAAAATGAATTTGCAGCTTTTATTAGAATGTTTTCAGATTCTCTTTTGCAATATTTGTCCAATTGTGAATGGATGATTCTCAAAAGCAAATCAGGCCCTGATCTGCAACTGATTCTGTGTGGGCAGTCATCTATGCCTGCATAGAACCCTGCTGATTTCAATGGCATTCTGCATAGGAACAAGGGGCTGCCTGCAGACACTCTCTTGCAGCTTTTGGGACCTAAAAGTCTGGATACTAGCTCCAAACTGTTTGATATTTAAACCAAGCTGAAAAATCTCAAGGTTGGGTTATTTTTTGAGACTGTCAAGCTGGACTGTTTCAGCTACACAGGATATAATTGAGAGAACCAACTTTTTTTGATATGTTGGGAGCCTGACCTTGCCCAACCCAGGAAAAGTGTATTGATCCAAACCACTTCCCAGAATGTTTTTAATTAGAACTTTGATTCTGTAGCATACACATCAATTTGAGAATTAATAAACTGATCTAATTTTCATTAGGGGGAACAAGGAGTGCCTGGCTTAAGAGGCCCAGAAGGACCACCTGGGAAAGGAGATGTTGGCCAAAAGGTATGAATTATTAATATCCATCTTTGAGAAACATAACAAGGTTAAATGTTCGTGTTTAAACACAGTTCAATGACTGGTATAATTTTAATTTGTTATGGTCTTCCTTAAGTAATAGCTTCACCAGTTTAAACGTTTGATCTCAATAGAACTTGAGAGTGCTCAGCATGAGTATGCGGCAGAATGAAATGCAAGTACTAAAATTAAAGTTCAAAATTATCATTGAAGTCAGTGGGACGTAAATTGGCTCAGCTCCTTGGGGTGGGGGGTGGAAATCAGGCTACTTTTTAGTGCCTAAATATGGCTTTAGGAATTTAGAAGGATATATTCAAAAGGGACACATGAGAGTTAGATATCTAAATAATTTTGAATCTTTCTCCCTAACCTTAGGCACCCAGGATTTTTTTTAACTATCAAGTGTAAGATCTTTGTAGTGATTTATAAACTAAATGATTATATTTGGGTCAGGGTGATCATGGAGAAAAAGGATCCCAAGGGGATGCTGGTGCTAAAGGATTACAAGGGTCTCCAGGACCAAAAGTAGGTTTGTTCTTTCCTATACTCCTTTTTCTACACTATACAAACATCTCTGGAATTTTTATGGTGTGAATTTATTGACGACTCTAAAGCTTTGAGATTTTTATGTTAAGCTGGCAAAACAGAAAAGTATATTTTCATCCTGCGCACTGAATGAGGCAGGGGTTCTGTGGAAAAATAGTATGTGATTATGTAATTCAACACTATCATAAAGGGGCCAAATTAATGTTGCAATGGCACTGTTAATTCAGGCATTTCCCAAGGTTAGGGTGCTTAATTTTGCAACCTTAACATTCTTTTGATGTAGTTTGATGTATAATTTATATATATATATATGCCCTGCACACTGAAGCCATCCAAATCACACACTTATATAATAAAATAGCTCTATTAGCTGAGCAAAGAAACAACCACCACCACATGAGTTAGCATTAATTTTTTTTTTTCAAATAAGTTGTTCAACCAGTGCTCATTTCAGACTTGAAGTTCAGTCTATGTTCCTCAAGAGGTTTATTAGGGTTTGCAAATTTGAGGAAAAATGGATTGATTTATGTTTTTTCACCAAATATTACCCATTTGATCCGAAATATTTTGGCTATTTTATACTAAGGGTTGAATAATAAATAAATTAGTACATACACAGGAAGTATTTACTTTATACTTATATTATATTGTTTTATTGTAGGGTGAGCCCGGAAATAAAGGCTCAGTTGGTAACCCTGGACCATCGATTCGTGGACCGCCTGGACCAAAGGTAAATCATCTGAGATTTATCTGCTGGAGCCAAAATATTGAACATTTTGCACTCAGTAACACTTATACCTTATACTGATATAAGGTATACTTATACCAGGTTAATGGAACTAAAGTTGCAATGATAGAAATAAAGGCAGACCTAGCCCAATTAGTTTAATACAGATGTATGCCTATCTTCTGTTGTACTGTGGTTTATTTCATAGAGGAAAATAACTGTTTTGTCATTTCATTGAAGGTAACTTTTGTCAGAATGGCCCTGTAAAAGCTGAGACTTCATATGTATCCTGAAAAAGCAAAAAGGTTTATTTTCAGCCTTTTGTAATAGAATGCCACCCACCAGCTCAGCAGGGGAGGAGGATGTTTGATTAGCCCAGCAGGGAAGAAACCTCTGAGATTCTGGGAGGAGGGTTGGAAGGGAGGAATAGGCTTGGCTGCTCAGGGGCCTTACAGACTTTCCCCTTCCTACCCCAAAACTCACACTGAGATGTGCCTGGCCAGAGAGAGGGGCAAGAGATTCTCCACCTCTCTCTGCTACTATTGGGTAGGATGTGGGACAAGGGAAAAAGGAGAGTTGATTGTCTTAACTCCCCTCTTCCTGTACATTAAGCCTTCAGAGTATGCAGCAGCCATTTTTCTTTCATTGCTGCCCTGCCTGATAATGGAGGTATTGTTTGAACTGTGTTTCCAAGATGCTGTGGGTGTGTCTGATTGACAGTCTGAGATCGGGAAGGAAATTTTCCTTTGGGGCAAGAACATCAAGATGTCAGGTGGTCTGAGTTTTTGTGCCTTCCTTGCAGCATCCTGGAGGCCTAGTTGTAGGTTATTAGGGAGTAAGGGCAGAAACTAAAAGTTAAGTTTACATGTAATTTCATTGCAATTTGGGGGCAGTGGCCAGCTCAGGTGAGAAGCTCAAAGGGGCAGCTCCCAAAGGTAAACATGAGTGACACACCCAGAAGATAGTTGGTGGACTCTATTATCCTGGAAGAAGAAGGGTAGCTCTCTCAGACTCTCTTCTTCATGTACCCTTGCTACCCTCATGGTTGTGGGGAGGATAGAGGATTCAGAGGTGGGGTGAATTCTAGTGGCTGGTCTGAAGGGGGCCAACCCTGAATAATTATTTTGTATTGAGTCCATTTAATATCACACTGGAACCAAAAAAATGACTCGTATTATAATTTGGGACTATTTATATCCCATTGTCTTCCATCCTTGAACAACAAATACAGTCTCCATTGTGGATGTGGTGCCTTGTCTCTTGTTAATTTGCCATTCTTTGACTGGGCCAATGGGGTGTAGTACAAATCCCAGGATTCTGGCCTTGCTGCAGGTGATAGGAATGAAGATATGGGCTTCTAAAGCCCTTTCCTCCCTCCCCCACTTGAAACAGGCACTGCCATCTATATTTACAGTGAGTGAAGAGAATTCCTGTTACTGTTCCCAGCATGGAAAGAAGAGATATTTTGGTAGGAGGGCAGGCTAGACTATGCAACAGTGAAGTTTTTTGATGGGCAGAGTCAAATCCTGAGGTTCTTACTGAATTTTCCCTCTCAGACAAAACTCCCATTCATCTCAGTTGTATAGTAATATGGCCCAGCTGCTAAGCCTATTGAAGTCATTCCACTGATTTTACTTGGATCAGGCTCTCCTTTGAGTGATGTGATCTGACAAAACAAATGGCTTATGGTAATTGTAAACAGTAAGTTATTCTTTCAGGAAGAACTTTCTAGGAAATGGACAAACCTTTTTCTCATTGTCCCTCTATCACTTAGAGAAGTTTCTTGCTAGGCGACCCACTATTTCTCCCTGATATATTGGGATGAATGGAAGTCCAGCTTCTCTGAATTCTTTGGCAAGCACAATGATTAGTAATTTTGTCCTGGAAGCCTCCCATCATTCTGCAGTAGTGAAGTCAGATGAAGCAGTTTCTAACACAATGAGTTTGCATACCATTCAACTCTGGGAGCATCTCAGGCTCTCAGAGATCATCCCAGTTTGGCCATTGTTGGCAACTGCGGTATATCAAACACCTGGACAGCTTTAACAACGAGGAGTCCGGTGGCACCTTAAAGACTAACAGATTTATTTGGGCATAAGCTTTCATGGGTAAAAAACCCACTTCTTCAGATGCATGGATCTTCGGCCATGCATCTGAAGAAGTGGGCTTTTTACGCACAAAAGCTTACACCCAAATAAATCTGTTAGTCTTTAAGGTGCCACTGGACTCCTCATTGTTTTTGTGGATACAGACTAACACGGCTACCCCTCTGATACTGAACAGCTTTGGTAGCATTCATTGGACAGTTATTTTGGAACCAAAAAGGTATGAGTACAGTTCTTACTGTCTCTTGGCAAATAGACAGTCTCCTGCCTGTTGCTGGCTTGTCTATAGTAACTTCAGCTGTACTTTTGAAATGAACAATTAGATATCTATCTTGCACTCTATGGAATATGCTGTGTCCCCTTAGTTTTGAAGTTGGTTGCAGCAGCTCAGTGATTGCTTTATGTAAGCAACAATAATTTTTTAGGAATGTTATTTGAGCTCCTACTGGTGCATTCCGTTGGTGTTGATAAAGTGCAAACTTTCTACTGAAAATTAAGATCTTTGAGAGATCCCAAAGAAGGGGGTGGGGGGAAATATAGCTGTTGGTCTAGGTTAAGCCCCAGTGCTACAAGGAGGTACTACTATCTTAATTATGTGATAAAAGCTCAAAGCTAAGCTTGATAGCACCCAGCAAACCAACCATCTATCAAGTCATCAGTAAATACAGGTGAGAAGTCCACCAACTGTAGCAAGCAATATTCAACTGAGACTCAAGTTTCTTTCTGGGGCTCCTCAGAAGCCCCATGTGGGAAGTCTGCAACAGAGGTGAGCTGAATCATTTCAGTTTCTGGCTTTCTTTGCCACAACCCCTTTCCAGGACCAGCACTGGCCATTTTTTGGGCAATACTGACCCTCCTGTAGGGCATCTGGCAGGAGAGAGGTTTTGCTCACTTTGTACCAACACAACAACTTTTTGGCAGAGGTTTTGTGCCCTGATTTACACTGCCAGTAGCAGGCATAAAACACAGGTGAATGTGACCCTTGGTTGATTAGCACTATTTTAACCCTTGTTCTTTAATGAAAATAAGTGTTTGGAATTAGTTCTCAAAGGGAGAACTAGCACTTTTGACATGTTACATTTTTTTCACAAAATAGCATGTCCAGGGAGATTAGTAGTGAGGTAGAAAGAGAGTTTTTCCTAAAATATTGGTAGTTTACTTTGTAGACCTTCAGTCACTGTCATTTTAGTGTCAAAAATAAGTGAATACATGAAGCTGGTTCTTTTCTGCAAAACCTAGAGTGAAGACAATAAATAATAAATTTTTTTGTGTAGGGGGAGCCAGGAGCAATTGGGCTACCAGGAAGTGATGGAAATCCTGGAGATTCAATAATGGGACCAATGGTATGTAGCATGTTTCTTTATTTCATGTTTGGTTGAAAAGAAATGTGAGAAATATTAACCATTTCAAAGAAAAAAATATGGTTGAATGGTTTTGAAAAACCCAAACAGGCTGATACCGCAGCTCCATCATTCCAAACTGAATCTAGCTATTTAATAAGCTTCTGACTAGTTTGAGAAATGCAAAACAGATTACATGACTCTCACACACCTGGCTCTGCAAAACTACAAGAGATCCCTCTTCTGGTCAAAGTTAGCCCCTCAAATTTCTCTACTTTTTATCCTCTCGCTTGGTCTTTGTTCCATTCCTGTGAGTTTCACCCCCCCACCCCACATTAAGGCTTGTCTGCACTTCGAGCTTGTGACAAATGTCAAACAGTTATAGTTGTGACTGTTAGCCAGGATGGGGCAAGGATGTCCCTAGCCTCTGTTTGCCAGAAGCTGGGAATGTGCGACAGGGGATGGATGATGGATGATTACCTGTTCTGTTCATTCCCTCTGGGGCACCTGGCATTGGCGATTGTCAGAAGACAGGATACTAGGCTAGAGGGACTGACCTGTTCTTATGTTCAAGTGTTGCAACCGCAAGCAATTAAAAAAGTCATGAGTTTTCTAAAAAAAAGTAAAACTTTTGGGCTTTTTATTTGCCTACTGGTTTTGGAGCCTGAGACATACCTGGGGTATAATCCAGACAAGTGGGGGGCTGTGTCAGTCCTGCCTACAACCTTGGGTGCCTTATAATGCCATGCTATAGTAGCTTCCATGTGGGCTGCTCACAAGCAGCCTTCCAGCATGCAAGCCACACCCTGAGTCTGTGTGTAACTGCAGCCTGACAGCTATACCTTAGCTCTCACCAGCCTGGGTTATACTGCAGGGTGACCCCAACACACCCTCAGTCCCAGATCTTCCCCCAGAAATGTCCTGTACTGGAAAATCCACACCTGAGTGCCAGTTATACTGACCGAACTCCCACTGTGGACACCGTTATGTCAATGGGAGAGCTTCTGTCATTGACATAGCTACCGCCTCTCAGGGAGATGGCGCATCTATGCCTAAGCTCTCCCATTGGCACAGATAGTGTCTTCACTTAGTGCTACAGGGTATAGCTGTAGTGCTGTAAGTATAGACAAGCCCAAAGACTCTATGTGAAAGGATATTGCGTTTTGTTTTTTCCCCCATCTGTTTAAACTTCCTTTGTTTTCCCTTCCAACTTGATGACTCCATTTACTGCTTAAATGCTAATTAAGACAAGCACACATTCCTTTGTTTAGGACAGACCTGTTTGCCAACTTCTGTTTGGGCAGGGCTGTGGGATTTGGAACATGTGTTGATAAAATCATACAGGGGAACTTTACAACTTCACATACAATGTTGCCACACATTTTACCTGAACAATACCGACCAGCAAATTCTGAGTTTTCAAATGATACCTTACAAGGCATGCTTTTTGCATAAAGAGTACAACAATAGTGTGCAGGGTGTGAATATAGGGGTATATTCTGTCCCAGAGCCTTTAGGGGGCATTTGGTTCCAATTTTCAAGCTTTTATCTGTATTTATGAGGGCTAGTTCAAAGGAGTCCATTCACCACAAGTGCCCTCCTTATGCCTAGGTCTGGGAATTAGCTCTCATCCCATTTGGTGCCCCCTGCCATCAGTTGCTTGCACTGTAATCCCTCTCTCATTCCATGACTCGGTCCTCTGGCCAGGACAGTATATAGTCCACCCCTTCTGGGGTAACAAAGTCCTACCAAACAAACTGTCCAGATGCGGTCTGATGTTCCATCTCTAGGTCCTGTGGCACTTTCTCAGTGGTTGGTAGAGGAACCCAGGCCCACCAATACTCAGGTTACAGTCCAGGGACCCTATAACTAGCAGTATAGGTCTGCTCAGTCTCAGATCTTGTTGCTGTTTCCCTTGGTTCCTTCCTACCCCACCTCTCCATCTCCTTGTCTATCTCTGTGTTTACCACTGGAGATTCCTCTGCTCACAGTGGCTACTTCACCCTTCTCAGCCTCTTGTCAGACTCCCCAGTCCAGGGCAGGACCCCAGGGCTTACTCTCCCCCTGGATCTCCTCCTTGTCCCTGGCTAACTCCCTTTCCCTCTAGGGAGTGACTGCAGACCTTCTCTCTGCAGCCTTCTTCCCCTTCCACCCCTCCCCCCTTTTGTGGCACAGCAGACACGCTTCCAGATTCTATGACTACCATGCACTTGCACTTTTCCTGATATTCTTAAAGAATCGCAGAAGAGCTTTTTTTCCAATGAGTCCTGTTTTCCTTAGATTCTTGATAGATGCTGCAAGGAAAATTTTGTTACTGAAAGGCCTCTTAGTTTTCTATACAAACACTGCCTTCACTGGTACAGTCTATACAATTCCAAAGGATATGATCTATCGTTTCCTGAACATTACACGTTACAAAAAATTCATCTTTGTGCATATTAATTAGAAATAAATTTGTGCCATTCCCTCCTTAGCTCATTTTTGAGTAGGTGTTTAAATTCCAGTTTGCTTCAGGGGATTCCTACCCTACGTCAACTTGTTTGTGTTTATTAGCACTTTGCCTGTTCATCAATTAATTGCCTGCTATCCCTGTATGCCCCAGGATCCAAGCTATTACTATGGTTATATCCAGTTGCACCAGTTCGGTTGTTAGCATTAATATTTCATTGAGAATATAATTTCCACTGTCAGACTTACCATTGTAAATTGCTTGCAGCTCTGATAAGGAGTCAGACAGGATGGCCACGGCAGCACATATATCCAAAGCCCAATTTAGTGCTAACATAATCTCTGTTAGCTCAGCTGTGAAGACAGATACAAAGTTAGTTTTACGGCTTTTTTGAGTCTGAGTGAGGGCATGCACTCTTCTTGTTTCCTCCTCTTTTGAGCCATGTGTATATATCTGGCAATAGTGTCCCCTCTCCCCACTTACACATATATATTGATTTGCTAAATCTTGTATATTTACCAGTCTTCATCTTTAATTTATTTCATTATATAATTCTACGTCTATCTCAGGGGGAATGGTTTACCAATGACTGAGTATTTTCCCATAGCTATAGATTTTGGTCTCTTTCAATCATTTCTTTTCATTACAATCTTTTATCCACTTCTGTACCCAATTTACATGGGAGATTTTGAATTTTTTTTCCTACCCAGCCTCCACTTAACTCCCAGCAATCATTATATATTGGCTTCATGTTGTCATCTTTGCTATTACCTACTACTTTGGCCCAAGAGGCTAACTCTAGGAGTTTCATTCTTAGAAAGATAAGCATTTCACTAGCTACTATTTGGAGTACACACAGACTTAGTAGTGAATGCACCACATGTGCGCTGCAATGACTGTGCTTGGATATAGTCCTGTTTTCTCGGTATTTGCTGCTGATCCAAAGGTCTAGCATCCATACTCAATAATTGGTCTTGTTAGTGCTCTGTATAGCATTTCCACCATTTTCTTATTGCTCCGCAGAATGTTCCAGAGATACTTTTAAGTAAGTTACCTTTGCACTTATCTTTAATATTTTCAGTATGGTCCATCCAAGTCGGTTTGTTATCAAATATCACACCTAAGAGTTTGTAAGTTTTCCACTATATTTATCTGTTGGTCATCTTTTTGGATTTTCTTTGATGTGAAGATCATTCCCTTATTTTGCCTATGGATAATTTGAAACGCCCCATTTCCTCATTCTCTGAAGTGCATGATTGATTCTTTTGGCAGCACTTTCAAGGTTTCTGCTTTAAGTCCATTTGGCACAGTGATCAGCAAATAATGTGATCACTACTTACCCCATTAGGGAAGTCATTTATCATGATGTTAAAAAAGGTTAGGCTAATTATGCTCCCTTCTGGAGTTCCATTTGCAATTGAATATATATTAGAAAAAGCTTTCCCTATTTGGATTTAAGAACATAAGAACGGCCATACTGGGCCAGACCAGTGGTCCATCTAGCCCACTATCATGTGTTCCAACAGTGGTCGGTGCCAGATGCTTCAGAGGGAATGAATAGAAAAGGGCAATTATTGAGTGATCCATTTCTTGTCATCCATTCCCAGATTCTGACAGTCAGAGGTTTAAGGATAGTTGGAGTATGGGGTTGCATCCCTGAACAGCTTGGCTAATAGCCATTGGTGGATCTATCCTCCATAAACTTATCTAATTCTTTTTTGAACCCAGTTATACTTTTGGCCTTCACCCCATCCCTTGCCAATGAGTTCTACAGGTTGACTGTGTGTTCTGTGAAGAAATACTTCCTTTTGTTTGTTTTATTAATTTCATTGGTTGACCCCGTGCTTTGTGTGTTATGTGAAGGGGTAAACAAACACTTCCCTATTCACTTCTCCACCCCATTCATGATTTTATAGACCTCTATCATATCCCTCTTTAGTCTTCTCTTTTCTAAGCTGAATAAACCCAGTCTTTTTAATCTCTCTTCATATGGAAGTTGTTCTGTACCCCTAACCATTTTTGTTGCCCTTCTCTGTACTTTTCCCAATTCTAACATATCTTTTTTGAGATGGAGCAACTAGAACTGTATGGAGTATTCAAGGTATGTGCATACCATGGATCTATATAGTGGCATTAGGATATCTTTTGTCTTATTATCTATCCCTTTCCTAATGGTTTCTAACATTGGTCGCTTTTTTGACTGCTGCTGCATGTTGAGCAGATATTTTCTGAGAACTATCATGATGACATCAAGATCTCTTTCTTGAGTGGTAACAGCTAAGTTAGAGCCCATTTTTTGGATTTATTAATTAGGATTATATTTTCTAATGTGCATCACTTTGCATTTATACTATAATTGTATAGTTCTGTTGCTTAAGAAGTCCCTTACCCATCTATACATTTTCCCCATAACACCCATGGAGGCCACCTTATGCAGTATCCCTCTCTCCATTATAGCCTTTTCCTGTCTCCAGTAAGGTTCTGATCACGAATTATTTGGTTTATCATGATTTTCTGTACTTCTGTCCCTTCCCTAACAAGATGGTCAATCGCACTCCTACCTCTTTTGAACCCACTTTATGTTCCATCTATGAACCTGTTTCTTTCTAGATGTGCTACTAATCTCTGTTACCATTCTGTCCATTGTTTTATCTAAACATGCTGTGAAGGCAATTGATCTGTATGCCTCAGGTCTTGAGAGAATTTACCCAGTTTCCTCACTGGGACAATAATCACATGTTTCCAGTCTGCAGGATTTCACCTTTTTGCCATATGATATTATATAATTTTAGTATCACCCTGTGACATTGTCACATATAACCAAATCATTATTGCTACCATTGTTATATAATTGCAACAAATCTTATACAAAAATATAACTCATGGCCAGAAAGGGTTAAACAGCTTGCAGGCTGGATGACCCAAAGCAAACCTTTCCTGTTAAAAAGGTATGCGAATGGTAATTAGGGCTATTCATGCTAAATAGGCTAGAACTTTGAAATGCAAACCTATATTGTTAGAAGTGATACTAATTGTGTGTATCTTAAATGCTACCTGTCACTATAGCTAGTAATTCATAGATCAAAAGGGAATATTAACATTTAGGTCAGGGGTCGGCAACTTTCAGCATGCAGCCCATCAGGGTAATCCGCTGGCAGGCCGGGAGACATTTTGTTTACGTTGACCCATCCACAGGCAAAGCCCCCTGGAGCTCCCATTGGCTGGGAAGGGCGAACTTTGGCCGCTGGGAGCTGTGTGGGGCCCTTGCCTGTGGATGTGCCGAAGGTTGCCAACCTCTGATTTAGATGAATCTTGGTTGAAGTAATGTCATTGTCTATATGTCTCTTTGAAATTTGTAATAAACTGCCTAGTGGATAAATTGCCCTATGTTAATTTGTGTAAATAATTACTGGTGGTGTTTAGAAAACAGAAGGTTATAAACAGATAGTTTATCCAGGACTGTATGGTCAAGTGGATGCTAGAAAACTGTATAAAAGACCATTGGGTCCTGATTCTGTCATCTCAGATCTGCTTGAGGCTTCATACAGGGGAAGCTTAAGACATAAGGACTGAGATCCCAGTCCTAAGCTGGAACACCCTGCAATGATATTGGACATTGGACTAGAACCTATGAACGATTTCTGAAATAACTCTTTGCAACTACAAAGCTCACCATCTCTTCTATGAATCTGAACCTTAAGAATTGAACTCATGTCTGTATGTATATTGATCTTTTAACCATACTCTCTCTCTGTTTTAAAAAAAAATTAGTTTAGTTAATAAGAATTGGCTATAGCGTGTATTTTGGTAAGATCTGGAATATTCATTAACCTGGGAGGTAATGTGTCCAGTCCTTTGGGATTAGTAGAACCTTTTCTTTTATATGATAAGATTTTCAGAAATCTGCATCATATTTGACTTGGGTACCTGGATGGAGGCCTGAGGCTGGGTCACTTCAAGGGAATTGTGTTGTTTGGACTTCTGAATAACCAGTAAGGTATAACAGAAGCTGTTTAGTGCTGGCTTGGTAAATTTAAGTATTGAATTATCCACCAGCTCTGGGATTTGTCTGCCCCATTCTTTGCAGTTCACCCTCATAGAGTGATCTCAGCTGGCCCCGACTAGGACCTCAGTCACACACCCTCGAGCTTCCCTTGCTTAAGCGTTTAAGCATTTCAAAACTTATTTCATTCTTGCCTTGCACGGTGCTTTTGTGCCTTAGTACTGCTTTTTGGAGTTGTCTGTACCAAAGTTTTCATTTAAAATAACATCCACATCCTCCTCCCACCTCTTCATCATCTTTTAATCATTAATAAACATTTCTTCCTCTCTCTAATTTCTATCCTCTGATCCTCATCATCACTGACTTTTTGGCCAGAATTTCCGCTTTTTCTTTGTTGGAGCTTATTACTCCATGTCCTGCAATTGCAATGCTTGGTTTATACGGCTTACCCTTTATTCCATTCATTTTCCTAATTTGTTTATATACTTCCGTTGTATTGGTGTATTTATTTACTTCCCACAGTGTGTTCTCCATTTTTCTCTTTTTATAGTCCTTTGTGCAACTGCCTTACTTGCTTTATATTTCATTAAGTCCTCGCTATTTAGGGAATTTTTTGCTGTCTTGTATTTCTTATTCTTTTCCCAAATTACTATTTCACATTCCTTGTTCCACCATGGAATTCTTTTCCTATCTTTAGGTAGTGTTGGCATCCTAGGAATAGCTAAACTAGCTGGCTTTATGATTCCCTTAGTAACATTATTACAGAATTCCTCAATATCTTCTCATTTGCTTATTTTTAGAGATTCTGAGTGAGGATATTATCCTCATCTTCTGTATTACCTTTTCCTTGATATGTAATTATGTGAGGAATTGGTCACTAGCCATTCCCTCCTCTGTAAATTTCCCAGCTATGGTTATACTTGCTATTACTAGAAGTTATTCCCAGATCCAGGCATGAGAAGCTTCCATCAGCTGTACTGAATTTATTCTCTTCAAATAATTGTTCTAAACATTTTATCATTATAATTTTTCTTACTTTCCTTACAATCTGTTCTGACAATTCAGATTACCACAAATAATGAGAGGGTATGTGACATCTGCAATTAATTCTTTCAGGCCATAGCCTCTAGTTTCCTGCATGAGTTATAGGCATTATAAAGTCTTAGAGCGGTAGAATGGTTTTGTATTGGTATGTAAGTAGCATAATACTCAATATTTAGTTTTTTAATCTCTATTTCAGGGTAGTTCAGGTCCTCTTTAATGAAGGTACAGACATCCCCACACTTTCCAGTTTCTCTATCATGTCTATATATACCATATCCCAGGATTTTATAGTCTAGTTTTTCTATTGGCCAAGTCTCTTGCATGCATATTATAGCAGGCTTTGTTTTCATATCAATTATTTTCTTTAATTCCTGCCTATGCGCTATTAGGCTATGGGCATTCCAGCTGGAAATAGTCACCACAATTTTTTAACCTACAATATTTCCTTCATTGAGGTTGCTAGCCTGTAGGTACTTTTCAGTCACTTTGATTATAGTTCTCATTTTCTGTATTTAATTTATTACTTCAATCAGAAACACAATGAATCTCTTTGTTTGTTTGAAGTCACCCATTATTTCCTTCTCATTAATTTGTTGCTGGCTATTCCCTTTCCCATGTCAGGTTCTTTGTTTCCCCTCTTCTTTCTTTTAAATATCTTCTAGCAGCTTTTGCATATGAGATGTTATCAATAATTTTGTGGGTTTTTTATTTCTCTAGTTTGTTTTGCCTTGGTACATCCTCCATATGCTGAGCTGTGTTTTCCTCCACAGTTGCAATATTTTGTTCTGTCCCTTCCTCACAATTATCCAATGGATGTTCATCTTCACACTTACTGCACTGTAGTTTCCCTTTGCAATTATTTGCTACATGTCCAAATTGGCACCTGTAGCATCTCACAGGAGGAAGACTAAAGGCCTTAGTCCAGAATATCTGATACCCTACGGTTACTCTGGTAGCATCCTTCCCTTAAGAGTGACCAGCACAACTGGCGAGACTTGCTATCACTGCCTCTTATGCTAATTAGCCTCTTAGCTGTTATCACCTTATCTTCACCTATTCCTCACTTTATTTCCTCTTCTGACATTTCAGCTAGCAAACTATGTGCTACCACTCTTGTTTCTGTGAGGAATCTGAGTAGTTGACAGCTTATTTTAATTTTACCTAGCACCTCTATCTTAAGGAGCTTCCTGACTGGTTAGTGGAATGTAAAAACAAAAAACAAGTCTCTGCCATCTCCAGCATTTTTTCTTCTCCACTCTGCAATCTTCAGGGGGCTGCTATCCCCTATCATGATGTCCTTACCTAGGGGTTTTACTGTTATGTAATTTTGCCCATTTCCTTTTCCTGCCTTCCTATTTGCTGGTCCTTCTTCTGGTTCCAGAAAAATCTACCCTTTTCTTGTTTTCTTTGTTTGCATCCAGCCTTCCTCCATGTTTTCCCTATTTTCATTATCCAGCCTGGCTTCAGTTTCATTTGTCATCTCTTCCATATCACTCTGCCTAGCAAAGGCTCAGCCACTGCAGCCCTAGCTATAGCCTTCCCAACCCCTTTCTTGCTGGTTTTATAGAGCTCTCCCAGCCCTTCCCAGCTGGACTTCCCTCTCAGTTAACCCTGGCCCTCCTTCTCTCAGGTGATGCTGGATGATCTAATTGGCATCAGGCCCTCATTAACTCTGTCAGGCTGTGTACCCTTTCTCAGCCCTATCACAGATAGAAACTTACATTTTCTTTTAAATGAAAACAGATTCTCATACAATTTCTGGATTTCAGCAGCTGGTGCTTTGAAAAAAGCACCAAATATCACAAAACAATCACAATAAAATTGAAAGAGTTGGCAACACTGTTACATTTTTTGCCACACTCAGTAATATAAGTTGTGTTATAACTCTGTTAAAAAAACCAAACCAGAAATTTGGTATATGTGGCGTATTATTTCATACCAAGTATTCTGGGGAATTGTTTTGTAAGGGGAGCTCTATATATTGAAAGATCACCTAGCGAAGGCTTAACAAACAGTAATAGCCTCCTAGCAGAATGGAGCAAGATATAATGTGCAAGAGATGCCTTTGGGAAAAGATCAAAGTTAGATGTGGAATACCTGTTGCAGGTATTGGGGCAGGCGGGCCTTGGCCCACCCAAAACTAAAGGGCTGCACCTCCTCAGATGGAGAGGAATTATGAGCCCAGTCAGCATGTGATTACAGATGACAACAAATGAAAAAACAGGGATGAGAGTGAGGACCATCGGGCCAAAATAAGTGATCCAGAGGGGGACACCAAGCAAAGAACCTCAGCCCATGCCCACTGCTCCTCAAAGGGGTCCAAAGAGCCACTGGACACTGCCCAGAGGAACTCTAGCTCTAGATGTGATACGAGGGACCAGAAAACAGCTCCACGGTTTGAGCAACCCCTCCCACAATCAACCTTCCTCCTACGTGACTGGTGGATGACCATCTTGGATGTACCAGGAGCAGGGAGAGGAAGACTGCTGTGCTGTGCTGTGCAGAGCCGGGGAGGGAGGTGTGGGCTCAGCCCCAGGTAGGAGCATTTCCAGAGCAGACAATCTTCAGAGACTTTAGCATTAAAATCCAAGGAGTGTCTTCTGAAAAACCTGTTTGCAAAGGTTTCTAACTTGGCCAAATTTTGGCAGATTTTTTGGAGATAGGAAAAGGCATGTCCTTGACACAGAGGTCACCTTCCAGAATTCAAATCTCTGGTCCAAAGCCTGGGGGTGATAGAGCTTTTCAAAGAAGAGGCTGCTAGGATCTTTTAACGTGGGGAAAACAAACTCTTTTCCTCTAGCCTTGTTCTCAGACACATCTGAACTTTTTTGGCTGAAATTTCCCCCCCAAAATTCAGCCTGCAACAGACACTCAGCATGAAAAAAATTCTGCCCAAATGGTTGGAGCGTGGCCAAGTTCTAAACAACTGAAAATAGAATCTTCTACTGGGAAGTGTTGGGCAACCTATAATTACAGTAGTTTCCAGAAGCCTCAATCAAACAGGGACCCTATTGTGCTGTGGGCTGTACAAAAATATAAATGAGACAGTCTCCAGTCTAAAGAACTAAAAATCTAAGATCACGATCCTCCAGATACTTACATATGTGCTTAACTTGAAGCATGTATATAAATATCTGTAGAAGATATCAACTTATTCCATGTTAATGACCACTACTTTTACAATTAGAAATCCATTGGAGCCCATTGCTATGGTTTTGGACTTCAGACATCATTAAAAGACAGTGTGACAGACCCAGACCAGTGGGGTACAGGAGTCTGGTAGAGGGCAAATATACTGGTCACTGGATGAGTAGTTTTCTGTTCCCTGAGTGACCAGAACAGGGGCAGCACTAGAGTAATCAGGAACCTGCTAGAACCAGTTAAGGCAGGCAGGCTAATTAGGACACCTGGAGCCAATTAAGAAGCTGCTAGAATCAATTAAGGCAGGCTAATCAGGGCACCTGGGTTTTAAAAAGGAGCTCACTTCAGTTTGTGGTGGGAGTGTGAGGAGCTGAGAGCAAGAGGCGCAAGGAGCTGAGAGTGAGAGGGTGTGCTGCTGGAGGACTGAGGAGCACAAGTGTTATCAGACACCAGGAGGAAGGTCCTGTGGTGAGACTAAGGAAGGTGTTTGGAGGAGGCCATGGGGAAGTAGCCCAGGGAGTTGTAGCTGTCATGCAGCTGTTACAAGAGGTACTATAGACAGCTGCAATCCACAGGGCCCTGGGCTGGAACCCGGAGTAGAGGGTGGGCCCGGGTTCCCCCCAAACCTCCCAATTGACCTGGACTGTGGGTTCTTCCAGAGGGGAAGGTTTCTGGGTTGTTCCCCAACCCACATGGTGAATCTCTGAGGCAAGAAAATCCGCCAATAAGCGCAGGACCCACCAAGATAGAGGAGGAACTTTGTCACAACAGTCATTTACAGACCAAAAGATATCATTCCTTCAATGTAAAAATCTACCTGTGGTGAAACCTCCATTTTGGGGGGTTGAGATGGTCACCTCCATTTGGTTGAGATGGGCCAGTTGATGGTGTAAGTCAGCATAATTGCATTGAAGTCAAATGTTTTACTGTAAACAGTTGAGACTGCAGGAGTGGTAATGAGTTAAACATCATCACATGACTATAAATCCAAGTATCTGACAAATGACAAATATCTGACATACATTTCCAATAGATGGCACATTCACCATCACACTGTGTATCCATGCCACTTTTGTCTAAGGCGAGTTGAATCTAGAACAGTTCACATTCTCTGCATAGCACTGGGAGAGAACAGAAACAGCAGTGACTGAATTAGATCAAGATGAGATTTAGATCAGAGTGTTGCTAGACCAAAAAGTCTCAATTTGTCCTAGGAGACCTATATACACATTGAATAGGTGTGAAAAGATGGAATTCTGCAAATTCCTGAATATAAGGCCCCAAAAGGATCACTGTGAGGGAAAGAAACAAACCCATTGAAAGGCCTCACATTTCTTTAAGTTTAACTAGTTTGAATTTTAAGCCATGTTACAAAATGAGGGTTTTTTTCAGACTCAATTATACGCAGTTTAGCTGGAAAGTATCAGATGTTAGGATATAGCTATTCAGGCCTATCTATAAAGGCCTATACTTTAAGAATTTAGGTGTATTTTTATCACTTAGCTAGTTATGAAGGTATAGAAGAAAGAATCAAAATCACTGTCTGTGTGTGTAAGGACAGTCTGAGGCCCTGTTTTTAGGCTAAGTAAGGCCTTTGGCTAAGCAGCAGAGGCAGCCATAAGCTGAGAAGTGAACGGTCACATCCTCACATTCCAAACTAGTTACATGGAAATAAGGTGCTATTGGGCTGTTAGGAATACAATTTTGTTTTGATATTCCTATCACCTCCAGAGAAAGGAAAGAGCCTAGAAGATGTAAAAGGAAACTTAGTTTGATAGCATCCTGTCTGGCAAGAACTCACTTATCAATAGCTGGGATGTGAAATCCTTGCTTCTGTATTGTTTTGAATGTTTATTTGCATGGTTTCTGTCTGGTTCTGTAATTGTTTTTGTCTGCTGTATAATTAATTTTGTTGGGTGTAAACCAATTAAGGTGGTGAAATATAATTGGTTAAATAACCATGTTATAGTATAAAGCAACAGAGGGTCCTGTGGCACCTTTAAGACTAACAGAAGTATTGGGAGCATAAGCTTTCGTGGGTAAGAACCTCACTTCTTCAGATGCAAGTCTGAAGAAGCGAGGTTCTTACCCACGAAAGCTTATGCTCCCAATACTTCTGTTAGTCTTAAAGGTGCCACAGGACCCTCTGTTGCTTTTTACAGATTCAGACTAACACGGCTACCCCTCTGATACTTGACACCATGTTATAGTATGTTAGAATTGATTAGTCAAATTTTAGTAAAATGATTGGTTAGGGTATAGCTAAGCAGAACTCAAGTTTTACTATGTAGTCTACAGTCAATTAGGAAGTAAGGGGGGAATGGAAACAGGGAATGGGGGTGGGGAAATTAAAATCATGTTTTGCTAAGGGGGAAATGGAAACAGGGAATGGAAACAGGGATGGCTCTGTGGTGTCAGAGCTGGAAAGGGGGACACTAAGGAAAAAAACTAAAATCATGCTTGCTGAAAGTTCACCCCAATAAACATCAAATTGTTTGCGCCTTTGAACTTCGGGTATTGTTGCTCTCTGTTCATGCAAAAAGGACCAGAAAAGTAAGAGGGTAAAAAAATAAGCCCCCTAACATCTTGGTGCCGTGACTCGGATGCATCGCATCAGATAGGTGAGTGGCAGCCTATAAGTCCCCCTTCCCAACAGTCCGCGCAGCTGCTTGGAGGGGGTAATGTGAACTCTTGTGATGGTAGTTGCGGGTACTGGCAAGCCAGGGTAAAGGATTTTTAGGATAAATGAATAAGAAAGAACCAGGGCCCATACCAGGTGCAGGGGTCAGCCTGGAATGAGATTAAAAAGGAAATGGAGGAAGTGTTAGGGAACCCAGAGGGATGTGGGGTGGCTGAGGAGCCCACCCTCCTTTGGTATATGGGTAGTGGAAGAAGGTCCCTGCCCATTGGGACTGAATGCCTTCCAGGGAAAGGAGGCACTTCAGTCCGCTTGTGAGAGGTTTGAAGTAAGGGCAGCATTATGGAAAGCTGCCAGTAATCTTTCAAGTTTGGTGCTGTTTCAGCAAGGGCTGCTGAAGGGTTGTAAATTAGTTAGGGGTGGTTAAAGATGATTTGGCACAACAGGGTTTAGAGTCAGAAGCAGAGTTAACAGACCACCTTTAGAGACAGGAGCTGGGACTTGGTCCAGGGGGAGTGGGAAAAAAAAGTTGTAAAGTAAAAAATGGCAGCATTTGCAGGAGCAGGTAACAACTCCCACTCTTCTCCCAGAGCCAGGATGGGAACCTGGGGGTAAGGGTTCCCAACTGTTTCAACCCGGGAAGCCTACTCATGGTTCAGAGCTAACTATATCCTTTTCTTCTTTTCCTTCTTCTTTCTCTCAGTTTACTTAATTTGCTGCTGGTAGCCTGTACTTTAAACTGACTTGACAGGCTTATTTGGTTTCTTTCCACGTCTTCCCCCTTCTCTCCCTCTGCCTTTCCACACTTTAGAAAAACAAAAGTTTTAATGGAGGGTACTTTGAATACTCATGTGAAATGTTTTGTGTTTTGTTTTGTTTGGGACAAAGTATGACGAAGGTCTGCTGTAGTCCATTGGAATTTTTGAAGTAAAAGATCCATGGGCAACCACGGAGACAAATGTTTTAATGCCTTTTAAACAGTCTCAAGGTAAAGACAGCACAGGTTAAGGCAGCGGTGTGGCAATAATTGTACTTGGTGGCTGAGTTGTTAAAAACAAAGTGCACTACCTTAAAAAACTAAATGTAAAAGTAAGTGATTTAAATAAGTAAAAAGTTACAAATACCTTTTGCAACAATTGATAATACAGGGTTTGAAAAAAAGTAAACATTTGGAAGTTGTGGAAATGGTAAAAGGTAACAGTTATAAAGATGTTAAAGGTAACGACTGTGGTGTTACAAAAGCAAGTTTTTGGTTTAATAATAAAACCCAGTTATATAAATGTAACTGTATGTACAACTCTGTGCAGTCACATTGGATGGAAGCTTGGTAATTAAATTATACCAGGGGGTCAGGAAGAGTGGTTACTACCACCACTATGCGTCTGTCCCCAGAAGCCTTTACAGCTATTCTGAGGGAAAATGGGCCCTTTTCCCACAGAAATGGTCTATAGGGAACGGCAGCAGGCGGAGGAATAATCTAATCAAAATTATTTGACTATTGGGTAATGTAATCAAAATCACTAAAGGAATGTCAGGGGTTTCTATTGGAACTGAACTTGACTGCCCCTGGCTGTCTCTGGTTGTACAAGATGGGAGTGTAATCAGGGTACAGTTGTGTAACAAAGTAATTACAGTGCAAGGGATGTTAGGCAAAAAATAAAATTTTGTATGTGTGCACAGGAAAAAGAAAAGGAAAAGGGGAGCAATGATGGGAACACTGAGCCTTGGGGTGGCTCTGGGGGATCAGACTGTCACTTTGGGGGTGCATGAAAACTCTGTGGGCATGGGAAGGCAGTTACACCTTGTGTAAAATTAATATGGCTAATATAATGTTATGGAGGTTAAACTATTTTTCAGAACATGTGCAGTGTATATTGGAAAAGGGGTAAAAGAAATTTAAACAGGACATATGGGCAGTTTCAGAGTGGCCTCAACCAAGCCTCTGCATTTGTATCCTGCAGGTTTGCATAACTGGCGCACTTACATTGAGTATTTAGATATAGTAGTGGCTTACCTTCTCTTTGTGGTAATACATGTGGAGAGAGTCTCAGCTTTCCTTTTCATGGTATGATGGCTTAGCTCTCTGGCCCAGTCCCAAAAACCTCCTTCTCTTTTGGGGCAAAGAAAATTCCAAAATCTTCACCCTTTTGTGCAGGGGCTCGCTCTCTACACCCATGGGCTCACAAGCAGCCTTACCACTCAACTTTTCCAACCCTTTCTGGAGAGCTACAGGTAGCTCCTGCTCTCCCTGAGCCTCTAGTTTTCTAGACCCAAATACTAGCTCCTCCTTAGAGAACTTTCACCAGCCTGAAGACTCTTCCTCTAGGTCTCTTCCCAGGCTCTTTCAGCCTTCCTGCCAGTGGCACTGGAACAATTTTTATAGTGGGGGTGCTGAGAGCCATTGAACCAAACTGTAAACCCTGTTTATAATGGAAACCACTTCAAGCCAGGGGGTGCTGCAGCACCCACCACACCCCTTGTTCCAGCACCTATGCTTCCTGCTAAGCTTTTTTGCGCAGAAACATTCAACAGGTCATGTTCCCTTCTCACTGAGACCCTCACAATAAATCTAGTCTCTTCCTTAATCTTTCCTTTATAGCAGAAAGGGAGCACTTTCATAACCCTGCCCCCCTTTCCCAGCACACACGGGTGTCCAGCCTATAGCTCCCAGGGTCCCTCTTACTACATGTCCCAGGATGCATTGCTCTTGGGCTCAATTGGAAACACAGCCTGAGCTGGACCTTGAACCACTCGTACAGGGCCAGCTTTCCCACTGATAATCTTCCTACCCAGTTCACACACACACATTTAAATTTTCGATATGCAAAATCTTGAGCATCTGAAATTCCATTTCCAAAAATTTGGAGACACAGCTCTGGGAATACAGACTTAGAAACCACTTCTGAAAAATTGGTCCGCAATGTTAAAGGCTCCAAACATCATCAGCCCCCTGAGCAGTGAAGTTGAAATATACTAGGGGTCAGATTTTCTGCAAGGTCTAAGTCAACATAAGTCTACCAGCTGAACATCTGGCCCTACATGCCTATTGGAGTCATGTTATTTCCCTCTCACAATTAATAAGGTCTGATTCTCCACTGTCTTGCATCTTGTTTAATTATTTACACCTGAGCAAAATGAAAACAAAGTTGATGTAAAATACTTCTAAATCAGAAATCTCAAATCATACCAGTTGTAATGTTTTAACTTACTTTGCACTGGTATGAATGACTAGATAGAGTGCAAGGCAATGGAGATGAATGCCCACACTGTCCCTGCATTACTGATTTGGGGAATAAATGGAATAAGGTAGACTCCTGCCCACAATGAACCTCTGATGCCAGCCTCCATCACCTGCTTGTTAAATTTTCAGACAAGCATCTTCGTGCTTTCTCCCTCACTTCCCCTCATGCTTGGGAAGAAATTCCTGTAAACATCTCTGAAGTCACTTCATTGTTCACCTTCACATCCCTTCTCTAAAATTCTTCTTTGCTCTGATGGCGACAATAAACTTAACAATGGCTAGGCAGTTGTTATGTTAGACCTCTGCCTATCCCGCTGACCAATATTGTCTCACTGTTTCCTCGTACTACCCATCTGTCTATACCCATCTATTATCTCTTGTCTTGTACTTAGATTGTAAGCCCTTTGGCTCAGGGACCATCTTTGGTTCTGTGTTTGTATAGCACCTAACACAATGGATCCCTGGTCCATGGTCTCCTAAGCACTATGATAATACAAATTAATACTAAAAAATAGAAAGGAGAAGTGCATAATACTTAATTAGGTACTCCACAGATACAAGCAGTGGTACTTGGCAGTTAGCCTTGATGGCTATGGAGTCAAGAAGATTCATGGAACTTGGTGGTGAAGCTGCCATAGAGGCTAGTTGGCCTGAATCATATATCTCTTCTAGTTTAGGTGCAGTTATGAAAGATTTGGGATAGAATAAATTGAATATTCTGAAGCATAGGAATATAATTGAACTGCTTTTTTAACAGCAGCAAGCAGTTGTTTGGCAAAATCCCCAGCTCTTATAGAAGAGAACATGTTAACATGTTTGTACTGGTCTGCTAAGGTTAAATGGAAACATCTGTTTGGCAGCTCTTTACAGCACTGGAATTTGAAATAAAAATAGAGAAATGAACTTATGATTCATGATTTCGTTTTTCTTAAAAAGAATAAAAAATTAATAGGTTGACTACATGTATTAGCGCATCCTTTATTATGTACAAGTATTAAGAGCTAAGTAGACATGTTTTCTGAGGAAAAATGAGTTTGGACTTCCATCATTATTCCTTTATAGTAGTTGAACTAAAATAATAAATTAGGGTTGTTATCAAAACCACTATTAGACTTCTGTAGCTGAGAACCATGATAAGTATCTTCCACAGTCTTGTGCAGGCTATTACATTGTGATTTTTGTACTGCACCAAATCTCTAAAAGCCCAGCGATGGATTAGAGCCAATACATGCATATCCTTGGTGTTCTGGACATGTGGTCTTTCAAAAGAGTTATCCAAGAAATGTAGATGATTTTATCTGTATCTGTTTACAAACTGTAAGTCCAAATACTGAAAGAACAATGTGTTAGTTAGTAATGTACAGAATTATTACTAAGAGTACATTCACTTCAGTGCACCTCACTTAAAAATGTCAATCTAAGTAGGAACTTCTAAAGCTAAATCCTCCCCTTTTCCATCCTCCCTTTTATCCCAGGTTACCAGCTCTTGTTCTGTTTTATCAGTGGCTAGCTCAAATCTGTCACTGTGCAAAGTACTACAAAACTCCTTCCTATATGGCCCTACTTGATCAATTCCATTTTAGCTGTAACTTTCCCAAACTTTAGCTTTCACTATAACCTCTTTGTGATACCGCAGCTTTGGCTATTGCAAGACTCTCCTTTACCATAAATCATATCTCGTATAGCAGGATTCATTTTGAATTTCATCTTCAACACTGCTCATCTGTTTCTGTCAGTGATCTCTTCTCAATTTACATAATCTACTACCACTTGTGAAAGTTTTATTTATTTATAGAAAGTTTCCACTCTTCATATTATACCTCTCAACCTTAAAACGTGCTGTTGTGTGACAGAAGAAATTGAAATATGACCAGTGACCATAGTGGGGAACAGCTGTGCTTTGTTGCTTATCATGCTATGTTTGACAGTTTACAATATTTTAAAATTATAACTTGTTTTTAGGAATCTTTTCTAAATGTGTTAATTAAATAAGCCAGGTTAGACAGAAAGTTGGAAAAACAGAAACTCACTCTTGCAAGGACCCGCCTTAGCCTAAGGCTCAGCAACAGGATTTGAACCTTCAGATTCTCAGCACACACTTTTACCACTTGAGTTAAAGATTAACTGGTATGCTATATATGGCCCAGCCAATAAAAGGGGGAATTAACACACTTTGCAGCGGGGTGCTGGAACAATTTTTATAGTGGGGGTGCTGAGAGCCATTGAACCAGACTATAAACTCTGTATATAATGGAAATCACTTCAAGCCAGAGGGTGCGGCAGCACCCCCAGCACTCCTAGTTCCAGCACCTATGCATTGCTTCCATGGCTCAGAAGTGGAAATCCTCCTACGTGCCTGGTACTGTATCTAAAGCTGCCCAGGTCCAGTAGAGTCTCCCCTCCCTTACTTTTCATTTTAAATTCTAGTGGATCCATGTACCTCCCTTGCTAGGCTTCAGATAGAGAGGGGCACGGTCCATTTAGTCCACCCAATTCTTTCTTTGGGGGCTGCAAGGTGAGGTCACACCAGTATCCCTAATCCGGTCTGGGGATGTCTTCTGAAGGGGATATCTGGGCCAAAGCCTTCTATTCCTTGGGCACACTTGTTCCCCATTCACAGTGCCACCCCGCTCTAGCAGTGAGTTCTCCATTTACAGCAAGCTGCAGCATGAGGTTTCAGCTACCATACTCCCTCCCCCTCCCTTTCCTATTGATAGCAGCCAAGGGAATGCTGGGAAATGTAGTTCGTTCCCTGCTCCAGGGCTGGCTCTATAGGCAGGGAGCTAACCAAGGAACTACAGCTCCCACGGCCCCCTGTTGGTTCTCAGCTCCCAGGCTGGATCCCTGCTGGCTGCCGCCCCTGCAAATGGGCTGCCCCAAGCACCTGCTTGCTTTACTGGTGCCTAGAGCCGCCCCTGTATGTGATATTACTCATTAGTAAGGCTTTTGAAATGCACAGAAATATAAGCAGTGGAAAATGTGAGCTTAAAACTCATGGTCTCCTGATTCAGTGCATTTTCCCCTGAATCAAAGGAGATTGTGCAGGAATTTCTCTTTCTTTCTCTTCCCCACAAAGCACTGTCTGGCTCTGGAGTACTGTTGAACCTGGAGGCTGATTTACCTGAAAAAAAAAATCAGACATACCACATAATCCAAGACCAGTTGAGGCTGACATGTCATGTTCTCAGTATTGCGAGCCTCCAGTGCTAGAACATCATGAGTCAAGCCCCAAATAGTCATGAGATTAATAAGACAATCATGAGGTTTTTTTTAAATAATAATCCTTTTTGTTGGCCTCCTGGTTTCTGAGCCTTTAGCGTGCACTCACTTCACATTTTCAAACTCTTCTCTGCAAACCACTGTGCCTAGGAACATACTTTTAAAAAAATGAAACCTGAGGTTCTCCTGGAATCTCTCAATTCCAGAAGAGGCTGTAAAAAATCAAATAACAACCCCCCCGCCCACCACACACACACACAAGTATTGTGAGACTTGCAATAAAATCACAAGAGTTGGCAACACCGTGATCTATTGTCCCCAATAGTTTCTTCATATATATATTTGTCAGTATATCTTGTGTGTCAGTGTTATTTACAGTCCAGTTGCTGATACAATGCTTGATTATTTTTTTTTAATTTGTATTCAGGGTAACCCAGGACTAACTGGAGCACGTGGGCTACCTGGACCAAAAGGAGATGGCTATCCAGGTGCACCAGTATGTGTTGTTCTATGTAATTTCTTAATGGCAATTAGATACTGTACTTGGTGTCCCAAGTAACATGAATAATTTCATGTATAACAATAGTTATGTGGGTATTAGTTATGGGAGTTTGCTGCTTTGAAGGGTCTAGACTCAGTTAGGTTTCTCTCTCATTTGAAGTAACAGGAACATTTTATTTACATTTTGGAGGCCTCTAACTTCTCAGCTGCCTTGTTTATTTAAAAAAAATAACCAACCAACCCCTTCCCTTTCCTAAATACAGGCATAATCCTGCAAATAATTACCACTGGGCATGATGTTTTGGTTTTTTTAGTGACACTATTCCTGCTAGAAAGCAAGTGATCCCACCCCCTCCTGCCTCATGACTTCCCCTGCTCACCCTCTCCCTCCCCCCCGACTTTTCCCCTCTCATATTCATCTGGTGTCTTTCCCCTCACAGTTCAAAGATACTATAGCTTCCCATATCCAAAAACCCACTCTTGACCCCACACCACCCCTACATCTCCAGTTACCTCACTCCATCTCCCTTTCAAAATTATTGAACACACCATCTATAACCATTCCTTATACTGAATTAATGGAGATATCCTATCTCCTAGAACTGGAAGGGACCTTGAAAGGTCATCAAGTCCAGCCCCCTGCCTTCACTAGCAGGACCAAGTACTGATTTTGCCCCAGGTCCCTAAGTGGTCCCCTCAAGGACTGAACTCATAACCCTGGGTTTAGCAGGCCAATGCTCAAACCACTGAGCTATCCCTCCCCCCACCTTCAAGTTCCTCTCCCTCACCTCCATCCTGGATCCCCCTCATGCCACTGAAACTGCTGTCACCAACATCTCTAACAAACTCGGCTTGTAGAGTTGCTAATTTTGGTTGGATGTATTCCTGGAGATTTAATCACATGACATAATCTTTAATTAAAGATTAATCTTTAATTCCTGGAGACGCCAGGCCAATCCTGGAGGATGGTCAACCCTATCAGCTTGGCTAAATCTAAGGACCTGTACCCCATCCTCCTGGATTTCTCAGATGCTTTTGACACTGAGAGTCATGCCCTTGCCCTGCTTTGGATTTTGTGACTGTGTCTCCTAACAATCTGTCTGTTCCTTCAGTGTCCCTCTTGGTATTTAAGGGAAACCACTCTTCAGTACATGTAAATAATGTTAAGCTTCTGACGAAAATATCCAGTAGTAAAAATGTAGAAATTCAAAGCTAGGGATGGAACGCCTTTCTTTCTCATGGTTTAGGAAACTACTCACTATTTCTCTGGTGTTGTGCTAGGGACCTCCAGGGCTGCCAGGCTCTCCAGGACCAAGAGGCCCAAAAGGCACAGGAGATCCTGGACAAAAGGTACCAGTTCTATAGTAATGCATACTATTAAAATAGCAGACATCTCCAAAATATGAGTCCAGCAAACCTGAGATTCATGCCACATATGATGAAATGGTGCAGTCCCTTCTCATGCCTTGTATCACTGTCAGGTGTTGATTGTAACATCTCTGGCAGAGTGAAAGCCCTTCTTTGTTTTATATACCCACAACCCCACAGAGAATTGTCACAAATCTACAGAATGTCTCATCTGAGTGCTGTAGTTTGCATTAGAATGCAGAGAGAGCTGCAGAATGTCATGCAGGCAGAGAGCTGCCTAGTGACTATGTCTCTGAGGAGATTCACATACGTTGCCTGTTCTAGAAAATACCATACACAAAATATCTTGTACTGATGATAAGTGTACTTATGTTTTCTGACAGGAATATGCAAATATTTGAAGAGTAGGAATGAAACTCCCATATTTTGGGAAACCATGTGCTTTTGGGGGACGACAACATTTATTTTGTTTCTCTCCATTCCCATCAACTTTCTGCCTCCTGCCTTCTATTTTCTATTTGAAATGTGCAAATCATTAAATACTGCACTGTGGGATACTGTAAAGCAGTTTCTCTTCGTTCTCTTTCCTCCAGATTTGATTTTTAAATGTAGCAATTGCAATGCAGCTCTGTGGTGCAGCTATCAGATTGTCTAGAACATTAAAATACTTTAGGTGACACTGCACATACTATGAAAACAATGTGGAAGCATTTCAACTCTACATTTCTAATCACATTTGTCACCTTTAGTTTTCCCCAGGTGCAATGCCTCTCAGCCACTAGAGTCTTTGGAGTACTTTCCTAATACGTCACTAGTCCACTTATTTTCAGTGTTATAATTTTTTTAAAATCTTTTTTTAATTCTATAGTAACTACTCTTTCCTGGGAGTCATAGAAATGGGAGCACATGGTTTCCCTTCATTTCTAGGTTTGTCTAGGAGAAAAGAGAGCCAACTGGTATTTTTAGGACAGTCTTTTATCCTAAGTTTTCCCAAATCTTTTACATTTTCACAACTTTTAATCTCATGATATATGGCTACTATATATTTAGCCTATCAGGCTACAACCACATTCTGGGGATTGTCTTTCACCTGCAGGTGACACATTAAAATCTGGCCCAGATGGGTAGAAACCAAAAATCATCAATTGGAAACAGTTTGATACTTTTTCATAAAGAACTCAATCACCGCTGACTCCAACTAGCGATCACATCCTAATGGCCAAGGACTGAAGGGGAGATGTAACAATCCCCTCTCATTCCAGGCAGAACTGAAGCACATTTGCAGTATGTAGGAAGCTTGTATGTAGTATCTTCTCTGTGCATGACAGCCTGCAATGCTGTCAGCTTGGCATGTTTCATTAACAGTAAACTCATATTTTTTAAAAGAAACCACCTGATATTAAACTTTATTCCATTGTGAGTGCAAGATAAATGTAATTCTTTGGACAGACACAGACATTAAGGAGATCATTTTAATTATTTTGAACAGCAGTGAGATATTGAACATTGTTCAGATTTACTAAATCAATGTTAAAATGCATCAAAAGCACAATGTCTAATTGTAACTAGTTAAAGTAAGATACTATGTGGTCATGTAATATTTCATTATGCCAGAAAGTAACACACTGGAACAGCTAATAAAAGATACTGTTATCTCAGCCATCCATTATTTATTCCATTTATGTATAGTGAAGAGTCTTGTAATAATTTGATTTACACTGCATCAAATCAGGTCCGGCAAGCAACTTTCCTCTTGTGAGGAGTCCCATTTAAGCCACTGGGACTATTCACATGAGGAAAGTTAAGCACATGCTGTTACACTGGAGTGGATCATGACGTGAGTGCCTACCTCAGGCCAGACTGTCAAAAGCAGGGAAGACTCCCTAAATTGGTGGTATGTTCTATAATTAGATATCACCAAGCCAGTACCAGATGTGAACTCCTGGATTACTATAACATTACTATTACTATAAATACACTAAAGAGTCCCATACAGTCCTCTTAGACTCCCCAGTCTATCTTGCCACCCAAACAAACCACACTTAGTGATAAACGGTAACTTATACCAAAAACATCAAATATTCTTGGTTACTACCTGTCCCAAGAGCCCAGTCACGCACCCGAGTCGAGTTGCATTGTAGGTCTTACAGAGATAATACTGGTGGACAATACTATAATAAACTAACTATAGGTTTACTAGCTAAGAAAAAGAAATGAGAGCTATTGAGAGGTTAAAGCAGGTAAAAATATATAGACTGTGATGCACCTGTACATAATTCCAAATGGTAGCAGAGATGCAGTAATTTGCCAGTTTCCCAAAAGTCTCTCAGGCTTACCCAGAATAACTCTGGGGATCTCAGTCTTCTTGTTCAGTTATTCTGTCCTGTTAGAACCCATACAGCCCAGAGATGCAGGATCTTTCTCTGAATCCATACTTAGAACTTCTCCTAACAGAAAACAAGCTGACAAGGTCACCACCCACGAGGGTTCATTCTTTGATTGGTGGAGAGGGAAGAGCGCAGTGACCACACGCAGTGACCATTTGCCTTCAAATATACACGAATTAGTACACCTCTACCCCGATATAACGCTATCCGATATAACATGAATTCGGATATAACGCGGTAAAGCAGTGCTCAGGGGGGGGCGGGGCTGCGTGCTCTGGTGGACCAAAGCAAGTTCGATATAACGCGGTTTCACCTATCACATGGTAAGATTTTTTGGCTCCCGAGGACAGCGTTATATTGGGGTAGAGGTGTACTTTCCTGTTAAAGTTCTTTATTTGCATTACACAAGGCTTCTTTCTTGTTTGATGGGTTATTTAGTTACCGGGTCTATACAATGTAAATGTTTGCCATTATATTATAAAAGGATACAGATAAATGAAAACAATGCATGTAACGTAATTAGTTGTCATGATGTTTAAACACCAAATATATTCTTAAACAATTAACAATCATATTTATCTATACTAACACAGAAGTGAATTGGCCTGGGGCTTTGGCATGAGCTTGCACCTGCCAGCTGCCAGCATCACACATGTATAAATGGTTGCAGGATTGGGATCTAGAACAGCTCAGAAATTAGAACTAATTCATAGATTTCCACCTAATGCATAGAGATTCTGCAATGTTCACTGAAGGATTATCTATTTTTGCACGTAGTCACTTATGCCAGGTCATGTCACTTTATCAAAATGTGTGATAAATGGAAAATGTTCTACAGTAAACTTAAGTGTAACTTTAAATCTGTCAAAATTAAGTATTAAGATATAATCCATATTTTAACAAATCAAGTGTTAATTAATTGGAAATCTCCATAGAATGCTATTAAATACAAACGGGCCTCAGTGAATTAAGTGACAAAAGAATTTTGCAAAGGCAAGTAAATCAGCAACATTCTCAAACATTTATTGGAAACTTCAGGTGAGATTGGAATCATCATGTAAATTAGACACACCTTCCACATTTTTGTAGACTTATTCCATGTTTTTATATGAAACATTAGAATTGTGAGTTTGGGTCTGAGAATTACACTGATAAAAATGAGTTGTAATAAAGGTTGTCTTTTCAAATTATTAATTGACCAGGATCTCATACAATACAATCAGAGCCATGTGTTATAGAGGTTACAGACAAAAGCTTGGAATCTGAGATCAGTTCTCTTCAGGCAGACTTCCATTGAAGTCACAGAGGCTGCTTCTGAAGTTCAAGGACCCACCTATGCTATCTGAGTGTGGCCAAAATTTATAATGGAATTCAGTAGCAATGGGATACAGAATGTAGGAGCCTTGGTCCAAGCAAGCTGTATGGCAAAGAACCTTGAAGGAGTAGCTCTCTTTGCATTTCAAGCAATTAATTTAGGGCCAAATCCTGGTCACATCAAAGCCAGTAGCAAAACTTTTACCCAAGTTCCACGGGAGTATTATTGGTCCTTAACATACCACAGTGTAACACCGACAGACCCTGGTCGTCGGTGGGCAGGATGGAATCTGGGGCCTCTGGAGCTCAGTGCATGAGCCTCTACTGCATGAGCTAAAAGTTAGCTGGTCCTTAGCTAAGGCAGTAGAGCAGACTCATTAATCTCTAAGGCCTGGTCTACACTACGAGTTTAGGTCGAATTTAGCAGCGTTAAATCGAATTAAGCCTGGACACGTTCACACGGCTAAGTCCCTTTTTTCGACTTAAAGGGCCCTTTAAACCAGTTTCTTTACTCCACCTCCGACGAGGGGATTAGCGATAAAATCGGCCTTAGCGGGTCGGAATTGGGGTAGTGTGAACGGAATTCAACGTTATTGGCCTCCGGGAGCTATCCCACAGTGCTTCATTGTGACCGCTCTGAACAGCACTCTCAACTCAGATGCACTGACCAGGTAAACAGGAAAAGCCCCGCGAAAGTTTGAATTTCATTTCCTGTTTGCCCAGCGTGGAGAGCACAGGTGACCATGCAGAGCTCATCAGCACAGGTAACCGTGATGGAGTCCCAGGATCGCAAAAGAGCTCCATCATGGACCGAACGGGAGGTACGGGATCTGCTCACCATATGGGGAGATGAATCAGTGCTAGCTGAACTCCGTAGCAGTAAACGAAATGGCAAAATATTAGAAAAGGTCTCCAAGGCCATGAAGGACAGAGGCCACAACAGGGACGCACAGCAGTGCCGCGTGAAAATTAAGGAGCTAAGGCAAGCCTACCACAAAGCCAGAGAGGCAAAGGGAAGGTCTGGGGCAGAGCCGCAAACATGCCGCTTCTACGCGGAGCTGCATGCGATGCTAGGGGGTGCAGCCACCAGTACCCCAACCGTGTGCTTTGACTCCTTCAATGGAGAGAAACACAGGGAAGCAGGTTCGGGGTACGAGGAAGATGAGGATGAAGATAATGTAGATAGCTCACAGCAGCAAGGAAGCGGAGAAACCGGTTTCCCCAACAGCCAGGATATGTTTATCACCCTGGACCTGGAACAATTTTTATAGACGGTCAGATTTGAAATAAAACTTTGGCACAATGGACCTCCCACTTCATCCCCCGCCCCCCAAAAATGAGTACAAACAGTACACTAATCTCTACAATTAAAAAAAGCACACTTGCTTAACAAAAGAGACTCAGTCATAAAGTTGCATGCTAGTCAATCTGAAATGCCACTGAGTACGATTATATAAGAATGTTCCATACATCTGAATTGCAGCTCTGTTCTCCCTGCTTTCGGAGATGGTTCACATATGTGTACACTACAGAATAGAAATTTTGTATAACAGAGGCCTGATTCACATGAAAACAAAGTTGAAACATGTGGAATGCATTCAGTATAGACAGCACCAAATTTTCTATAACATAGACAGCAAGGGCATGGGAAGCTGGTACTTAATCACAAATGGATATAAATGCATTACTGCTAACTGAAGCAGTGGTTAAAGAAATTTATATCCTAGACAACCCAACATTAGAAAAAGGCAAACCACCACTCTCACTAAATAACAGAGGAAATGCCAAAACCACCAGTATAGTCCCTAGTGTATGAATGATGAAGCCAGAAGCAGTTGCAGGAAGAATATCATCCAGACCTTGGCCCCTGTGTCTCAGAAATAAATCCAGAAACGAGGAGACAGAATGTTTCCCCTCCTATGCACTCTCTTATTTCATTTTCACAACAATACTATTTAATCCACACAACCTCCTTCCCCCACCGGAACATTGTTTAAAAAATTCCAAACACAGGTAAAGTTGCTAAGTGATGTTTTACAACATATTACACAATCATTTACACAACCCAGGGAATCTTACCTGCTGCTCGCACAGAAAACAAATGCACTGCACTTATCAAATGTAAGGAATGGCTTTACAACTCAAACTGGTTCTAAGAAAGATGTTTATTTTTAAAAGGAGTGGGGGAGAAATTAATACACATCAATGTATTACAGCAGGGGTGGGAAAACTACGGCCCACGGGCCGCGTCCAGCCCATCAGGCCTTTTAATCTGACCCTGGAGCTCCCGCCGGGGAGCAGGGTTGGGGGCTTGCCCCATTCCGTACGTGCCGTGGCTCCATGCAGCTCCTGGAAGCCGGCTCTGGGCGGCGCTTACCTCAAGCAGCTCCCGGAAGCAGCGGCATGTCCCCCCTCTGGCTTCTACGCGTAGGGGCAGCCAGGTTTCTCCTCACGCTGCCCCCGCCCCAAGCGGCGGCTCTGCAGCTCCCATTGGCTGGGAACCATGGCCAATGGGAGCTGTAGGGGCAGTGGTGCCTGTGGACAGGGCAGCGCGCAGATCTGCGTGGCCACGCCTCCGCGTAAGAGCCGGAGGGGGGACATGCCGCTGCTTCCGGGAGCTGCTTGAGATAAGCGCCGCCCGGAGCCTGCACCCCTGACCTGCTGCTGTGCCCCAACTCCCTCCCCCAGCCCTGATCCCCCTCTCACCCTCTGAACTGCTCAGTCCCAGCCCAGAGCACCCTCCTGCACCCCAAACCCCTCATCCCCAGCCCCACCCGAGAACCTGCACCTCCAGCCGGAGCCCTCACCCCCTCCCACATCCCAACCCCCAGGGCCAGTCTGGAGCCCCCTCCCGCACCTTGAACTCCTCATTTCTGGCCCCAGCCAGAGCCCTCTCTTTCTCCCGCACCCCAACCTCCAATTTTGTGAGCATTCATGGCCCACCATACAATTTCCATAGCCAGATGTGTCCCTCAGGTCAAAAAGTTTGCCTACCCCTGTATTACAGCCATGAGTGTCTGACAGCTATAGTCCCTGATGTCATCATTTCCAGAGTCTGGGCTACATTATTCAGCCTACAGGAGGAGGAGGATGGTGGGGAATCATTCTGGAGTGAAATTTCATACATGTTCTGATGGTAGTTGTCATCTTTATAAAGTATATTTTAAAAATCAGCTTATTTTTTTCTTTAATTACAGGAGGGGGATAGATACATTGAAAACTTAATCTGCTTGTTTGTCAAATAATCATTTGTCTGGAGTTGAAAAAATGAATTAAAGACATATCTACTAGTAAATAGAGTACTAAATCTGTTCCAAATTCTAAATGTGAGAACCAGCGAGTGAGTCTTTCCACTGACTTCAGTGAGCTTGGATCAGGCCCTTAAAGAAAATTGAGGTTCTGTCAGAAAAATGCAAAAAAGCGAGAGAACACAAACAGGATCTTCTGACACCACCTGGAGGGTACGCTGTGAATTAAGAAATTGTAGGGGATATAGAACTGATTTTTACCAAATGTTCAGTAGCAAATGTAAACTATACTGTTGCATATCACATTCACCTATGATGCTTTTTCTCTGGAGGATTGTGGTCCTTGTATCTGCCTATATGAAGGATCATCTTTACCTGTACATTTCCTTGTTTGTATCATTTAAAGCAAACAAAGCCCATCCTTACCCTCCCTGCCCCCCGCAATGAGACTTTAAAGCTTTTCAGTGGAAAATTGGTAGTGTTCATTGTAGAGCTAATCATATTCATGTTAAAAAACTGCACTATATTGTGTGTGTGCTCAAAGTTATGGCATATATCCCCTACCCACCCAATTGCTTCCAGGAGTTACATATGTTCTGCAGCTCACAGTAGCCCAGAATCCCCCATAGCACTGTACATCACAAGGACTCCCCTGTCACCGCCATCTTGCCTCCCACGTTGCACCTCTGCCAAGATTTGGGAGGGGCCTTCAACATGGCAGCCTGTGGCCTGCACTAGAAGAATTTTCTTGCAGCCAGCTAAGGGATTATTGTGGTCTACAGGCTTGGGGGGGTGGAGGGGGAAGACAGGTGTGTGCGTGCAGATAGTCTATCCTATAATACTGTGTTGTACCCATTTGGGAACACATGCATAGCTCACCTATAGTTATGCCACTCACGGGTGATATGATGAACTTGAACTCAAACTCAGGCCAATAAGACCATCACATCACTTGCACTGAGGTTTCAAACATCCCAAAGTCCTTCAGATCTGGACTTTTGGTTCAGGCACATTTTAACATTTACAAACACACATATGTATCTCTGGCACTTGTTAGGGGTACACAAAACACTACCAGGAAATAGGAAATGGAGTATTATGACTACAGAAAGACAATCCATAATGAAGTAGTTTCCTACTAAAGATTGGATCTGGAGTATTTCAAATAGAACCAGTTGTTGAATTTTGGAGAGAGGAGTTTAATTATGGAAAATCACCAAGGAGACAAAGTAAAGCTAGAGAATGAAAACACTGTAAATTTGTTTTCCTCCTGTTTTAGCCAACTTGATGTCACACCCTCTTTCACCCATCTACTGATGATGATACATGGATTTGCAAGCCTCCTCTGTGAATCAGTGTAACATTGGTTATCCTAATGCAGGTGCTCCCTCTACAGGCCATGTCAACATTTTTTTTTTAAGCAAGTACATGTAGACTGAAATGTTCTCTCAGGGGTCGGCAACGTTTGGCACACGACTCACCAGGGTAAGCACCCTGGTGGGCCGGGCCAGTTTATTTACCTGCTGATGCGGCAGGTTCGGCCGATCGCGGCCCCCACTCACCCGCGCCGCTTCCACCAGTAAAAGAACCCCTTGCAAAAAGAAATGAGGGTATGCATAACAAGTTCAGCAATACTGTTAAAATAAATGGATGGTTTAATCTTCTATCTGAATGAAAACTGTTGATAAATGTATTTATTTCTCACAAAAGGTGTTGATTTGACAGCCCTGGATACTGAAGTCCTTTAATTTTAGAATAGGTACATCACAGACAGTATAAAAGTATAAATGTCTACAGCAACCCACCGGTGTGATTCAAGTCTGTCCTGCAGAGTTCCCGAGTAGGAGGCAAAAACTTAGTATAACCTTCTTCAAGCCTATTCATTCCTTTGTGACAGACAAAGCAGCAAATAAGTACCAGCTGTAATGGTGGTTTGGGTGGTATGGACCTTTGTCAGTTAGGAACTGAATTGAAACCAAGAAATTTTAGTTAAGATGTTGAACAGCTGTCATAGGATCTGTGTTTTAGCATATATAGTTTCTGACTCAAATCCCTGGTAATTTTTATGTACAATTATTCCCATTTTGTTTTTTTATCTTAAATGGAATTGTTAAGCATACACTTAGATTTATGTATGTTTTAAGATATCATATAAGCTGGATTGACTGTCTCATCCTTGATTTTTTCAGGAATGTATAATAAATACAATACAATAATCAAGTTCTAAATGAAAGAATGGTCACTACCTCAAGTATATCAGTTCATGAGTTAAGTTACTAGATGATAACTGATTTATGTCTCTCTTTTCAGGGAGAGCTTGGAGCAAGGGGACTGCCAGGACCTTCTGGGCCTAGGGGAATAGGAATATCTGGTCCAAAGGTTTGTCAGAATCCATTTTGTAGATTTGTGATCTTTATGGATGCTTGAGACCTGACATGACCTCACCTACACTGGTGTAACTTCTTTGACTACTGGATTTGCACTGGTATGACTGAGATCAGAATCATGCCTAAAAGATAAAGGCCCTGATCCTGTACCTATTTATGCATGTGATGAATCCCATTGAGTTCAATGGGACTACTCATATGATTAAAGTTAAGCACACATGCAGGTGTTTGTGAGATTGGGGCCTAAAATTGAATAGATAATCAAACCAATAAAGCCGCTAATTAAATTTAGTAACACAGACTGTGTTTGCTTCTGTTTATTTCTGTGCTGTTTCTTTTTAGGAGTTTCCTTTGAGGAGGCTTTTTTAAAGTGTGTATATATATATATATATATATATATATACACACCAGCAATTCTTGCCCAATTAAATCTAAACCCAAGTCATCACATTAATGAATAAAAGATATATTACCTCACCTACTTTCTCTCTCTAATATCCTGGGACCAACATGGCTACAACAACACGGCAAACTATATTTTAAAATAGTAATATATGGATTGAGAACAAAAATTACCAGCAAAAACTAGTGTCAGAAAATATACTACGTACACTAAACTTAATAAGGAGTAACAGAATTAAAAAATTGTTTTAAATGGAAAGAGGAAAATCATTTTATCTTAAGAATGTTGTGGCCCTGATTGAAGCATGTTCTACCCAAGTCTCAAAATAGTCTTTTCACCAACATGCTATATTTTATACAAACTCAAACTAAAAATAAATCTGTGTACAACCTTGCACATCTCTTGCCACAAACCACAGCAACTACTTTTCAGTGTTCGCTAACAGCTGGAAGATTCATGAGCTAAACAGCTGCATATAAAGATTCTTAAGACATCTGAGTTATGCAGCACTTCTAAATAGTATCTGCTGAATACTGGCACTTCACACAACATTGGAGATACTCCATTTACTGTATTGGAGAAACAACAAAATAGTAAGATGGACTAAGACAATTTGATTCTATGATTCTATGTATTGAGAGACCCCAGGGAAATAGGGAGAGAACAGCCCTTGTATTTCCTAAAGCACAAGGGCTGCAGTTCTTCCTGGCCCTTACATCTTTCTCCCCCACTGTGTAAGGACCAGGCAGAATGTGACTCTGAATCAGCATGCCCAGGCCCCACCAGATGTGTCACAATAGTGACTTTTGGCATACCTGGACATGTGACACACAGGGCCGGCTCCAGGCACCAGCTTAACAAGCAGGTGCTTGGGGCGGCCAAGGGAGAGGGGCGGCACCTGCGGCAATTCGGGGGCGGCAGGTCCCTTACTCCCTCTAGGAGCGAAGGACCTGCCGCTGAACTGCCGCCGCCTATCGCGGCTTTTTTTTTTTTTTTTCCTCCGTCAGAAATGCTGGAGCCGGCCCTGGTGACACACAACAGGTTAATGTGCACGACAGCGCACCCGTTGTGTTTACAGAGGATCTGATATCTCCACTGCTTTGCCCCTTGTGTATTCAGTTGCACATGGGTGTAGAACAAGCATACAATGCTACCCCATCAGAATGTTTTACATCCACTTTGTACAGTGGAAAATCAGGCTCAGCTTCATTGGTATAATTCATTCTTTAAAACTTTGGGATGAGTTATCCCCTTGGTTACCGTGGTGTATACAGGAGTAACTACTGAACTCAAGAACTACCTCAGTGTAAACAGTGTCAACCAGAGGAAAATCAGGGTCAGAATCTTAGGCCTGGTCTACACTGCTGCTTAAGTCGATGCAAATTATGTCACTCACGGATGTGAAAAAATCACCTCCTTGAGCGACGTAGCTTACATCGACCTAACCTGGGGTCTACACCACCCTATGTCAGAAGGAGACACTCTCCCACGGATTTAGCTTCCGCCTCTCGGGGAGGTGGAGTACTGAAGTCCACAGGAGAGCAGTGCCGATTTAGCATGCTAGTGTAGATAAGCCCTTACAGTTTTAAAATGCTTCTACTCTTATTTTTGCTTGTGGTAAATGTGTGTTGATTAAGAGTAATGTTAGTAATTGAGAGTCCTCAAACTAATTCTTCTCTTTTTGCTGCACAATTCTTAACAGGGAGCTGTGGGACAGAAGGGTTTGCCAGGTCCACCTGGCCCTCAAGGGGATAGCATACAAGGAAGCAAGGTAACCAAATTTAACATGATGTATAGCCAAGAATTCTCTATTTAAAATAGTCTTTTGCAGAGATTCCTTGTTTCTTTTTTGTTGTGCGTAAATTCAGTGTAGAGGGCAGTTTTAATGTAGCCAGTTAAATTAATCTCTGTGAATATTAGTTGTGAATTTAACCCCTAAGTTGATGGGTTGTTTATGAATTATTTACTTCAACTATTCACCTTTTGTTATTTGTGGTGTGTGATTGGTCACCTAAATTAATCTGAATTATGTCTGCTGTCCGATTAATACTTTTTAACCACGAAAAGTAAGTCTCAGTTTTACAAGATGCTATTTATTTATTTGGATTTGTAATACTCTATAATAAGAGGGTGTCCACAGGCCCCTGGACATGCGGGGCAAAAGGGGCAATTGCCCAGGGGCCTGGGTGATTTAAAAAGGCCCGGGAGCCCCTGGCCGCCGCCGTTGCAGCAGCGGCGGCCGGGCTCATCGGGCCCTTTTAAATCGCCCAGGTGGGCCACAGGGCACCTACGTGCGTAAGACCGCTCTAGGCTCCGCGGGCCTGTGTAGGCAGTCCCAGAAGTGACAGGGGCCCAGAATTTCTGTCGGCAGGCCTGGGTGTCCATTCATTGCTCTGAGCACCCTTTACCATATTTTAAAAATACACTGACAGACCTGTCATTTATCCCCAGATTAAATCAAATAACCCAGAGACATCATAAATATAACAGAAGTTAACCTGCCTCTGGCACAATCCCTCTCCCCGCTCCCGGTATCAAGCCCCAGCCATCACTTATGAGTGGGGGAGCAAAGTGAACCTTGTAATACACTTTGAGGGTTAACAACCTGGCTGCTATGAACAAAGGTAGGGAAGCAAGTTTTTAATGGCCAGGGCCTTAATGGAGAACACCACAAGTGCCAATCTTTATCTTCTAAATCAATGGGAGTACATACACGCTTAAGTGTATACTTAAATGCTTTGCTGTTTCAAAAATAGCATGTTCAGCATTTTGCAGGATTAAGCCCCAGTGACGAGGTGCACTGGCATAGCTGTGTTGAGAAATGCACCTTCTGTTCCCATTTGGCAATGGTTCCAGAATATATTATGTGGAATGTATCTGACTAAATCTTGTGGTTACAGTGGGTTTAGCTATAGCAAGGAGATTAGCCAAACCAAGTGGAAATGTTTCAGTGGTTGAAATGCATCTAAAATGCAGGAAAAATAATCTGCAGAATATATAGAGTATTTGTGCAAATCCACATTTTTTCAGTTACAGGAGAAAGAATCTGAGTGTGTTCCCTACTTCGGTAGCTAAAAGGTAGCCAAAACATTCTCTAGAGGAGTAGTCATGTATGTACACAACTTTAAATGTTGCCTCTATCCCATTGTGAGATAAATTCAAAACATGCAGTATTTTTGAGATGTGCGGTAATAGTTTTACTACTGAGGGTTTTTAAGGTGGTGACTATGATCCACTGAAAAACACATTTAATAATGTGGGCTATTGAAATAAGATTTTTGTCCTTGCATTTGAGACAATTACTATAATAATGTGGCTGAACATACACAGCTAGCCCTAGAATTTTGTAGAGTCCAGTGTGTTGTGTCAGGATGATTAGTGAATTATATAATCATTTAAATTACTAAAGTCTTTAATCTTTCTTTCTTAGCACTGTGGCACTTGTCTTGACACTCCAGTAACTGTTTTCTCCATCCATTGAAATCTGTCTTGGTGCCTCAGTGGTGCCAATCACTGATCTTTTTCAGAAGTACAGTGCCCATTTTTTGTTTGGGCAATAGCAAATTTCAACCTAAGAAGTTATTACTTATGTGGAACTCTGTGCTTGTAGAGAGAATGGAGCATAGGAGAAGAGATCAGTTACACAAATCTGATAAAAGTATAATAGGAAAGCCCTGTCAATGCTGCTGTTTTTGTGCAGAAGCCACTGTGTATCTTGCCCAAATCCACAATCAGTTCAGAGTCTAGATTTTATTTAAAGGTGCATTTATTGATCAATGCTCTAGCAGGAAGTTAGGGTCAGGGACCTGACAAACAGCATTATGGCACAAGCATAATTTGCTTTCTAGGTAAGAATAAATAGCCAATTTTTAGTTGAATTATAGTATGTGGGTCAAACTGGTAAATAACTGAATATTTTTAAATTAACAAAATGTGATCTTTATTGATGTTCACTGAAAGGTAAATCCTGCTTGCCTTATACATGTGAGAAGACCTATTCGTGTTAATGGCACTGCTTGCATGAGCAGGGTTTAAGAACATAAGAATGGCCATACTGGGTCAGACCAAAGGTCCATCTAGACCACTATCCTGTCTTCTGACAGTGGCCAATGCCAGATGCCCCAGAGGGAATGAACAGAACAGGTAATCAGCAAGTGATCCATCCCCTGTCGCCCATTCCCAGCATCTGGCAAACAGAGGCTAGGGATACCATCCTGGATAATAGCCAATGATGGACTTATCCTTCATGAACTTATCTAGTTCTTTTTTGAACTCTGTTAGTGTCTTGGGCTTCACAACATCCTCTGGCAAGGAGTTCCACAGGTTGACTGTGCATTGTGTTTGGCCTTATGTTCGGCATTCATAAGGAATGAAATTCACTATTTCTTGAACAAAGCCTCCTTGGATTTTGTATGGAGTACTAAACAGGGAATAGCTATCACTGGAGATTTTAAAGAGCAGGTTAGACAAACTCCTATCAGCAATGGTCTAGATAATGCTTAGTCCTGCCATGAGTGCAGCAAGGGACTGGAATAGATGACCTCAAAGTCCCTTCCAGTCCTATGATTCTATGATTGAATTCACCTGCTCAGTCTCTGGGTAGGGCACAGAGCTGAACTGCCACCCCTCCATAACCACTGTTGCAGCCTAGCAGATGGAATGATAGAAGAGCACTCTCTGTGACTCTTCAGTGGGGTCACAAGAACTGCATAAGTGCTGATCTTTCAATTTCTTCCCTGGCCCAGCTGCAATGACCTCCTCCACACCAGTCTATGTGGAGCCAGCACTGAAGCACCTCTCTGGCACGCTGGCAGTCTGGAGGCAAAACTGTGCAACCATGCCATGTGTACCTGTAACAGGGTGCAGGTGGGCCCCTCTATCTTCTGCCACTTCTGCGCCCATAAGCCAGCCAGAGACCTCTGCTTTGGTGCAATCACCCATGCTCTTTATTTACAGTAGAAGTTCCCACCACTTTGTAGCTACAGACAACGTCAGGCTTACAGCCTCCGGGACTGCTAGCTTCTTCAGCCAGCAGGGGAGAGCAGCCTTTAACTCCCTGGCTCCTCCCTTTCCTCTCCCCCTGGCTTCCTTCCTTCCTTCCTTCCTGTAGCCCCTGGCTAACGAGGCTGGCAGCTGTTCCCTGTTTAGGCCTGGGCTTACTCACCCAGCTCCAATTCCCCTTTCCTGATTGGAGCTGGCGTGACAGAGGGCTGGCTCAGGGTTTCCTACCCAGCACCCTGTCACATACCTCCCCCCCTTATGAACCACCAGGTTCGTCATTCCTCGGCCTCTCCACCCCCTTCCGGTGGGGTTCGTCTGGGTAAGCCTCTCCACCTCTTTTGGGCGATCACCAGCATCATCTCCTGGAGGTTCCTTCATCCCCCACCTGCAAAAAGTACACTGGTTGGGGGGTGGTGGTGGATGTCCCCATAGCTCTGCCGCCACCCACAGGTCCTCACACCAATCACACCCCAGCAGGCATCCCTTCTCCTTTATCCCCTTTTCTTCCGGTAGTGGGTCGAGGCCAATCCTGACCTCCTGCTGGACACCCCAGGTTCTCCCAAGCCACCAAGTGGGGTCCCTGTTTCTTCTCTTGGAGCTGCGTCATGGGGAGCTCCAGTTGCCCCTTTACTCCCTCTAAGGGGCTTGGGCTGGCCATCTCCCCTGCACCTCCTTTCCCTCGGTCTACCCTATCTGGGATCTGTTGTCTAGGGTTCTCATGTTCATTACTCTGAGAACCTGGCTCCTCTTCGTCCCTGGGGCTTCTCAGTCTAGGGGTCCATGCCTCCTTCTTTGGGGAACCTTTCCTTTTCCCTCTGGGGGGAGGGCCCCAGTCCATACCTAACACAACAGGGCATGGTAATCCCTCTACTACCCTGATCCGCTTCCATTTAAAGTTGCCCTGCACTTCTAGGGGTACCTGGACCACCGGGCAGTGTCTCCTGTCCCCGTAGGTACACTCCAGGGCCATCCATGCACCTGGAATTATCCAGTGCAGTTTTATCAGCCCCCTCTGGATGAGTGAGCAGGCTGAAGCTGTATCCTATGGGGTTTCCTCTCTGCCCTCACTGGGAAGGTGGACAGCCTCTACCCCCTTGTCCACCCTCCAGCATTAGTCCAGCCAAAAAATTCAGCCCACCCACATTCCATATCTGGGCAGTCCCCCTTTTTATGTCCTGGCCGCCCACACTGTCAGCAACCAATCATGCCAGCTCTACTAGGAGCCCCTCAGGGTTCCTCCTTCCTCTCGGGGCCTTTCCCAGGAAGGGGTTCCCTCAGCTTCTTCCCCAACTCTCGGTCTTTATAGGGTCAGCCCTCCCTTTGGGGAACGTCTGCCTCCGTGTACGCCTCGGTACTGCTGCATCAACCGTACTTGGCTGATGTTGTCTGACCCAGACTCATATATTCTCGGAGAGACTCTGTAGCAATTGTTCTAGGATGAGGGCATCCATTATCTCCCCCACCGTTTGCATCTCAGGCCTCAGCCAGCAGGTGGCCCCATCCATCAGTCTCTGAGCAAGTGCCAGAGGCCAAACAGCCCCCATCCATCAGGCCGACTGGAACTTTTGGCTGTATTTCTCCACGAACAGGCCCACCTGGTCTAGGATGGCCGCTCTCACCATCTCATAATTCCTGGCCTGTTCCTCACTCAAGGCTATGTAGGCCACTTGAGCTTCTCCCACCAGATAGGGAGCCAGCCATAGGGCCCAGGTGGCCCTATCCCATCCGGCACCCATGGCTACCCGCTCGAACATACCAAGTAAGGCATCAGAGTCACCTGTCAACCCCATTTTACAGAGTCCCAAGCCTGGTGGCCAGGTGCCATCCCTTACTGCGGGACTCACCATTCGTTGCAGGAGTTGCTGCTGAATGTTGGCCTGCTCTCTTATAAAGTCCTCTAGGCTTTTCTGCTGTTCTGCCTGCCAGGTTAGCAAGGCCTATCTCTCAGCCTGGTGGGACAGCTGGAAGCCTTGCAGGGCCTTCTGCATCTGCTCCTGCTGTTTTACGAGCCATTGCAGGGTCTCCTCCATCCCCAGACCACCAACCACATCCATTGGCTCAGGCTCCCGGACAAACCCCCATATGTAACAGGGCACAGGTGGGCCCCTCTATCATCTGCCATTTCTGCACCCACAAGCCAGCCAGAGACTCTGCTTTGGTGCAATCACCTGTGCTCTTTATTTACAGTAGAAGTTCCCACAAACTTGTAGCCACAGCAGGGCCAGCTCTGGGTTTTTTGCCACCCCAAGCAAAAAATTTGCTGCCCCAAGAGTGCAACTGCCCAAGCCCCCCCAAAAATGGCCAGAATGCCACCCCTGGAATTGTGCCGGCCCAAGCACGTGCTTGCCTTGCTGGTGCCTAGAGCCGGTTCTGAGCTACAGACAGCATCAGGCTTGCAGCCTCTAGGACTGCTAGCTTCTGTAGTCAGCAGGGGAGAGCACCCTCTGGCTCCCCAACTGCTCCCTTTCCTCTCCCCTCTGACTTCCTGCCTGCCAGCCTTTATGTAGCCCCTGGCTAACGAGGCCAGCAGCTGTTCCCCGTTTGCCACTTAGGCCTGGGCTTACTCAGCCAGCTCCAATACCCCTTTCCTGATTGGAGCTGGCATGACAGAGGGCTCGCTCCGGGTTTCCTAGCCATCACCCTGTCACAGTACCCCTCTTCACATTGGGCTTAAGTGGTGTAAATGGCTTCAACATATGAATGGAAATAGCCGCATTTCACATAGCCAGCTTTATCTTACACCTGTCATTCTCTTGTCATTAGTCATGCTACAAACTCACCCTTCTGTCCTTTTACTATGTACATTATATCACTTTGCACTGGCTTATTCCATTTTACCAACATGTAACTTCCAGTGCCATTTATGTCCTCTCTTAATTGATCCTTCTGTTTAACACACTCATGCTGCAAGTAAATCCCTCTACTATCATTTTAGTAATTTTCATAGGTCCTTATTTCCTTCTCTGCTGTCTTTTGCTTCCCTTGTCTGAGGCTACAGGAAGAGAGCCTTACGGAAGCAGAGTCTTGCCTCAGACATTTCCATTTTCAAACCAGTCATACTTTAGCAGGAGCACACACAAACAAAACTTTGAAATGGGGTAAAGTGAAACATAAATAACTTTTCTGCATCTGCTTCAAGCCTTGTGCTTATGTTCTCATGGGAAAATGTCAGACGTATATATGTGATTTTCATTTCATAACATGTTCCATCCACATTTTAGTATCATTCTAAACCAATCTAATATTTTAGCTAGCTGTCAGTAAAACTAAAGAGCTGTGACTGCTGTCTGCAGTAATTAACATTGATAAAGAGTGGCCATTGACTGGGCCACATTGCATCAATATTCCTTTTGCTTTCTTTTTATTAAAAAATGACAAAAATGTAAAATATCATATTTCTGTTTACTCTAAAGCCCTGATCAGATTACCTCCTCCCCCCCCAGAATGTTTGATCTACAAAAGAACAGGAACGGAGGCCTGGTATGGAATCCTGGTCCCATTGAAATCAATGGGAAAACTCTCATTGACTTCACTGGGGTTAAGATTGCACTTCAGGGGTCCACAGCATTACTTCAGGTTTATGTTAGTGCAATTCCATATCTCAGCTGGGAATCGCAACCTAGAATGGCCTCAGGCTGTCCCAGCACTTATTTTTCCCTGTCACTTTAAAAAAAATGACTGCTACAACCCAGAAACTGGGGAAAGGTGGTAGAGAACACTTTGTGTGACTTAAGGGCTAGTCTACACTAGAAGCGCTACCATGGTGCAGCTGCACCAATGTAGCGCGTCTGGTGAAGACGCTCTAGCCAATGGGAGAGAGCTCTCCCATCGACTTAATTTCTCCACCCCCGTGAGAGGCAGTAGCTACGTTGGTGGGAGAGCTTTGACGTAGCGCTGTCTACACCAGCGCTTAGATTGGTATCACTTACATCACTCAGGGGTGTGGATTATTCACTGTGCTTATGCAGCCTGCGCTGAAACCTGTGCTGCTGTGGCCACACTGCTAATTTTAACCATGCTAGTGTGGTTACGTCTACTTATGCTGCAGTCACACTTCAGAGTGCAGTGTAGATATACCCTAACAGATCTGACTCTTCATTAGGCCTTAAAGGTATTGTACACTGTAGTAGCACTCCCTGTGGCTGTGGAAGAAGTGTTTTAAGGTAGACAAATTACTTCCTTTCTGTGGGGCTTCACTATAGAGACATCTGTTTATCATTCCTTTGGGCTTTGTAAATGCACATTACCGTTATGTAACACTTGTGACTGCTTAAGGCTGCTTAGCTGAGTTGTGGGGTTGTTCTGCCTTTAGTATGATGTCTCAGTCAAAAAATACTAACATTCCTGTATTAAAAGGAACAGAAAGGTTTGTGAACCTCTATCAATGTAATGGATTTTCTGTACATTCAGGAAGTCCACATGTAGCTAAAAATTACTGTTTTTAATGTCCAGTTTCCATGGTGGCAGTTATATTGAATACAGTGCCACTATCACAAAGCATTTTATAAAACTATATACATACAGCAGGGCAACTGGTGCACCATACACCAACCCCTGTTTTACAAAAAAGTATTGTGGGATCTTTAGTGTATGGATGGAATCTCCAAATCCAAACCCATTAGTTATTACTGCTACTTAAGAGCAGCACTTTTGAATTGTTGGTTTCATTACATAATGCAAAGACTTCGGCTTTCTCTATGACACAGAATGTTACTACATGAATGTATCTTTTCCATAACTTAATATCACTTTTAGTTGAATTTACTCTCCATGTTGTATTCAGGGAGAACAAGGACTTCCAGGTTTACCAGGACCTAGGGGTTCAGAGGGATATGGGCTCCCTGGCTCAAAGGTAAATCCTAGCCTATGTGTTAATAAAGGATTTTTTTTCTTATTAGATGTGCCTGGTTTTATGCAGATAAACAAAAGACCAGCACTACTTTAAAGAGAGCTTGCAGTCTAAGGACTTAATACCTGCAAACACTTAGGGCACGTCTACACTATGAAACTATGTTAGGTTGACATACAGCCACCACAGTAATTACTGCAGTGGTTCACGTACAAACTGCCCATTGACCAGTAGTCTCAAATGCACAGATAGAGCTCTTCCATGGGTTGGTATGGAAGACATGTGCTAGTACAAAGAAAACAAAAACTGGGGAAGCACAGTTCCAATTATGTGTCTCTAGCACTTCACTACTTTTTCCTCTGCTGTATTCTATTAGGGAGATTATGGGGAGAAAGGTGATCCAGGAAAGAAAGGTGACAAAGGAGATATTGGAGAACCAGGACCTGCAGGACCAACGGTAAAATGTCTTTTTTACATTATTTAATTTTACAGAATGGAAATGAGACAAACTAGCATTTATTAATTGATCTCATTCTACAAATTCTTAGGGGTTTGTGGGAAGAAAAGGTGAACCTGGTCTTACTGTAAGTATGTACATTAATTGATTTATGACAGTCAAGAATTTACCCGTTGCAAAAACTGTGCATGTTTTGTTAATTTGAATAAATTCTGATCCTGCTGCTTCAGAGTTTGACTAAGTTATTATAAATTGGGCTGATCTGGAATTCAGAGACACACTGACAGGACATTAGCAATACATTTGGAAGAAGAACACAAATTCCACCGGAGATGATCATCTTATTGGTGGAATTTGTGTCATAGACAGGTTCTGCTGTGTTGTTGTCATTCTTGTTGCTGGTTGGAGTGGTGGAAATACTTTGCTAACTATACCACTTCCTGAAGAATCTACACAGGCCAAACATGGAGCGTTTCAAAACCCTTTCATGTGATAGACTGAAGCAGGCATTGTTCTGCATGCAATTTGCTGAGAATGCACAATATGGGTGGATATAAATGCATATGGGAATGACTGGGGCATGTAGTAATGACCTTTCTATTGTCTAGACCACATAGTTTTGTTTCAGACATCCAAACAAGTTATTTTAGGATAATAAAATAATGGACCATGTGTCTCTGAGATAACCACATAGAGTAAACTGCATTATCTTTGCAAGGTTTTCTTTTTAAATGTGCATTAAAGGACTTAATACCCGAGATGTGAACAACAGGTTACAACTCTTGAGACCTATGATTAGTGTCAAGAGCAATTTATTGTAAATACTTTGGGCCACATATTATGTAGATTTTTAAGAACAGCTAACTGACTTCAACTGAAGAAGTGGGGTTTTATGCCCATGAAAGCTTATGCCCAAATAAATCTGTTAGTCTTTAAGGTGCCACTGGACTCCTCGTTGACTTCAACTAGGAGTACTATTTAGAAGCTGATGGCATGATATAGCCGCCTGTCAGCTGGTGACATTTATGAGTTCCAGTCACTTTATAATTGTCCCTAAGTGCAATATAATTTGCTCTGTAAAATAGCAGAACTGCAAAAATGGTACAGCAGGTTTTGGATATGCAGTAGCAGCTCAGACAAAAGAAAAACATGCCCTAGGATTAGAATAAACGTAACACATTAATGAATACTCTCTTTCAGAAAGAAGAAATTATCAGACTTATCATGGAAATATGTGGTAAGATCTATGTTATAGAAAAGAAATAACAAGTTTTAATAAAAAACAATAAAACTACCATGGTTAAAATGAT